>NC_134558.1:18013158-18325478 GCF_025594145.1 Primulina tabacum
CCTTCCTTCAAAATTAAGCCCACCACCAACTAGCTAGAACCCCTTTTATTTTGCACTAGAAAAATAAAAGGATTTTTCAAAGAGAAGAGAGTGTTTTCTCCAACAATTGAAGAACACAATGAGAGAAAAATTTTTGAGAGAATTGGTCTCAAAATTTCGGCCAAGGTAGAATGAATGGGAGAGTAAATTAGTTGTCTAGGTTGTGGGAAAAGTAGTATCACTTTTTGCATGCCATGCAATTTTTTAATCAAAAGTATTCACAAATCTTCGTCTCCCAAGCATGCAAAACCTAGCGGGCTTGTAACATTTACAAAGGACCCATGGACTTTTTTAATTTAATTGTCTCAAACATATTTGAGCCCAATTAAACTTTACTTGATTTTACTCAAGCCCACTAGTTAAATAATTATTTTCAAATGGGCTCTACAAGGCCCAATGTTATTTAATTAATTCAACACTTGAATTAATTTAATTATTTGGACTCTACTAGGCCCACTAGTGTTTAATTAATTCAACACTTGAATTAATTTAATTTAGTCCATAACAATGTTTATGAAAATCACAATGTTCAAATACATTATTCACTTGGCCTAGTTTAAATTTAGGAACACATTCATAAATTAAAAATTACATTTCTCTCATAGAAGTCATACTTCTATTTTTCCTTACGCTTATAAACTCATTTATAAGCCGTTCAACACTTTGAGCTATTTCACTTCTCAACGAGATCTAGAAAGCTAGTACTTGTGTGGCCCTCAATGGTTCATTGATAAAACTAGCCGTGGGTTCACATCTCCATGTGATTCGGACTAAACATGTCCTTATACGAGCATACCCCAATTGCTCCATTCTTACTTATCAACTCCTTGATAACAAGAACGTCAGAACTCAAGTCTGATAGTACCCAATCAACCATGTTAAACGCCTAGCAGCATCGCTTACATGATTCCCTAGGTATCAAATGATAGTGCCTGCAAGAACCATTCAATTATGGTTAGCGTACAGTACAGTCCCTTCAACTCATATATCCCGACCGATTCGACTACCATTGGTTTATCGAGAGTTGTCAATGAATCGATACTATGTGTCATTTCGTAGTTGCATCGATGGTGTAATCTATGAAACCCCTTTCATAATTACCACCATACTCTGATCAGAGATTTCAACCTACATACACATGAGAACACATAGGATATCCATACCCGAAGGTAAGCGGTGAATCCCCGACTACAATGCATCGACTCCTATATGTTTCGACAGAACACCCAACCTTGCCACCTGATGACCCCATGAGAGTTGGTAAACAAGTCAAAGTGTAATTCTAGCACATAGAGTCTCAATGTTGTCTCGGGTCATAAGGACTAATGGTGTACAACCATAAACTAGGACTTTTCCACTCGATAAGTGAGAACCACTTGGAAAGTCCTTTATGGAGGGTTGTTCAGTGCACTCTACCAGGAGCACCTATCTGCATGCTCGGACATCACAATTTCCCCTACCAATGAAACATGGTACTCACATCGCAGATACTAGTCTCGAACTCGAGCGGCCTATATCCTTCTTAGTGGCGGCTGAATCGACTAGGAACTGTTTAGAATATACAATATTACAAATATGAGTTTCATGATATTCATTATATGAGCATCTCATATTCTTTCCACAATTTGTATATTCAAGGGCTTTATCTATGCAACTAGCATGGGTATACAGATAAAGAAGTGCCAAAATAATAATTTCAAATATTATTAAAATAAAGACTGTTCATACATAGAGTTTAAACATGAACCCTCGGCCAACACTTGGCTCGACGGGCACCTACTCTAACAAAGATTTAGCAATCACATGAGACAAATCCGTCCCAGTCCTTTTCTGATCAGCTTACCTCTGATCAAGAATCGGTTCTGATTCATTCTCAAATAATACACATTACCAAATCAACTCAGATATTCAGGTAACATGTATCTTCAAAAACAGTAAACACATATTGTAAAATTAACATATACAATGTAATTCAACATTATAATAAATCACATGCTAGCAATCACTGCAAGGAAAGAAAACTCATTCTACCCCGCTCACTAGCTTCTATCTCAGTCTAAAGGATCTATCTCTCTGATACCACCTGCTGTGGGGACCCGGACGCTAATTCATGTCTTAATCATTATTAATGTCAAACATAACAATTAAGAAAAGTGGGACTAAATTTTTTCCTTTTTAAATTATAACTGCGGAAACGTAACAGTAATCTATCTAATATACATGTCAAAATCAAAGTACAAATCATGTACTACATGTCTCTATCTCAACTAGTCTCTATCTCAACTATGTTCAACGACTATACATCCAGTGCTGAATCCTATTCTGCTTCTGGGCCCGGATCTCCACGCTAACTATAATCTCTCATCCTCTTCCTGATCTGATCCTGTCCCACCTGTTGTCATGCACACATACAAACAAGACAACAGCCGGATAACTCCGGTGAGAATTATATTCCAAGTATAAATCATGTATACATGCATTTCATATAAACAAATATAACAGCATGAAACAAATATTCATAAAATGTATAAAAATCAAAAACATGAATCACTACCAACCCTGAATCACATTCCGTGATTCTTAGACTCTTACTCGACTCATCCTAATTTAGGGATCCCGATCTGAATAAGAACATACACCCACCTGCACTCCCGATCGGGGTGGTGGTATGTTCTTATTCGCGGATTTTGGCTCTTTCCATATCGAACATCAGTAATAGAAGAAACTCCAATTCTATCCACTTCGATATAACCAAACGTCTGGCGTCATGGCGAATCAGCCACTAACTAGGCATATCAGCCTTGGCATATCCTGCCAAACCTCTGTGACAATGTGCAATGGGCCAGTGACGATTCCATCACTATCAGGCACCGTTGTCACGAGATCAATCGTCTACGACTAGGCGCATCCGCCTATGACTCAATACATAAATCAATAGATCAAAAATATCAATCTCATTCAATTGCAAATATCAATGCAATAAGGTAAAGTATGTGATCTTGGGAAACTCAAGTCAAATCAAACTCGAGTTCTGCAATCCCGCATCAACATCAATTTATACCGTTCGTTTCGTTCTGTCGATATGGCTCTGTCGAAGTCTCGAAGTCGAAGCTATCAATGTCACTCAATCTGAAATGACGTATCGAGAAATACAATATCAATATGCAACTCAATTCAAAATCTGTTCTGATCAATATCAAGTCAAGACATACTCTGATCAATGTCCATGATACAACTATACAATCTCAATCAATACTGAATTTGATCAATACCGATCTACTGATGTTTCGACGGCATAATAATACAATCTCGATAACCCCGTCAATCTCAACATCACAGATATAATAACACGACTCATAATCAATAATAGTACAACCCCTAATCTCAACAATAACAGATCATAATCTCAAATCTGTACAAGCCCGCAATACCGGGAATATAATATCAGTATATACGAATCAACAACTCATCTAATCTAAATCTGAATAATATCAATAAACCCAGCAATACAGTATCAATCAGATATCAATCCCAACATCTCATAATCGATAACAACACAATTCTGATATCAACTTGGTCTAATCACAATCAAATCAACTCTGAAAATTCATAATAATTGCATAAACAGTCTGTTCTTTGATCCGGTTTCGATTATACCATGTCTGATATCGCAAGAACAATATATATGAGTCATATCTGATTCTGGCAGTATCATAATTTCAAATTATCACAAAACATAATAAAACTTACGTCCAATTAAAGCTCTCGTCGATAGAAATTCAGTACTGAAGTCGGATTACAAATCAGACGGGTGGATCTTGCACAAATTACGAATCTACAAGATAAAAGGCGTAAGGATTTTCTGAAGAGAATTCTCGACTCTTTCTGATGATTTCTAAATGATTAACACATATATATATTAATTGCATGTCCATGATACGTGGCTTGTTTTTCTTTCATCTCCAGTGACGCTCGGGCGGTTAACAATTACCGCTCGGGCGCCGAACACTCTGTTCGGTTACTTGGCTTGTTAAACACTGGCGCTCGGGCGGTCAAAAACTACCGCTCGGGCACCAGACTTTCTGCCCAAGCCCTCATATTCTCATCCCCTAGCGCTCGGGCGCCAGATGTTCTGTCCGAAGGGTAGACTTATGGTGCATTGGCGCTCGGGCGGTTGTAATGTGCCGCTCGGGCTCCAGATGTTCTGTCCAACATCTTGGCTTATGATGCACCGACGCCCGGCTTCTCCTTTCACATCTTATTTTAGCTCCTGAAATCTCAATTCTATCAATTAATCAATGTTTAATTACGGAGATAAAATCTCGGGCAATAAAATGCAACTATTATCACAAGAAGAATATTGTTAGCGAGTGTTGCTACCTACGCTTTGCTAGATTCTGGAGCTACACATTCTTTCATATCTGAATCATTTGTGAAACAATTGGAAATCTTACAAGAGGACATGGAGTCAGGATTCAGAGTCACAGTGCCTTCGGGCGAGCATATGATCTCTACAAGCATGTTTAAGGATGTGGAACTCAAATTACACAAGAATGTCGTTCGAGTGGACCTTATTGTGTTGCCGATACCCGGGTTTGGCATTATTTTGATCATAGATTGGCTCACACTAAATGGAGCTACTATCGATTTCCAGCAGAGATCAGTATCTATTAGACCATCCAACAGGAAATTGTTCATATTCGAGGATGCGCTTGCATGCGTGCAAGGAAGCTTATTTGGAAGGGCTGTCAAGGTTATCTTATGTAATGCCAGAGATTTTTACCCTGTTAATCCGAGATTATTAATTGATAAATTGATGTGATTATAGAAGGACCACTTCGAGAAAAGAATTGGTAAAGCATGAGAATTGGTGAGTATTATTCCAGCAGACTTCGCGCACATGCACGGCAGAGAGGCGCGCATATGCGCGAGTAGCAAATGCTGAGGCAGAAGACCTCGCGCATATGCGCGAGCATGTGAAATGAGGAAGTGGCGAGACAGTAGGTCTCGCGCATATGCGCGAGAAGAGGCGCGCATATGCGTGAGCATGATATTTGTACATGTGCAGAGACACTAGGTCTCGCGCATATGCGCCGACATGGGACGCGCATATGCGCGAGATGGTGAATTCCTTATATGCGGAGACAGAGAATCTCGCGCATATGCGCCGGTGATAGTCGCGCATATGCGCGAGACGTGCAGTACAAAGATTAAGCCACATGTCTTTGCCATGCATAAAATGAGATTCATCCTTTCATTTCCCTTCAGATTTTCAGCAAGAAACCAAGGGATTCCATAGACAATTCTCAAGTTCTTCCTTCAATCTTAAAATTGGATTTTGCTAGATCCAACCGTCAGAATTTTAATCCGAGAATAGTTCCGTGCTCCCTTCCTCAAAGACTTCAAAAGGACATAAGTTTTATTATGTTCTTGTATGATTCAAAAGTTTGATGTTGAAGAAATCATGATATGATTGATATTATCTGTTTCTGAAATTGTTATAATTGTATAATCGAAATCGGATTGAAGAACGGATACTGTATGAAATTGTTATCATTTTCCAGATTTGATTTGATTGAGAATATACAGATTTGGTATTGGAATCGTGTTATCGATTGATTATGAGTTGTGATTGGCATCTATTGATATTTGAGTTGCTTGATATCTCGAGATTGTGCTGTTATGTTGTCGAAACAGAATTAGATTGAATTCTGATCATATTCAATATTGCCTTGAGTTATATATTGATATTGTACTCCTCAATAATGTCATTCCAGAGTTGGTATTGAAAGCTTCGAAGACTGAGCAAAATAAGATTGATCTACGAAAAGAAAGCTATAAATCAATATCAAACCGGGAAGATACGACTCGAGTCAGAAATATCTTGAGTTTCCCAAAACCACATACTTTATTGTAATTGCTTTGATGTTTGCAATTCATGAGATTGATATGCTTAGTCTATTGATTTATATCAAAGCATGAGTTAGAGTCTTTGGCAAATGTGACAAGTCACTGGCCATTTGGTTTATATCGATGTTGCTTAGGAGTAAATCGACTCCTATTGTAGAGATTCGATATAGAAGGCCAAAGTCTGGGAATAAGAACGTACAACCATCTAGCTGGGAAGAGTATGTGGGAGACTGTTGCGTTCTTATTCGAACCGGGATCCCTAGATAAGAGTCGAGTCAAGATTAAGAGTCAAAGAATTTGATTTACAATTTTATATCAATTCATGTTTTTCAGATTATGATACATGCTATTGATAACTGTTCTATGCTTTTATATATGTTATATGAAATGCAAGTATACGTTGTTTATACTGGTAATATATTTCTCACCGGAGGTATCCGGCTGTTGTTGTGTTTGTATGTGTGCATGACAAAAGGTGGGACAGGATCAGGGTCGAGAAGATGATGAGAGATTGAGATTAGAGTGGAGGTCCGGACCCAGAAGTAGAGTTGATTTTTATCACTTGATATGTAGTGGTTGAACCTTAGTTTGTTATGATTTTCTTTTGTACAAGATTTGTACTTTTGATCAGGTTGTAGATATTAAACTTGATCTTGTATTCGAATGAGATGAGACCTAATTATTATAGAAATTTGTACACTTGTTTATAAGGTGTTCAACATTTAAAAAAAAATTTACGACCCAGGTTATTTAATTGTTCTCAATTAATCCTAATGATGATTGAAAAGAATGAGTTAGCGTACGGGTCCGACAGCAGTTTGTATCAGAGCTGTATATTCTTTAGGCTGGAATAGAAGTGAGTGAGCGGGGTAGATTGAGTTTTCTTTCCTGCTTTTGTACTGCCAGCATGTTTTGTTGCTTTGAAAATACATGTTTACCTGATTATTTGACTTGATTGGAAATGTGTATTATTGAAGGAATTAATCAGAACCGATTCTTGGTCAGAGGTATGATGATCAGAGGAGGAATGAAACAGATTTGTTATATTTGATTACTAACCCTATTGATAATCAGATATGCCTCCTCGAAGAATCCCAGAAAAAGGTAGTACCTCTATTAATCCGATGGATGTTACAGCGACACCTATGGAAACACTGCTAAAGAGATTTCAGTCGTTCAAACCACCGACTTTGAAGGGCACAGAGAATTCTATTAATTGTGAGAGTTGGTTAGATGACATTGAGATGCTGTTTGATTCCCTTGACTACATAGATGAACGAAGAGTTAGATTGATTGGGCATCAATTGCATGATGTTGCAAAGAATTGGTGGCTCACAACTAAGAGAGATTTGGTGCATCGAGGTACAGTTATTACTTGGAAGATCTTTAAAGCTGAGTTCTATCAACGATTCTTCCCAGTATCGTACAGAAAAGACAAAGGTGCAGAGTTTGCTAATCTGAGACAGGGTCATCTGAACATAGAGGAATATGTTGCCAAGTTCTTTACCTTGTTACGTTTTGCTCCACATGTTGCCGAGAATGACGAAGCAGTGGCTGATCAGTTCTTTAATGGGCTGAATCCTGAGATCTTTACACTGGTAAATGCCGGGCGGCCAAATAACTTTGCTGATGCTTTGAACAAAGCAAAAGGAGCGGAAGCGGGCCTGATTAGACAGAAAGGATCTTCGTATGTTGCCCAGCCACAAAAACAGCAACAAACTTCGACCCAATTCCACCAACCCCCTACCAGATTTGATAGTGGCAGTAGTAGCAGTGGGAAGAAGGATCATTTGAAGGCCAGAGGAAAACAATTTAAGAAGTCTGGTAGTAGTTCATCTAGCTCCAGTGTTTCACGACAGAGCCAGAGTTACACAGGAGTCTATTGTAGAACTTGTGGAGGAAGACATCCCACAGAGCAATGCCGAGGAGTGCTTGGTAGTTGCAATATTTGTCGAAAACAGGGCATTTTGCCAGAGTCTGTCCACAGCGAAGTTCTCAATGATCCCAGGGAGCAGAATCATCTGGATCAGTAGCTCAGACTGATAGACGATCATCTGCTGTTCACTCTTTCCAGCCGCCTCCTACAACTCAGTCACAGCCGAGACCAAGAGGAAGCCAGATTGTTAGCCAGCCTCCGAGACAGCAGGCCAGAGTGTTTGCATTGACTGAAGAACAGGCCTAGGAAGCAACTGATGATGTTGTTGCAGGTAACTGTTCTCTGTGTGGTTACTCTGCTTATGTATTGATTGATAGGGGTACATCCCATACTTTTATATCTGAGCGATTTGCATTGATACATGATTTTCCTGTTGAATTATTATCTGCTGTAGTGTCTGTCTCTTCACCTTTGGGGAGAGGTCTTATATCAGTGAAGTCTGTTAAACATTGTATACTGCAGTATGATGGAAATGAGATTGAGTTAGATTGTATTGTACTCGGTTTGTCTTATTTTGAATGCTTTATCGGTATTGATATGCTGACCAAGTACAGAGCTACCGTAGACTGTTTCCAGAAAATTGTGAGATTCAGACCTGAAATGGCTGATGAATGGAAATTTTACGGTAAGGGTTCTAGAGCTAGAATTCATTTGATATCTGTTTTGTCTATGACTCGATTATTACAGAAAGGAACAGAGGGATTCCTTGTGTATTCAGTAGATGTACTGAAATCGAGCCCGTCATTGGCAGATTTGCCAGTGGTATGTGAGTTTGCTGATGTCTTTCCAGATGAGATTTCGGGTTTGCCTCCAATCCGAGAAATAGACTTCAGTATTGAATTGATACCAGGTACAGTTCCAATTTCTAAAACAACATACATAATGGCATCGATTGAAGTAAAAGAATTGAAAGAGCAGCTAGAAGATTTACTAGCCAAGGGTTACATCAGACCGAGTGTTTCTCCTTGGGGCGCTCCAGTATTGTTTGTCAGAAAGAAAGATGGTTCAATGAGACTCTGTATTGACTATCGGCAACTGAACAAGGCTACGCTAAAGAATAAATATCCTTTGCCTCGTATCGCTGATTTATTTGATCAGTTGCAGGGTTCTTCTTTTATTCCAAGATCGATCTGAGATCTAGATATCATCAGCTGAGAGTCAGAGATTCTGATATATCGAAAACAGCTTTCAGAACCAGGTATGGCCACTATGAGTTTATAGTCATGCCGTTTGGTTTAACGAATGCTCCAGCTGTATTTATGGGTTTAATGATCCGTATATTTCAGAGATATCTTGATAACTTTGTGATTATCTTTATTGATGATATTCTGATTTATTCAAAGAATATGATTGATCATGTTGAACATCTTAGAACTGTATTGAGAATTTTGAGAACTGAGAAATTGTATGCTAAGCTGTCTAAATATGAGTTTTGGCTGAGACAAGTTGTATTTTTGGGACACATTATATCTGGAGATGGTATTTCTATTGATCCTAGTAAAGTTGAGGCTGTGATCAGTTGGCCTAGACCGACATCAGTGCCAGAGATACGCAGTTTTATGGGTTTAGCAGGCTACTAGCGTCGATTTATTAAAGATTTTTCCAATATTGCTAAGCCGATTACTCAGTTGACTCAGAAGAAATCCCCTTTTGTTTGGTCAGAGGCATGTGAATCCAGTTTTCTAGAGTTGAAGAAGAGACTGACCAGTGCTCCGGTGTTGACTATTCCGTCAGGTACTGGTGATTTTGTTGTTTATTTTGATGCTTCTCACAGAGGATTAGGTTGTGTTTTGATGCAGCGATGACATGTTATTGCCTATGCCTCAAGACAATTGAAACCACATGAGACTCGCTATCCGATTCATGATCTTGAATTGGCTGCCATCGTATTTGCATTGAAGATTTGGCGTCACTATCTATACGGTGAGAAATTTGAGATTTATTCTGATCACAAGAGTTTGAAATATCTATTTTCACAGTCAGAACTGAATATGAGACAACGTAGACGGTTTGATTTGTTGAAAGATTTTGATTATGAAATCAAATATTGTCCGGGAAAATCCAATGTAGCAGCTGATGCACTGAGTCGAAAGGTATGTTCTTTATCCCTATCGACAATTGGTGTTTCGAATTTGATTGAAGATTGCTGTCTTTCTGGATTAGTATTTGAGACATATGGTCAACCTTTGAGATTTTATGCCATTCAAGTTGAACCAGAATTGATTTTTCGAATTAAAGAAGCATAGAAAGTTGATTAGAATATTCAGAACTCGATTTTGATGGTCAGATCAGGGCATCAATCAGAATATGAGGTTCGTGATGATGTGTTATATGTGAATAATCGAGTTGTTGTGCCAAATATTTCAGATTTGAAACAACAGATTTTGACATAAGCGCACTGTAGTTTTGAGTATATATCCTGGTGGCAGAAAGATGTACAATGATATGAAGAAACAGTGTTGATGGAAACAGATGAAATAAGACATTGGAGAGTTTGTATCTAGATGTTTGAATTGCCAACAGTTGAAAGCTGAAAGAAAGAAACCAGGAGGTCTGTTGCATAGCTTATCTATTACAGAATGGAAATGAGATCACATTTCTATGGACTTTGTTACGAAGCTACCACGATCCTCCCGAGGTTGCGATGCGATTTGGGTCATTATTGATAGATTAGCCAAATCAGCATGCTTTATTCTGTACAAAATGACGTACAGACATGACCAGATGACAGAGATTTATGTCAGAGAAATGGTCAGATTGCATGGTATGCCGAAGTCTATTGTATCAGATCGTGATCCTCGATTTACTTCGCACTTTTGGCACAGAAGTTCTAGGTACGAAATTACATCTGAGCACTGCATATCATCCTCAGACAGACGGACAGTCAGAGGGGACTATCCAGACATTGGAGGATATGCTTAGAGCTGTAGTGCTAGACTTTGGCACTAGTTGGCAAGATTCATTACCACTTTGTGAATTTTCGTACAACAACAGCTATCATATGAGTATAGAGATGGCTCCGTTTGAAGCGTTGTATGGCAAGAAGTATAGGTCCCCTCTCTATTGGGATGAAATATCTGAGGTACCTGAACTTGGACCTGATATGATTCGAGATATGACTGAGAAAGTGAAGCTGATTCAGCAGAGAATGAAAACAGCTCAAGATAGACAGGCCAAATATGCGAATATTTGACGTCGACCGTTAGAATTTGAACAAGGAGACAGAGTATTTTTGAAGATTTTTTCTTTCAGAGGAATTTTCAGATTTGGCAAGAAAGGAAAATTATCTCCTCGTTATATTGGGCCGTATGAGATTCTTGAGAAGATAGGTACTCGTGCCTATCGACTTGCTATTCCGCCTTCTCTATCTGGTATACATGATGTCTTTCATGTGTCTATGCTGCGGAAATATCTTCTTGATGCTTCTCATGTTCTTCAGCCAGATGAGGCAGAACTTGATGAAACTCTGAGTTATTTTGAGAAACCGATCCAGATTCTAGATCGTAAAGAAAAGCAGCTCAGAACGAAGACTATTCCGCTTGTGAAAGTTCAGTAGAGTCGTCATGGCATTGAAAAAGCTACTTGAGAAACTGAATCAAATATGAGACAGAAATTTTCAGAGTTATTTCATTGATGTGAGTTTTCTTATTTAGTTTCTGTATATCTCCTTCTTGTATGTGATTTGATTGCCTGTGATTTCGTGGGCGAAATCAGATTTTAGAGGGGGAGAATTGTAATGACTGAGATTTTTACCCTTTTAATCCGAGATTATTAATTGATAAATTGATGTTGTTGGAACTTTTCAAGTTCGCAATCTTGATTTTTATGTTAACAAAACTTGTTATTGTGTTTCTAACATATTTACTCAAGTGTGAAGTTATTAAAACAAGAAGCAAGCCGAAACTGAATCTGCACAAACGGAATTTCGGGCAAGCTTCGATGTTTTGAAGATATCTTTCAACTGAATGATTCAAATGATAATCTGAATACTGGACTGATTAGAAAGCTCAATTTGGAACAAATCATATTTCACGTCAGTTGGGAAAAATCGGATGTTATCTAGGTCAAACTGATCGCAACTGATCGTAACTGATCGCACGAAGACAACAATCAGTTGGGTTTGAGCAGCTGCGGTATTATGGTCATATCTCTCAGCTCGATTATCGAAATGAAGCGATTCAGTATGCGTTGAAACGATAAGACGAAGATCTACAAATCATCTTCAGAAGTCAAAGTCTGAATCAAAGCCTAAGATGCTGATAAATGACGATGAAGCTACTGGTTCTGCACAAACTGAAATCAGTTAGGCTGATTTCAGCACACCAGCTGAAACTGAACTGAACTGAACCATCTGCTGACCAGCTGAACTGAACTGAACCAGCTGCTGACCAGTTGAACTGAACGACCAGTTGAGTTGACCAGAGTTGACCAGTCGAGAAAATGTCCAGCAAGACGAATTTGACCGTTGCAATTCCAGAAACAGTACAAAAACTTTCCAAACGGTCATATTCTTGTATCTAACGTATATATCATTGTTGGAGCATATAAATACAACATCTTGAAGATCAAACAAGAGCTTTTGAAGGGGATTCAAAGCTTGGGCACTTGGAATAAAGAAATCAGTTAGTTGAGAGCACAAGCCCTTGTGTAAGGATACATTTGAGATGTACACTGTAAATGAAAAATTCCTCACACACAATCGCTCACACATATACAGAGAGTTTGAGCTGAAAAGATTAGTTGAGTGAGTCTTGCACAAAGACATTAAACTTGTGTATGTAGTCTTGGCAAGAGACGTTAAACATAATGTTGATTGTGAGGTGATGCCTACAATCTTGAGTGCTAGGAGTTCAGTTTAGGCAGTGGATAAGTCCTAGCTGAATGAGTTTGTACAAAAAATTGTATAAATCAAAGTCTTCTAGTGAATCCTTAAACAAATTCGTGTCTTTTTGTTTATGTGTGACGTAGGAGTGAATCCTTAAACAAGGGGAAGAAGGGGTGACGTAGAAGCATTTGAAGTCTCCGAACATCCATAAACAAATTCGTGTCTTTTTGTTTATTGCATTTACTTATAATTTCCATTGTTTTTAAAGATGCAACGTTGAAGCATTTTATGTGTTCTTCAAATACCAAAATATTGCAAACCAAGTTTTTGATAAAATGCTTCAACTAAAATATTTTTACTCATTCAACTTGCATATATTTTAAATGCTTTACAAAATATTTAATCGATTTCTACGAAGGATTATTTCGAGTATTTTTCGCTTGGTTTGAATACCAAACTCGATTTAATTCATCGGTGTTCAATAATTCAAGAACCAAGCTATTGTAGCTCAATGGTGATCCCCTTAACCGATCCTTTCAAGTGGTATCAGAGCGGTTGTATCTTGTCAAAAGAATATTTCTACTCAAACTATTGATCACGTCTTCCTTTAACAAGATTCCAATGTTTTCCAGAGAGGACTTCGATGATTGGAAAATCAGGATGCAGGCTCACTTAGCTGCACAAGATGATGATATGTGGTACGTCATCATTGACGGACCAATTGAAGATTCTGAAAGCCAACAGAGCAGTTGCAATCACCGATGGGGCACCTCATAGAATTGAAAAGCCCAGAGATGAGTGGACTGCTGAAGACAAAAGAAAAGCAAATCTGGACAATGTAGCAAAGAACATACTCTACAAAACGCTGGACAAAGTAACGTTCAGTAAAATCAAAATGTGCAAGACAGCTAAAGAGATTTGGGAAAAGTTGATCCAGTTTTGTGATGAAAATGAACAAACCAATGAGAATAAACTTTTTGTTGCTGTTCAGAATTTTGACAACATAAAGATGAGAGCTGGAGAATCAATGCATGAATATGATGAAAGAGTCAGCTGTATCATAAATGAACTCAATGCACTTGGAAAAGTGTATACCAACAAAGAAGTTGCTCTAAAAGTGATCAGAGGTCTTCCCAAGGAGTGGGACGTAAAGACCATGGCAATGTGGGAATCCAAGGATCTAAACAAAGTTGAGCTTCATGATATATTTGCCGATCTGAAGGCCTATGAGTTTGTGCTGCAAACTCGTGAAGGAGAACCATCCACTCCAGCAGCAACTACTGCCTTAGCTGCTGTTAGAAAAGAACCAACTAGTTCAGTCGAGAAGGTTGCTGATCAACTAAGCAATGACGCTATGTTATTGTTCATCAAAAAATTTTGAAGATTTATGAGGAAAAACCAAGGGAACTTCCAGAAGAATTATCAGAGAAACAACTCTAAAGAAGATTCAAATGCTTGCTACAACTGTGGAAAACCTGGTCACTTCATTGCTGACTATACCAAACCCAAGAAAGACAGTCAAAACTCAACTGAAAGAAAGAAGAAATCATATGAGCACAAGAGGAGACCCAGGGATGATAAGAAGTTTTTCAGGAAGAAGCATGAGGTACTCTTAGCTGAAGAGAGTAAATCAAAATGGGCAGAAACTGACAACGAAGAGTCAGAGCCAGAAACCTCATGCAGTTCCAGTGATAGTGAGGAGGAAGTGAAGTGTCTAATGGCTGATGACACAGAAGTGGAGTCAAGCAGTCAACGGGTATTTGACTTCGCCTCAACTGATTTCACTAGAGAAGAACTTATTTCAACTCTTCATGACATGGTTAATGAGTATCGAAAGCTTGCCTTATCTTTTAAAAAGGCCAAAGCAAAGCAAACTGATCCCATAGACAATAAAACTAAAACTGATGAATCAGTTGATGAGTTGAGTCTGAAAAGGGAGATTGCTGAGATTAATGCTAAAAGAAGCAGGAATCAATCAATGATTCAGAAGTTAATGATTGAAAATTCAAAGCAAACTGAGCTTATTCAGGTTTGCAACAAATCATCTGCTGCATTAACTGATAGACAGAACTCTCAGAAATCAGTTACTGATAAAACTGGTTTAGGGTTCAGTAACCAAGATGAAATGACTTCCAATGACACTCAACCAAAACTGAATATGGTCAAAGGGGAATACATTCACTTTGTCAAATCAGTTATGGTACAAGAACAACCTGAGCCAAGTAAACTGATTGAACAGCCTACTGAAAGTACGAACAAGGCTAGAAGATATGGCATTGGTTATAGCCCAAAAATTTTAACTGACTCACGCAGTCAGTTGACAAAAAGATTCAGCAGGAATTATTCAAATGGCTACTCCAACTACTATAACAACAATCTGGTTCAGAAAAGATATCAGCCGAACAATCAGTTGAACAGAGGCAAATCACATGTTGTATCGTCAGCACACTACACACCGAGCACACACAAGTCGAGAAAGACCATCTGGAATACAGGAACTGGACAGTCAGTTAGACTAATCCAAGTCTTGATTCCGAAGGGACTAATCAATCTTGGACCCAAATAGAAAAGGGTACCAATATTATATTTTGTGTGTGATTGCAGGTAACAGGTACAAGCAAGGAATCAATCTGGTACTTGGATAGTGGATGTTCACGACACATGAAAAGAGATACAAATTTGCTATCTCAACTTATCAATTACACTGGACCAAACATCAGTTTTGGAGATAATTTCAAAGGTAAAACTGTGGGTAAGGGTAAGCTTATCCATGGTAACTTTATCATTAATAATGTTTTATTAGTTGAGAATCTCAAGTATAATCTGATTAGCATTAGTCAGTTATGTGATAATGGATTCTCAGTTCAGTTTGACAAACATTTTTGTTCAGTCAAAGATGCAACTGATGAGGTCATACTAACTGGCAAAAGGTGTGGAAACACTTACAAATTCAGTTGGAATGATCAACCTTATGCACCAGTATGTTTTATTGCTTCAAAATCTTCTAAAAACTGGTTGTGGCATAAGATACTAAACCACCTGAACTTAAAATTCATTGCTGATATGAGTAATCACGATCTTGTCACTGGTTTGCCCAAAATGGATTTTACCAAAGATAAAATTTGCTCAGCATGTCAATTTGGTAAACAAGTTAAATCTTCTTTTAAGAACAAGGGCAGTAAATCTTCTTCCCGATGCTTAGAGCTGTTACATATGGATCTATTTGGTCCAATACAAGTCATGAGTTTAGGGGGAATGAAATACACCCTGGTAGTTGTAGATGATTTTTCAAGGTTTACTTTGGTTATATTTCTCAAATACAAAGACCAAACTGCTGCACAACTGATCAAGCTTTTCAAAAGACTATTAAACGAGAAATAAGTTGGAATTGATAGAATCAGATCCGATCGAGGAACTGAATTCATCAATCAAATTCTTTCAAAATTTTTAGAAAATGCTGGAATTAGGCATGAGCTCTCAGCAGCTAGAACTCCTCAGCAAAATGGTGTAGCTGAAAGGAGAAATCAGACCCTTAAAGAAGCTGCTAGAACAATGCTTGCTGATTCTGGCATCTCTCCAAGGTTTTGGGCAGAGGCAGTAAACACTGCGTGTTACACTCAGAACAGATCAATGATTAATAAAAATCATTTGAAAATACCTTATGAGATCTGGCACGGACGTAAAAGTGTGGTTTCCTACTTCAAAATATTCGGCTGCAGATGTTTTATTCTTAACAATGACAAAAATCTTTTAAAAGCCTTTGATGCTAAATCTGTAGAGGGAATATTTTTAGGATATTCATCAGTCAGCAAAGCTTATAGAGTGTTTAACAAGAACACACTAAATGTTGAAGAATCTATACATGTCGTTTTTGATGAAACTGTACTAACAAATAAGCAAACTGATCCAGTTGAGCTAGTTGACAGATTTACAGATATCAGTTTGGAGGATGATCATGAAGAAGAAAGCCATATCAATCAAAACATCTTTCAAACACCAGAACCTGAAATTTTGGATAAATCAGTTGAACAGGAAGTAGTTCCTGAAAATCAGTTGGTGGAGCCTATTGAAGATACTCAATTACCAACTGATGCAACAGCAACTGAAAATGAAGAAAACACCCAGTTGCAAACTGAAGCAGTTGCTGACTTGGATACAACAAATGCTGAATACAAATGGAAGAAATCACATCCTCCAGAATTGGTGATAGGTAATCCATCTGATCCGGTGAGAACTAGAAATCAGATGCTCAACTTATTTATTCATTCAGCTTTTGTATCACAATTGGAACCGAAGAAAACTGATGAAGCCCTTGCTGATCCAAACTGGACAAATTCTATGCAAGAGGAGCTGAATCAGTTCACACATAACAATGTCTGGAACCTAGTTCCAAGACCAATTTCAAAAACTGTTATAGGTACAAAGTGGGTGTACAGGAATAAACTGAACGAAGATGGTTCAGTTGTGCGCAACAAGGCAAGATTGGTAGCACAAGGATATAGGCAAGAAGAAGGAATTGACTACGATGAAACATATGCACCAGTTGCAAGACTAGAAGCCATAAGAATATTCCTTGCTTATGCTTCATTCAAGGATTTCAAATTCTACGAGATGGATGTAAAGAGTGCTTTCCTCAATGGCCAGTTGCAAGAGGAAGTCTACGTTGAACAACCTCCAGGTTTATCAATCATCTTCTTCCTGATCATGTCTACCATTTTAACAAAGCCTTATATGGTCTTAAACAAGCTCCAAGAGCTTGGTATGAAACTCTTTCAAAATTTCTAATTGATCACGATTTCGCTGTTGGATCAGTTGATAAGACATTGTTCAAATTTTCAAAGAATAATTACATTTTACTCGTTCAAATTTATGTTGATGATATCATATTTGGGTCAACTAATCCCAAATTATGTGAGAAATTTGCTAAGTTGATGTAGGATAAATTCGAAATGAGCATGATGGGTGAGCTGACATTTTTTCTTGGACTGCAAGTGAAGCAAATGGAGACAGGAACGTTTATGAGTCAAACTAAATACACAAAGGAGTTGCAGAAGAAATTTGGCATGGAATCATGTTCAGTTGCAAGTACTCCCATGAGCTCATCAGTTAAAATAGACACTGATCAAGGGGAAATATCAGTCGAGACGACTCTTTAAAGAGGTTTAATATGTTCTTTATTATACCTAACTGCTAGTCGCCCTCATATTGTATTTGTTGTCTGTATGTGTGCCAGATTTCAAGCAGATCCTGAGCAATCACATTTTCAGCTGCCAAACGTATTTTAAAATATTTGAAAGGCACTCAAAATGTTGGGTTATGGTATTCTAAAGACTCCTCTGTCAATCTAGTTGGCTATTCAGATGCAGACTGTGCAGGATGTAAGCTTGATCGAAAAAGTACAAGTGGATCATGTCAGTTTCTAGGAGACAGACTGATCTCTTTGTTCAGCAAGAAGCAGACATCCATTGCTACTTCCACAACTGAAGCAGAATATCTTGCTGCTGGAAGTTGCTATGCTAAACTGCTCTGGATTCAGCAGCAACTGAGAGACTATGGAGTCATCGCTAAAAAATCGCCCATACTTTGTGACAACACAAGCACGATTGCTATTACCTACAATCCAGTTCTTCACTCCAGAACCAAGCACATAGATGTCAGACATCACTTCATCAGAGATCATGCCTTGAAGAAGGACATCCGACTGGAATATGTCTCAACCGAACAACAAGCAGCTGACATCTTCACCAAACTATTGCCTGAGACTAAGTTTTCTCACTTTCGCAATATACTTGTATTAATTGATTTATCTTAATCAGTTTTATTGCTAATATGTCAGTTTTCGTTTAACGTGTGTTACATATCAGTTCTTACTTTCTAACTGATGTCAGTTTGCTATTTGTCATTTATTATGTTCAGCTCATGATTTATTCATCAAATGCTGAGATTAATCTTTGTAGGAAAATAAAAGACAAAGATAAACTGATAAACATTTTATTTATCGAAAGAAATTATTACGGATTACATCAAAGTATTCTTCCTCAACGAAAGACCTCCACTTGGTCATCCAGCGGTTTATATCATCGGTGGTAGTCTTAAGGAAGCTATCAAAGGCTGTTATACGCTCTAGGATCTTCCGTTCCTTATAAAGCATTAGCTGGTAGACATATCCATCTTCGAAGAGGTCAGCCGTATCGGAGACGTGCAAGCGTTCCCGATACTTTCTTATTTTTGCCAGCAGGTTGGGAGTGGTAGCTTCTCCACATTCATAGAGAAACTGAAGCCCTTGAAGCTCCTCCCAGTATTGAAGGATCTTTTGGAAGACTTTATCTTCCATTGCAGCTTTTCTGTTCTCCACCGCCGAGTTCATAAAAGCTTCAGCCATATCTTGACTCTTTGAACTGCTTGCACCTGCCATTATAACCTTTGATTATTATTTGCTGATATGTTTGAGACTAACCGAGTTACTATTATTTATAGCTAGGGTCAAGGGAGATGAAAGGACAACGTTATTACAGTAGACGATTAACCTTCTAAGCATAAGATTTTATTTAATTCTTCGTGCTTAAATTTTATTAATCTTTATATGCATTTATTAAGGGGGAATATTGGTTTAAAATGTTAACTGAGAAGACAGCAGTTAGTAAATTCTCAGCTGAAAAGACACAGTTTCACAACTGACCGTTCAGCTGATTATTTCACTAATCTTCTCACATAAGTTAACAAATTAACCATTTTTTTATTCCAAATTAAGTGACGTGACTGATTTATCATAGCATTAAATGATATCCTTCATCCAAATGACAGGTTGAAACGTGGACCCTTTTTAATCCACGTACTCAATACACGCTTTTACCACACATACACACGTCTTTTATTCAGTATTTCATGGACTAACACGTGTCCAAATAATTCGAACAGTCACGTATATTAGTACTTTACCCGCTCCATTTCAGTTATTCTTCCTTACGCTTACACAAAAACTCTCAGATCAAAAGCAATTTCAAGTTTTCGCTTTCGCAGGAAATCATTCACTTCAAATGGCCAACCAAATTCCCGCACACATGTTGAACGCTATGTCTATTAACTTTGGATCAGTTCTATACGTTAGAGAAGCCGGTGTCAAAAACGTATTTCTGAAGCTCGAATCAGCAGGTCTAAGGACATTTTTGGGACACTCTTCGCAGGAGATTTACACCAATGAACTTCAAGACTTCTACTCCAATGGAAAAATCAATTCTAATGGAAACATCGTTTCTACTGTAAATGGGCAGTTGTTGACCATCTCTTAAGATTCTTTTGGAAAACTGTTTTTGTTGCCTTTTGATGGATTGGCAAATCTTGCTGAGGTCAAAGCATCTTATATTGAAGAGATGAAAACCCTCATCTCAGCTGATGGACGGAAAATCAAGGTTTCCGATCCAAAGAAAGAACTAAAGCATGAAGTTCAGTTACTGGCCGATATAGTAGCCAAGGGGCTTTTGGCGAAAGCAGGGTCTTTTGATGCTCTTACTTTGGAAAAATTTCAAGCCATCACTGCTATCATGGCAGCACGAAGACTTAACTGGAAGCGCATTATCTTCAAATTTTTGAAAAATATGCTCCAATCTACCAAGCAGTCCAAGGGATTTGATGTTCAGATGAGTTATTTGATGAAAGCCAAAGGATTGGTAGCTGATGATTCAGAGAGATCATCAAAGTTCAAAGTATTCAATGCCAAAAACATTCAGCCACCAGTGACCAAACTGGACATGTCTCCTGATCAATTTTTTAAGATCAAGCAGGAGATTGGAACTCAACAGCCTGCTCCCAAGTCAGTTAAAAGGGCCAAGACTCTGGCACAACTGAAGACTATCAAGAGAAAACTGATAGTCAGTGGATCAGATTCTGAGGAAACACCTTATCAGTTGATTACTAAGAAGCAACAGACTCAGAAGACAAAGCCAGTGGCTACGTTGGCATCTATTCCAACTGAGAGACTAAAATCTTCAGATGCTCAACAGCCTATTCAGGCTATTCCTTTGATAGCTATTCCAACTGATAAGAAGAAGGAATCAACAAAGGTTGCAGCTCCTTTGATCCAAATCAATCGACCTTCGATCCTTGCCCTTGCTCGACCCAAGTAAATCGTCATTCAGGAACGAGTGGACACTACTCACTCTGGACTGAACATTCCACATATTTTTACTGATGAGAAAGGAAAAGACAAGTGGATTGAAGAGCCAAGGCCATCCAATGCCATTCAGACTCACACTGACCTCATTTGGGAACAGGTCAATGTTTTTGCTGAATCAAAACTGAAGATTTATGATGCATGGACTAAGTTCAGAACGCACACATTTGCCAAACAGCTGAAAAAGAAGTCAAAGCTGAATACATTCATCAAGCTGGAGGCAACTGTTATCAGAATGGTCAAGGTTGCTACAATAATTCAAGCTTTGGGGAGAAAGAACTATTTCTTTGATCAAATCAGAGCCAAGAAGTTGGGCCAACTGCTGCTGCTTCAACTGAAGAGCCAGTACAGGATGTGCCTCAATCTTCTGCTGCTGATCATCAAATCTATTCAGAGGCTGACTTAACACTCGCAAATATTGATGAAATCAGTCAGTCGGTAGTACACGAATCTCAAACCGCTGTACCTATTTCTGAATCAGTTGATCACTCAATTGATCAAGCAGCTCAAGAGACTCCTATTAAAGAGCCTGCTGAGCATGTTGTCTCTGTTGAACCAGCTGATCAAACTGATCGAGCGATTTCTGACACTATAGAGGCTCAGTTGCTCAATATTGAAAATTTACCAACTGACGAGCCAGCACAAGTCTCAGCTGATTATCATACAGTAGCATTAGTCGATGATCCTCCAGCTGACAATCCCATAGACTCTCATATTCAGCAAGGTAACTCATCTCCTGCTCAGGATCAATCATCACCTCCTCTAGTTCAAGAAGCAATAACTGAAACAGCTGTTCCAGAACAGACCATTAATGAAACGATCGTATCTGACAGGAATTTGGTTGTCTTTGATCAAATTTCAAGAGAACAAGAACCTGAAGTGTCTGGACAGTCACCTCCGCATTCATCCACAGATTTTGACTTAGTTCTTGAAGAAATTCAGGATCTTCAGAATAACATGAATCAGATGATTACTTCCATCAACAAAATTCAGCATACTCAACTGGCTCACACTCTGAAGCTAGAACATTCTGAAGTATTCAATTCAGAGAAATTGAAGGCCATTCAAGCTGCTGTAACCTCTCTTTCTCTCTTGTAGTAGATGACATTCAAAAGAACAGGGGTTTAGTAAAAAGTCTCACTGCAACTCAAGAGTCTATTAGCAAACGAGTTGAAGGTCTGGAGACTTCTGTTTCAAGAAAAATAGACCTGTTGCAAACCACAATGCTTACTGTTGTCTCAAGTATCTCCACTACTGTCAACGTCCTATCAACTGATGTTCGAAGATTATCTATTAAAATGGATACGTTTGACAAAAGGGGGAAGAGATTAAAGAGATTCTAGAACAACAGAAGAAGTCTTCTAGTTGAAGAGCAGTCAGTTTGAAGTAGCAGTTCTTGTATTTTTGAAGATCATCAGTTTTAAGCTAAATTGATCAAATCCTTATATTATCTACAATGAGTTCAGTTGTTCAGTTTTTATTGACATAGTTTTGTCAAACACCATAAAGGGGGAAATTGTTGAAAACTAAGTTTTGGCGTTTAACAAATTTCGAACCAACTGCTTATATAACTGAATACGAGAAAACTGAACTACACAACTGAATGTATACCAGCTAAATATTATAAACGTCATCAGTTGAATCAGAAATATAACTAATTGATCAGTTGGGAACTGATCAGTTGAAACAATTAGTTATGTGTTTTCTAGCAAAATATATTTCAGCTGATCCCTCAGCTGTACACATCATCAATTAAGAACGACAACCGACAAGGAGTACACAATAGACTGCAACAAATAGTGGAACGCCGCATTTCAGAGATTACAATATACGAATGTCAGAGAATATCGACGTGGCAATCAACGGATATAAAGATTCAAAACGTTATTTAATATTACCGTTGAGAAGTAAGCCTATAAATAGGTTATGAGAGCAGCTGAGAAAAATACACGAACTACCATTCTATTCAAACTTGCTATTACTCTGCTGAAATCACAACTCACATTCAGATATCAAAGCTCACTCTTATCAGATTTATCAGTAGCAATTAAGGCTACCTTTAAGAGCTTGTTACCACTTTGAAACCTTCTGTTAGATTCATTCAGTTGTGTTGTATTCAGTCACACACTGTAAAAGTTATTGTATACTAAGAGTTTCAGTTTTAGCAAATGTTAAGTCCGAACTGAAGTGGGTCAGTACAAAGTTTGTATTCGATCAAAGCCTTTTAGTGGAAATCCTATCTTTTTGATAGAAGAGGTGACGTAGGAGTTATTCCATTCTTTGAACATCCAGAAACAAATCGTGTGCATTTAATTTCAGTTACTGTCAGTTATTCTATCTTTCAGTCAGTTTACTTCCGCAACTGTTTTTCTGTTAAACTGATTGTTATTGACCGACGAGATACCAAGGGTCAGTTTTTCACTAAACTGAACTCAATATTTGAAAAGAATACAAAACTCGATAGTGTTTATTCAACCCCCCCTTCTAAACACTTTCCACCTATTAACCGATCCCTTCAGATGTGATTATAGAAGGACCACTCCGAGACAAGAATTGGTAAAGCATGAGAATTGGTGAGTATTATTCCAGCAGACTTCGCGCACATGCGCGGCAGAGAGGTGCGCATATGTGCGAGTAGCAAATGCCGAGGCAGAAGACCTCGCACATATGCGCGAGCATGTGAAATGAAGAAGTGCCGAGACAGTAGGTCTCGCGCATATGCGCGAGCATGATATTTGTACATGTGCAGAGACAGTAGGTCTCGCGCATATGCGCCGACATGGGACGCGCATATGCGCGAGATGGTGAATTCCTTATATGCGGAGACAGAGAGTCTCGCGCATATGCGCCGGTGATAGTCGCGTATATGCGTGAGACGTGCAGTACAAAGATTAAGCCACATGTCTTTGCCATGCATAAAATGAGATTCATCCTTTCATTTCCCTTCAGATTTTCAGCAAGAAACCAAGGGATTCCATAGACAATTCTCAAGTTCTTCCTTGAACCTTAAAATTGGATTTTGCGAGATCCAACAGTCAGAATTTTAATCTGAGAATAGTTTCGTGCTCCTTTCCTCAAAGATTTCAAAAGGATGTAAGTTTTATTATGTTCTTGTATGATTCAAAATTTTGATGTTGAAGAAATCATGATATGATTGATATTATCTGTTCTTGAGATTGTTATAATTGTATAATCGAAATCGGATAGAAGAACGGATACCGTATGAAATTGTTATCATTTTCCAGATTTGATTTGATTGAGAATATACAGATTTGGTATTGGATTTGTGTTATCAATTGATTATGAGTTTTGATTGGCATCTATTGATATTTGAGTTGCTGGATATCTCGAGGTTGTGCTGTTATGCCGTCGAAACAGAATTAGATTGAATTCTGATCATATACAGTATTGCCTTGAGTTGTATATTGATATTGTACTCCTCAATAATGTCATTCCAGAGTTGGTATTGAAAGCTTCGAAGACTGAGCAGAATCAGATTGATCTACGAAAAGAAAGGCATAAATCAATGTTAAACCGGGAAGATACGACTCGAGTAAGAAATAGCTTGAGTTTCTCAAAACCACATACTTTATTGTAATTTCTTTGATGTTTGCAATTCATAAGATTGATATGCTTAGTCTATTGATTTATAGCAAAGCATGAGTTATAGTCTTTGGCAGAAATGCCAAGTCACTGGACATTTGGTTTATATCGATGTTGCTTAGGAGTAGATCGACTCCTATTGTAGAGATTCGATATAGAAGGCCAAAGTATGGAAATAAGAACGTACAACCATCTAACTGGGAAGAGTAGGTGGGAGACTGTTGCGTTCTTATTCGAACCGGGATCCCTAATAAGAGTCGAGTCAAGATTAAGAGTCAAAGAATTTGATTTACAGTTTTATATCGATTCATGTTTTTCATATTATGATACATGCTATTGATAACTGTTCTCTGCTTTTATATATATTATATGAAATGCATGTCTACGTTGTTTATACTGGGAATATATTTCTCACCGGAGTTATCCGGCTGTTGTTGTGTTTGTATGTGTGCATGACAACAGGTGAGACAGGATCAAGGTCGAGAAGAGGATGAGAGATTGAGATTATAATGGAGGTCCGGACCCAGAAGTAGAGTTGATTTTTATCACTTGATATGTAGTGGTTGAACCTTAGTTTGTTATGATTTTTTTTGTACAAGATTTGTACTTTTGATCAGGTTGTAGATATTAAACTTGATCTTGTATTCGAATGAGATGGGACCTACTTATTATAGAAATTTGTACACTTGTTTATAAGGTGTTCAACATTTAAAAAAAATTTTACGACCCAGATTATTTAATTGTTCCCAATTAATCCTAATGATGATTGAAAAGAATGAGTTAGCGTCCGGGTCCCCACATCTTACCAGTGTTATATCCATACCCGACAATGGCAGTCGATCGATAGAAGATGTGGAAGTTTTCAAGGACTTTCTGGATGTGTTTCCTGACGATGTTTCTGGCGTTCCACCAGAGAGAGGTGGAGATTCACTTAGAGTTGAAATTATGACAGAAGCCCATAGTACCCCTTATTCTATACACCCCGGAAGTACAAAGATGTACAAGGACTTGCAACTTTTATATTAGTGGCGAGTATGAAATGAGATATTATGCGCTTCGTATCTGAATGCTTGACATGTCAACAAGTGAAGGCGGAGTATCAAAAACTAGGAATGCTCCGACCACTCCACATCCCCTGAGTGGAAATAAGATAATATTACGATGGACTTTGTGGTAGGTTTACCAAAGACGGTAAAAGGATGCAATACTATTTGGGTAATAGTGGACCGTCTTACTAAGTCAGCGCATTTCCTACCAGTGAAGACGAATTTATCAATGACATAGTATGCGGATTTGTATATCCGAGAGATAGTCAGACTGCATGGAATTCTAGTTTCCGTAGTGTCAGACAGAGATACATGATTTACTTTATCATTCTGGAAGAGTTTTCATGCAGCCTTGGGGACCAAGCTACTATTCAGCACAACATTTCATCCCCAGACAGACGGTCTGTAACGTCCTAAAAATTTGAAGGTCCACGTTAACCACATTCATGCAAATTACCAAATTTCTTATGTAATTTAATTAATTTATTTTTAATGCACTAAATGCATGATTTTGACATGAATATGTATGTTTAATTCTCGGTTCTTTAAAATTTCATGATGGCTTTAGTAGTATTTCACGCTCGAACGAGGAACGGAGACCGGAGACAATTAAAGAAAAATGTTTTTATTGAATAATTATTTAATGTTCGGTGTAAATAAGGGTGATTTTCGAAAATGGGCCTTGTTAAGGTTTTTTTACCCATTGAGTCGTACTTTAAACATGTAGGCAATTTTTAGTAAATCAGATGACTTTTGAGGGTTCGGCCAATATTTTCGAAAACATACCTAGATGGAATATTTTATGGTAGTGTTTTTGAGCTTAATGGGACTAGTTTATTATATAATGGGCCTAAAATCCTTCACAATCTCATTATTTTTAATTAAGGGCCCAGTATACTAATTATATTATATCTAACTTACCTTCAAACCCTAATCTCCCTCCTACTCCAAAATTTCGGCCACCCCTCTCTTAGGTTTCCAGCAGCATTTTCAAAAGTTCAGCAGCCATTATCCTTGGCGTTTCTCTCAGTTTTTTCAAAAGAACACTTCCCAGTCCCTCCGGTGTCCGTTCTACGCTATTATATCGTTATTTTCAAGCGTAAATACGCAAAGGCACGCCCTATACCTCGTTTTTCTCATCATTCACATCATTATATGTTTATTTTTATGTTTATGCATGAGAAATGTCAGATATATCATCTTGCATTGGTTTTACACGATTTTTGAAACGAAAACATGCATAAACTATGTCACAATGCTCACGTTTTTCCTTGTGCGTGTAAGGGGCTGCAAGATCATGAATTTTAATGGTTGTGGAACGTCAAGATCGAATTCTCTAAGGGTAGATCAGATCGAATAAGGTATAGGTGAAGGGGCCGATCATTTGGGTCGGGTGTTGTAAATATCGGCTAGATCGGGTAAAAAGGGAAGAGCAGCCATGCATGGCTCGCTCTAGGTGCTGGTTTAGTTCATGGGTGGTCAGTGTCAGGGCTTGGGATGGTCCTTGGTCAGCTGGTAGTGAGGCAAGGCGTGGATCGAAGCTTGATGACAAGCTATGTAAGGTCCAAGAAATTCGATCTACGTAACCTGAATGCATGCAATTTAGAGTTTTATTTTAAAATATGCATTTATTGATTTTTACGCATTTAATGCATGATTATGGCTTGGGTAAGGTTTATTTCATGATTTTTATTAAGTTTAATGTATTAGAGTTTTAAGTTGCATTTCACGCTCGAACGAGAAATTGAGACCGGGGATTATCAGGAAAAATATTTTTAGTGAAGGATTAATTTTAATTATTTAATTTGAAATGTTTTAAGGCATAATTTTTGAAAATGGGCCTCGTTTTGGTATTTTGCTCGCTGGGCCGTATTTTAAACCACCCGGTACGCAAATTTTGTCGATTTAGATGACTTTCTGAAGTTCGGGCAACATTTTCAAAAAATGTACCTAAATGAATTATTTTTCGGAAATGATTTTGGGCTTGGCGGGTTTGTGTTATTGCTTAATGGACCTAAAACCATTTTAATCACCTTGTTTACTTAAATTAGGGCCTATTAAAAATTTATTTTAAACCTAAACCTATCATCTAATCAACCCTGACCCTAATTATACTAATTAGCCGCCCCTTGCCTCATCCCTTCAGCAGTAACCCACGTTTTAAGCAGCCACCATCAGCAATTTCAAAAATCCTCCATATTCATTCAAGCAAGCTTCATCCCCGCTCCTCCGGTACTTGTCCGACACACGTTTCTTCGAGTCTTTGAGCATCTACACATCAAGGAACGCCTTGTATCTTTATTTTCACATCATTCATGTTGTATTATGTTGTTATGAGTCAAGAATTCCAAAGCTTCAGTCCTTATGGCACGTGAATAATAGAATGGTAAACATTATTCACGCCCATTTTCTCCTATTCAAGCCAGCAAAGGTAAGGAACTCTAACTAGGAAAGGTTTGCAAGACACTTGTTTACGAGCTAGTTTCGACTATTAAAGGATTGAACTGGATCCATAAGATTGAGTGGCTATCGATCCTATTCTTCTTTCCCATCTTTCACTACAAACAATTCTCAATCATGGTCCTTGCGGATAGGATCTTTATTGAGCCCGGTGTGGAATCACCATCATTCTGAGAATGGCAAAAAGTATGTTTTCAAGCCTCAAACAAGGCCCCTAGGAGGAAAGCCAGAGCTTTTTGGTTTTTTTATATAATGCATTGCTCTTGCATAATAATCATTTTTTTAACTTCGGTTGTCATGAAATATATGGATTTATGCTTAACTCAAGTTTTTTTGTGTTGTTCTGTAAGGGGCTGCCGGTTGGTGTTGCTAGGGGGCTGAATACGTCGAGGATTAGGGGAAATAAGTGCTGGAGTAGGTTAGGGTGCGAGTTGTTGAGAGGGTTGGTCGCTTTTCTTGGAGGTATGGCTCGGTTGTAGGTTGATCGGCAGATGGGACAGAGCTGACGGTGCAAGGGCCGATCCAAATCTTGGACCAGACCCTGGTGGGTCTTCGGCATGGCCTAGGACATATCAAACACCACTAAAACTAACCACGAAGCCGATCAATCGTGTTGATGATGGGTTGGATCGGTTGGGTCTCGGTTTCTATATGCGAGTATGTGCACCGCGCTGTGTGCATGGGGCAGTTAGCTCGGATTAGATGGGTCGAGGGGAGAGCTAGATGTGGTGGTTCGAGGCTTGTTCGGTTCGGTTAAGAGTGGAATAGAAGGTGTTAGGATCGGTTGGAAGTGAACAAATGTTTAGAATGGGGGTTGAATAAATACTTGACAATTTTCACAACTTTTCGATGGATGAATGGGTTTAATAATAAACTAAATTCAAGAATCTTGTTGTCAATGTCAATCAGTTAACTTAATGAAAGTGCGGAAATAACTGAAAGACATATAGAATATAACTGATAAGAAATAACACAAGATTTGTGGATGTTCAGAGATTTCAGTAACTCCTACGTCACCCCTTCTATCTCGAAGATAGGTTATTCACTAAAAGACTTTGATTTATAAAAAGATTTGTACAAACCCACTTCAGTTTGGACTTAACAGTGCCAAGATTGAAACTCTTAGTATCAATACAATTTATCAATACTCAACTAATGTGTAACTTCTTAGCACAATTGATCTCTAAAAAATCGAATAATACAACAATGAGTGTTTGCGCTTTAAGCTCAAAGTATAGCCTGAAAGCTATGAATATATATACTAAGCGTGAGCTTTTGAGAGCTTTTAAACTTGAAAGAATATGCGCACTATGTTGCTTGATAACTTGTGCAACTTTGTAATGTGATTATTCTGCTTCAGCTAATCTTCTCGGCTATTTATAGCCTTTGCTTCCAACGGTAACAATGAATGAATTTTAAATTTTTATATCCGTTGTATAGCCATGTCAGCATTCTTCACACAATCGTATACTGTAGCTTTTCTAAAATGCGGCGTTCCCACTATGCGTTACAGTTTGCTTTTGTATAATTGTCGGCTGATAGCTACGTTCCTTAACTTATGATGTGTAAAGCTGATCATTTGACTTCTTTAGCCGATAGGATTAACTGATCATTCTCAACTGATTGTAGTGTAACTGATCAGTCTCAACTGATCGTTCAGTTGGCAGCACAGTTCAGTTAACTCTGCTCAGTTCAGTTGCCTTGAATTATATAAGCATTAATCTTTAGTTCGAGCAACTATCAGTTTACGAATCTTCCATTCAGTTACCTCCAGTCTTCTTGATCAGTTGTTCAATCTTTTCAAGCTCAATTTTTCAAAATCCGAAATTAAGTTTCCAACAATTCCCCCTTTTAGGTGTTTGAAAAAACTTAGAATTTACGAACTGATCAAACTGAACTTCTTCGTAGATAAAATAATCTTTTATCGATAACTCTTTCAATGTACAGATTCGTTCAAAGAATGAAAGAATGAAGAATTTCTGAATAAAATAATCTTCTTTTAGTGTACAGATCCGTAAAAGAATTAAAAGAATAACTGACTGAGAAATCTGCCAAAACTCTCAACTGAAAAAAAATGTCGTCTTCCAACTGATCTGTACTTTCTCATTTCTTTGCTCTTTTATCAGCTGGTCCTTGATCAGTTGGTTGACTAGGTCTCTTCTTAGATAGCTTCTGTTGTTCTTCCTTTTCCCCTTTTTTTTAAAACTCATCAACCTTTATGGATAACGCACAGACTTCCGAAGTGACATTAGATATTTCATTCATTATTTGTTCTTGCATCAGATCCGTTCTCTTTGTCACTACTGTTTCCAAAAATTCAATGCGATTTTTGAACATGTCTTGAGTCTGTAAATGTGCTTGAATCGTTACTCGGTCTTTATTTAATTGATCTAGTTAGAGAAATAAAGAAGTGATATCCTTTGTAACCTGGTGTAGATTCTTCATTGTATTCTCCTTCATAGAATCAATCTTCAAAGTGTGTAGTAATTGGGTTGACCTGATATCAGAAAAAGATTAAATCAAATGGAGAAGGTTGGACTGAATGTCTTCTATCATGGAATCGGTAGCCATTGGTATCTAAGGAGACAGAGCTTCAGATGATTCTGGTTCTTGCTCCTTGTCTTATTCATTAAAGATTACTAAGGCCCTATTTGTTGATTCAGTCAAAACCTTAACCATTTCTGGAACAATTTCATCAAATACTTCATGTTGAAGTTCTGGAGGAGTAGAAATCTGAACAGCAGTTGAGCTTGTAAGCTCTTCAGTTGGTTTATCAGCTGATACTTCAGTCGGCTCTTCAGTTGGTGCTTCTTCAGTTGGTTCTAAGTACAACTAAGCCACTTCAATTTCAGCTTGAATTACATGTTCAGTCGTGGCAAGCGACTAAACTAGTTCTTAAATTTCTTGTAAAATAGCCTTAGAGGCTGGTTGTTCAGTTTTGCTCCCGTCTATAACTGATTCTTCAGTTAGAACATTCAGCTGGATATCAAAGGCAACTGATTGTTTTACTTCATCGACATTTGCCAGTGATAACTCAGCATCGGTATAAAGTTGAAGACCTACCAGAGAAGATGTAAGAGCAGTAGATGTAGGCAGAGCATCCTTGGAAGAAGGGTCAGTTGCTTGCTCAGACTGCTCAGCAACTGCTTCTTGGGATGGCTCTTGCTGATGTTTTGAAGGTTCAGCCTGCTCCTCGGAAGATGGACTTTGAGAAGTAGCTGGAATCACCAATTCTTGTCCCATTTCCAAAATTTTGATCTTCATCTGCAGTGATATGAGATCCATGTCCAACTGGTCATAAACTTCTTTTTCATTGAAGGTAGTTGGACTCGTAGGATCTTAGTTCTTGCGTAGCTGAGCGATGACTTGTGCTAGATTTTTGGCACGCATCAGATCAAAGAAGCGAGTTCTCCTCTCTAATGCTTGAGCAATTGTGGCAGCTTTGACTACCTTTAGAACTATAGTTTCCAAGGCGATGAATTTATTCAAAATTGATGTCTTTTTTAATCGCTTGGAAAACACTTCGGTCCTAAATCTTACCCATTCATTGTATGTTTTCAACTTCGATTCATAAAACTCATTTACCTATTTCCAAATTAAGTCGATATGAGTCTGAATCGAGTTGGTCGGTCTGGGCTCTTCAATCATCTTTCCCTTACCTTTCGGGTCATGAAAAATACTCAGTCTTGACATTGTTGAATCCACCTTTTCACTTATCACCACTCCCTTGGGTCTGGAAAAAGGTAGTGTAGTTGGTCCGGTGATAATGATTAGTGGTGCCTTCACTCCCAATTGTTTTTGTTTATCACCAGATTCGTTGATAATTTTCTTAGATTGAACAGTTGGAGGCTGTAACTGACTTTCAGTTGATTATGCAACTGGAACTGTCTTGATTGGTATGGCACTGATAGGCTTTTCAGTTCCAGTTTGCTTCAATTTTTCAGTTGTGACACTTGTCACAGCAGCAAATGGTTTGGTCTTTTGGGACCTTGGCTTCTTTAAAATTTTCGGAAATGGACTCTTCTCCTATTCAATTTTGCTGACAATTAGTTCCCTCTTGATTGTCATTTTCTGAGCCAAATCTTTGGTTTTCTTGAGTTGTAAGAATCCAGAATTTCGAAGCAAAACATGAAAGTAATAAAACTTAAAATGAAGTTCAAAACTTTAAGTTTATTTAAAAAACTCAACTATAAACTTAAATTTTTCAGCTAACATTGCTCGAGAAAGTAACTTTAAAGCTCGAAGACTAGCTAAGAAAGGGATCTATACTATAAGAAAACGCAACAATAGAAGAGTCATCATCCGAGGAATAAAACCACAGCTCATGAACTAAGTATTTCAGCTCAAGGAAGCTCATTTTCTTTTGTCCTAAAAGAACCAAGAAATGGAGCTAGGAGAAGAGCTAAAGGATCGGACATATTTATGACCATTTAGTTAACCAAGATAAGGAGCTAAAGGTTTGGACAAACTTATTATGCAAGATATGACCATTGAGTTAACCAAGGAAGGAGCTAAAGTAGCTAAAGGTTTAGACAAACTTATTATGCAGGAGATGACCATTAAGTTAACCAAGAAAGAGAAGAAAGGGAGCTAAGGGAATAGCTAGGAGGCTTGGACCAATTTATTGTAGGAATGGACCATTTAGTAAACCAAGGTGACCTTTGATGTTTGGAATATCCTTGAATACATAGACATCCATTCTTGGGCTTCAAGAATTCGACAATGGGGGTTAATGAAAAGGCAAAATATCACCTATAAATACCCCTCAATATGCTGAATAATTACACCAAAAAGCTACAAAAAATTCGGTTCCCTCCCTCTCCAAATTCAACCTCTCGGCCGACGCAAACAAGTAGAAAGAAGGAGAAGTGTTCTGGCTTTTCAGTGCTGTGATTTGCTGTCCACACTGTTGTGAAGATCGTGTCCAGGTTCAGTCATCACTTGGCCCAAGATCAGCAAGTTTCGTACAACCAAGTTTTGTACGTTTCGAACCGTAACTTCGAGAACTGTAAGTGGGTTTTTGTTACGTATTTTTCTTGTATATTAAACTTTGATAAAAATAATATGACATGCTTGTATGTGTGTCCTTATTTTCGAAAATCAGTGTTCACATAATTTAAAATTCCGATTGATGAATGTTATGATTACGAGATTCTTTGACTCCGCTGTGTTCGTTCAAAATTCTTATAAGTTCTATTTGATAAATCTGAATTAATTTAATACACTGTTACAAATCGATTTGAAATGGAACGATAATTGTAATTGTGTCTGGTCCCCATAAATGGGTATAAAACTGTGTTCTGGCCCCCATCGGTGGGTATATAACTGTGTTCTGGCCTCACCCCTTAGAGGACTAACATATTGAGGACAATTTGACCATTGAAAATGAGATGAGTAATAGTATTGTGTTTGTTCTGATATGCTCTGAATTGTCTGATAATCTTTGTCTCACATTTCAAATTCGGTTCTATTATGTTAAATCAAATTATGAGTTTCGAAAGTATGTTAAAAGATGCTTTAAAATTAGCTCTATATGTATCTTTGGAAATCGGTAAGCCCCGACTTGCTGAGTGTTTCCTAAAACACTCACCTCTTACATCTCTTCCCAGATAAGACTGAGGAACAAGTGAATGATGAAGAGCAAGACGCCTTCTGAGGCTGGTGAACGAATCAAGAGATCTAGGATCAAATTTTGTATTTTCTTTGTATTTGTTTCGCTTCCGCAATTTTGATGTAATTTTTATTTTGTTGTCATTGTAAAGACAATATTTATTTATGAAAAAACTGGTTTTGGCTATTTGCTACGAGGCTTAATTGTTTACATTAAAATTGATAAAAAACGTCGGATGTCATCGATGCTTCGGTCTCGGGGCGTGATATTTAAGTGGTATAAGAGCCGCCAAGTTCATAATTCCGCTGGGATTTTGATAGACAAAATTTGACGAAGTCAAATTTTGGCAAAAGCCTAGTGCATTCCTACCTGTAGTAAACTCAACCGTCGTATCATTCATATCTTATGTCATCATCTCAAAATCTCCTTTCAAATTCAAAGCTAAACTTCTCAAATCATTCTGAAAATTCTTAGTATCAAAAATTCCACAACTTTGTTTCCATTTTGTGCCTTTCTATCCTTTATATTTTTCTGATATTTCACCTCGTTTTATTCTAGGAAATGGCTGCTCCACAGACTCGTGCTCAAGCTGCCCTTCGTATGTGTCAAATCACAATAGATAATCAATGTAGGGAAATTGCAACTTTGAAGGCGGAACTTGCTAGAGAGAAACGAGAGAAAGAGTAACCTATCGAGGTCAGAAACATACTTGAGACAGACGTGCATCGACTCACTCATCATATGGACTTGGCTGAGAGCCAACTTCTTCAGATACCTACTGAGTCAGCCCGTATCAAGCTCCTAGCTACACTGAACAAGGAATTGCTAGAGAGAATGGAGACAGAAAGAGACTGTGGTACTCGGGCTCGACGGCGTCAAGAAGGGTTCAAAAAACAAATAAGAACGGTACATCACAAAAATTCATAGCGCCATGGATAGGCTTCAAGCCCAGAATAATTATTTGTATTTGGTGGTAGAGAATATGGAAGAGGAAGAGGAAGCACCGATGGAAGTGGTCAACGATGAGAGTGACAGCGACGATGGATACATGATAGACTAGGCTAGTCTGATATTATGATTATGATTAGAAAAGTATTAAGTGTAATAAATTATTTCGAAATAAAGACTTTATTATTATTCTTAAATTGTCGCATCTACAAGATTTATGAAGAAGTTTATGAACCTATCAATAAAATTTATTTTCTTTTAATCTTTATAGGAAACAAACATGGATCCTCAAAGCGTTGTAACCGAACTCCAAAAACAGCTCCAGGAAAAGGAAGCAGAAATTAAAATATTGAAAGATAAAAATGACAAACTCGAGAGGATAATTATAAACAAGACGGAAATAACGTATGCATGATGGAGAACCTTCATCAGGATAGAGAAGAAGAGAAAAGACTGCGCGATGACGTTAGACGCTATGTTGCTTATCACCTAGAATCGGAACGTCAACACGATAGCACAAAAGAAAAGTTGGAAGCAATTCAAGGAAGGTTTTTGGCAGTAAAGGATCGAGAAAACAAGCTTAACAAGGTTATTTACCAACTCCACGTAAAGATAGAAGAGCATGAACTCAATGAGGCAGTAAACCAATCAACAATACAAGAGCTTCAAGAACAAGTAAATAACCTCGATGACCACAACACACTGTTGTAAAACCACATTGATCAACTACAGAATGATATGATCAATATGGAAGAGCTCATGGACGAACTCATAGAAAACCAAGAACAGAACCCTATGGAAGAAGAAAATGATGAAGCTGTAGGGGATGGTGAAGTGATAGACTAGTATAATGATTCCTAGGATAAGCATCGATTGTATTTAGGTCAATTAGGGTAATCATTTTGATATTAAAATAATGATTGTATGAATTTCAAAACAAATTAATTAAAATATATGCTTATGGGAAATGGCGGGCAGACCACCCAGAAACAATCGTAATCCCCGTGGAGTCAATAAAAATGAAAATGAAAATCCACCGTCACAAGGGTGAATCTCAGCCGAGAGGACATGATGGCAATAGCCACCATAGTAGCCGCCACACTGCAAGGAATGGTAAACCGAATTGCCAACGCCATCCAGCCGCCACCAGAACCACAACCGCAAGGAATCAAGTATCATTACGAATCCCTCCGAAAGAACCGTGTCCCAACTTTTGATGGCAACCCTGATCCAGAATTCAGTCATAATTGGCTCAAGAATGTCGAAACTCAACTGCATATGTTTAAAATACCTAAGGACTTGAGTGGAAGTTGTGACACCGTTTCTAGAAGATCGAGAACTCAAGTGGTGGGCAACAGTGTCACCATCTTTGGCTGAGATGGAGCAGATCACATGGCAAACATTCAGGAGAGAATTTTTGAAGCATTATTACCCAGCAGAGTTTTGTCTGCAAAAGTTGAGCGAGTTTGAAAGTTTCAAACAAACATCGGACATGACAGTGATGGAATACACATCAATGTTCAATGATCTGAGAACCTATGTTCCAACCATCATGTCAGATGAGACCTTAAAACTGCACCGTTTCTAGAAATGGCTAAGCAGCCAAATTCAATCTGCTTTGGTTGTATTCCGACCAACAAATTTCGCAGATTTAATGGGCGCGACGATGAGCGTAGAAACGGATATCAAGCATCGTGAAGAAGAGAAAAAAACAAGAGGCCCTTCTTCGGTGAGTCTGCTCAAGGTGGTCCCAAATTCAAGAGGCAAAACCAATCAAGCGGCCTCTCAAAAGGAACCTTTAGGAATGCTGGCAACAAAGAAGGGAAGTGGTGCGCTACTTGTCAGTAGAATCACATCGGGGAATGTTATAGGAAGACGGGTGCTTGTTTCAAGTGTGGAAAAGTAGGACATCAAATTAAAGATTGTCCTGAGAACATGGATAAAAGTACCAGACCCAGCAAACCAAATGAAAACAAGCCTAACGCTCGAGTATATGCTATAACCCAGGAAGAAGCTAATAACACCAACGATGTGGTAGCAGGTACGGTTTTACTCAATGAAATTCCTGCTTGTGCCTTTTTAGATTGTGGTGCTACGCCCTCATTTTTGTCTAGAAGATTTGCTAGAAAGTTAAAACTTGAGCATGAAACTCTTAGTGAACCATTAAGAGTTGTAAAACCTGCAAGTAAAACAATTGAAACCCATAAGGTATATTGGAACTGTAAAATTAGCACCAGTAAACAAAACTTTGAGGCAAAATTGATTCAACTCAATATGATTAAGTTCGATATCATTCTTGGAATGGACTTGTTAGATAAAACACCATGCCATGGTAGACTGCCAAAAGAAAAATATCAAAATCCACACTCTCAATCAAAAGGAAATCGCATATCATGGCAAGTCCAAAGAACGAAAATCTCTTCTATCTTCCTCACAAGCCTAGAAGGCCATATAAGGGGGTGAAGAAGTTTATCTGGCAATGATCAATGAAGTTAGAGAAGAAGATGCCCCAAATTTGGAAGATATTCCAGTTGTCCAAGAATTTCCAGATGTCTTTCCTAAGGATTTACCCAGTACGATACCAGATAGAGAAGTGGAATTTGAAATTAATTTGGTCCCTGGTGCTGCACCAATTTCAAAGGTACCATACCGAATGGCTCTAGCTGAATTAAAGTAATTAAAGGAGAAACTTCAAGAGTTGTTGGATAAGAAACAAATCCGACTGAGTGCATCCCCGTGCGGAGCCCCAGTCTTGTTTGTAAAGAAAAAGGACGGAAGCATGAGGCTATGCATTGATTATAGAGAGTTAAACAAAATCACAATAAAGAATAAATATACGCTCCCAAGAATATATGACTTTTTTTATCAGCTAAAAGAAGCCAAAGTATTCTTAAAACTCCATCTAAGATCAAGTTACCATCAGCTGAAAGTCAAAGCAGAGGATATCCCTAAAACGGCTTTTAGGACAAGATATGGACACTAAGAATTCACGGTAATGCCTTTTGATCTAACAAATGCTCCTGCAACCTTCATGGACCTTATGAACCGAGTATTCAAGCCAGACCTTGATAAGTTTGTGGTAGTTTTCATAGATGATATCCTTGTGTACTCACCATGTAATGCCCAAAAATTTAAGTTGGTGATCAAAACTTATTAATGCATGAATTGATGAAGTGGAGTAAAAGCCATGGAAGAATATGAATTTTTAATGTGGAGGACAGAACAAATGGCGCACATGCGCGGAGAAGAGCGCACATATGCGCGAGACAGCGCACATGCGCGGAAGATGAACGCGCACAAGCGCGCGGAGTCCAGAAGAGCACGCGCATATCCACGGGATGAGGCGCGCATATGCGTGAGGGACTGACATGCCAATGTTCCGAGACAGTAGGTCTCGCGCATATGCGCCGGTGGTAGTCGCGCATATGCGCGGGACGTGCAAACTAAAGAAGAAGACACTTGTCCTTGCCATGCAATATGATGTGTTAAACACCTCTTCATTCTTCATTCTCAGCAGCAAGAACCGAGAGCAAGTTCAGAGAATTCCTCCAAACTTCATCCCATCTTAGACATATGATTGTGAAGAATCCAACCGCCCGATTTTCGATCCGAGTTTAGATTCTTGCTTCTCTCATCACCGGCCACGAAAGAATGTAAGTTTTATTCCGTTTCAGCATGTTTCGAACTTTATGTATGGGAGGAATTATGATTTGAACTCTAAAATATGTTCTTGAGATTACGAGATACGTATATTAGCAACCGGATCGAAGAACGGATAACCTATGCAATTGTCATTGAATTTTAACCATATATGAATGAGATTATACAAATTTTGAGCTTGTGGATTGATGTTTGTTGAGGATTATGAGTTATTGTTATTGAGCATTGATGTTTGAGTTGACCGGTATCGCGAGATTACGCCGTTATGCCGTCGAAATGTACCGAGATTTAATATTGATCCGTATGTGTATTCCTTGGAGTTAGAGGTTGATATGGTACATTATGTATATGTCATTTCAGATTTGTACTGACAGATTTGATATCGAGATTTCAAGACTTCGACTTGTTCAAACCGAGACTACGACAAGAAAGGTATAATTCAATGTTGATTCGGGAAGACACAACTCAAATTAGATCTTAATTGAGTTTCCCAAAATCACATACTAGATTGTTTATAATTTGATATTGTTATGCTTTGTCTATAGAGTTGTAGCAATGCACCTGAGATAGGTGAGTCGTTGGCAGATATGCCAAGATACCGGATGTTCGGTGATGTCGATATACGTAGGAGAAGATCGACTCCTATTTTAGATATTCGATATAGAGAGGACCGAAGTCCGGGAATAAGACGTACCGCCACCACGATTGGGAGAGTAGGTGGGAGATTGTTACGTCTTATTCACAACGGGAACCCTAGACTTAGATTGGAGTCGAGTCAAATATTTGAAGTTCAAGATTTGACGTATAACATTCTTTTGATCTATGTTCTAGATTATATACATGTTCTTGATTTATGCTTTATATCTTATATATGCTTGCATGATATGCATGATACATTGTGTTTTACTGGGATTTGTTCTCACCGGAGTATCCGGCTGTTGTTGTGTCTGTATGTGTGCATGACAACAGGTGGAACAGGGATAGGATCAGGGTCAAGGAGAGCGTGACTGAGATTGGATAGCGTAGTGATTTCGGGCGTAGAAGACTAGATGTTCTACATGTGATATGTAGTTTGTTACCAACACTAGTTTGTATAAATGAAATGGAACAAAGACATTTACTTAATGTTAATGAAATAAATAGATTTATCATATGTGTATGATTATATACAATAGTTTATAATGTTTAAAAGAAATTTTTTATGACCCATTTTCTAGCAAAGATCCACTTAATCCCAAAGATAATTGAGTCAGAGCCCGGGTCCCCACAACAGGTGGTATCAGAGCAGTATGTTCTGTAGACTGGAATAGAAGTGAAGGAGCGGGGTAGATCGAGTCGTCTTCCTTGCTTTGATGATGCTAGCATGCTATTGATTGTATGTTGATTTACATATGTTATATATGAAAGCATGTTTCTTGTAGTAATACATGTTTACTTGTTTATCTGATTGATTGCGACATGTATTAAGAATAAAATGAATCAGACATGATTCTGGATCAGAGGTATATGATCAGAGGAGGACTGAGACAGATTGTATAGATTGTGTACTAATCCGTTTGATAATCAGATATGCCTCCTCGAAGAGCAGCAGTGCCTATGCGTTCGGTACCAGAACAGGGCAGTACTTCTAACGATCCGATGGATGTTACTGCAACACCGATGGAGACACTACTGAAACGGTTTCAATCATTTAAACCGCCGACACTGAAAGGTATTTAGAGCGCTATTGAGTGCGAAAGCTGGTTAGATGACATCGAGATGTTATTTGAGTCCCTTGATTATACCGATGAGCGACGAGTAAAGTTAATTGGCCATCAACTGCTTGAAGTAGCAAAGAATTGGTAGTTTGCCACAAAGAGAGCATTGGAGCATCGTGGCACAGAGATCACTTGTAAAGTCTTTAAAGCAGAGTTCTATCAACGCTTCTTTCCGGTGTCATACCGAAAAGATAAAGGTGCCGAGTTTGCCAATCTGAGACAGGGACAGCTGAACATCGAAGAATATGTGGCAAAGTTTTCGACATTGCTCCGATTTGCTCCTCACGTTGCAGAGAATGACGAGGCCATCGCAGATCAGTTTATCAATGGCTTGAATTCTGATATCGTTACCCTAGTGAATACCGGCAGACCGAACAACTTTGCAGATGCCTTGAACCGAGCCAAGGGAGCGGAAGCGGGACTGATTAAGCAACGAGGACTTTCGTATGCTGCTCCGATTCCAAGATCACCACAGCCCTCATTTCAACCTTCTCCTAGATTCGAGTGTGGCGGTAGTAGCAGTGGCAAGAAAGATCAACTGAAAGCCCGAGGAAGACAATTGAAGAAGTCGGGTAGTAGTTCATCAAGCTCAGGTGGGTGACGACAGAGGGGTCCTGGCCAGAGTTCAAATTATACAGGAGTGTATTGCAGTACTTGTGGAGGCAGACATCCTACAGATCAGTGTCAGGGAGTGGTTGGGCGATGCAATATCTGCAAACAGCAGGGACATTTCGCCAGAGTCTGTCCACAAAGAGGGTCACAACGATCTCAGGGTGCAGGATCATCTGCATCAGTATCTCAGCCTGAGAGGCAAGCATCATCTGTCCATTCCTTCCAGCCGCCACCTGCACAGTCCCAGTCGAGGCCAGGAGGGAGCCAGACTGTGAGCCAACCTCCCAGACAGCAGGCTCGAGTATTTGGACTGACAGAAGAGCAGGCCCATGATGCACCAGACGATGTGATAGCAGGTAACTGTTTTCTTTGCGGTTATCATGGTTATGTATTGATAGATACGGGTGCATCTCATACCTTCATTTCTGAGCGCTTTGCGTTAATGCATGCTTTTCCTGTCGAGTCATTATCTACCGTAGTGTCTATTTCTTCACCTTTGGGGAGTGGTTTGATATCAGTGACATCGGTTAGACATTGCATGCTACAGTTTGAGGGTAATGATATTGAGTTAGACTGTGTTGTGCTTGGGTTGTCTGATTTTGATTGTATTGTTGGGATTGATATGTTAACCAAGTACAGAGCCACTGTAGATTATTTCCAGAAGATTGTCAGATTCAGATCAGAGATGACTGATGAGTGGAAATTCTACGGTAAGGGTTCCAGAGCTCGGATTCCCTTGATATCTGTGTTGTCTATGAGTCGATTGTTGCACAAAAGAGCAGAGGGATTCCTTGTGTATTCAGTAGATCTACTGAAATCGTGCCCGTCCTTGGCAGACCTACCAGTGGTATGTGAGTTTGCCGATGTATTCCCAGACGAGATTCCATGGTTACCTCCAGTTCGAGAGGTAGATTTCAGCATTGATCTCATACCAGGTACCGTTCCTATATCTCGAGCTCCCTATAGAATGGCACCTATTGAATTAAAAGAATTGAAAGAACAGGTTGAAGAATTATTGGCCAAGGGTTACATTAGACCGAGTGTGTCTCCTTGGGGTGCTCCGGTACTGTTTGTCCGGAAGAATGATGGTTCGATGAGACTTTGCATCGATTATCGACAACTGAATAAAGCGACGGTAAAGAACAAATACCCATTGCCTCGTATCGACGATTTATTTGATCAGTTGCAGGGTTCTTCTGTATATTGCAAGATCGATCTAAGATCTGGGTATCACCAGCTGAGGGTCCTAGATTCTGATATACCGAAGATAGCATTTAGAACCAGGTATGGACATTATGAATTTATTTTCATGCCATTTGGTTTAACGAATGCTCCATCTGTATTTATGGGCCTGATGAACCGTATCTTCCAGAAGTACGTTGACGATTTTGTGATTATATTCATTGATGACATTCTGATATATTCAAAGAATAGGACTGATCATACTAATCATTTGAGGACAGTGTTGAGAAATTTGAGAGCAGAAAAATTGTACGCCAAACTGTCGAAGTGTGAGTTCTGGCTGAAGCAAGTTGTGTTTCTGGGGCATATCGTATCGGGAGAGGGTATTTCTGTTGACCCTAGTAAGGTCGAGGCTGTTATCAGTTGGCCTAGACCGACATCAGTGCCAGAGATACGCAGCTTCATGGGTCTAGCAGGCTATTACCGACGATTTATCAGAGATTTTTCCAGTATCGCAAAGCCGATTACGCAACTAACTCAGAAAAATGCTCTGTTTATTTGGTCAGAGGCTTGTGAGTCTAGCTTCCTGGAGTTGAAGAAAAGGTTAACCAGTGCTCCAGTGTTGACTATCCCTTAAGAGACTGGTGATTTCGTTGTATATTGTGATGCATCTCACAGAGGGCTAGGATGTATTCTTATGCAGCGAGGACATGTGATTGCATATGCCTCGAGACAGTTGAAGCCACACGAGATTCGTTACCCAATTCATGTTCTTGAATTGGCGGCCATTGTATTTGCACTGAAGATATGGCGACATTATCTCTACGGCGAGAAATTAGAAATTTACTCGGATCACAAGAGCTTGAAATACCTATTTTCGCAGTCAGAATTGAATATGAGACAGCGTAGATGGATCGATTTGTTGAAGGATTTCGATTGTGAAATCAAGTACTATCCAGGGAAGTCTAATGCAGCAGCCGATGCCTTGAGTCGAAAGGTATGTGCTCTATCCTTATCGACGATAGGTGTTTCGAATTTTGATTGAAGATTGCTGTTTGTCTGGATTAGCATTTGATACAGATAGTAGACCATTGCGACTTGCTACGATTCAAATGGAACCAGATTTAATTGTTCGCATTAAAGAAGCACAGAAAAATGATCAGAATGTTCAGAAGTCGATTGAGATGGTCAGAACCGGACATCAGTCAGAGTATCAGGTACATGATCATGTTTTGTATGTAAATAACCGTCTTGTAGTGCCAGATGTTTCAGGTTTGAAACAACAGATTTTATTAGAAGCACACTGTAGTCGGTTCAGTATTCATCCTGGTGGCAGAAAGATGTACAACGATCTGAAGATACAGTTTTGGTGGAAACAAATGAAATCAGACATTGCAGAGTTTGTATCTAAGTGCCTGAATTGCCAACAGGTGAAGGCTGAGAGGAAGAAACCTGGAGGATTACTTCAGAGCTTATCTATTCCCGAATGAAAATGGGATCACATTTCCATGGATTTTGTTACGAAGTTACCACGATCATCCCGGGGCTGTGATGCGATTTGGGTCGTAATTGACAGATTGACCAAAATAGCATGCTTTATTCCATACAGAATGACGTACCGACACGATAATATGGCAGAGATATATGTCAGAGAGGTGGTCAGATTGCATGGTGTGCAGAAATCTATCGTATCAGATCGTGATCCCCGATTCACTTCACATTTCTGGCACAGTTTAGAGCAGGCGTTAGGTACGACGTTGCACCTGAGTACTGCATATCATCCTCAGACCGATGGACAGTCAGAGCGGACTATCCAGATATTAGAGGATATGCTGAGAGCTGTAGTGCTAGATTTTGGCACTAGTTGGCAAAATTCACTACCACTTTGTGAATTCTCGTACAACAACAGCTATCAGACGAGCATCGAGATGGCACCGTTTGAAGCATTATATGGCAAGAAGTGCAGATCTCCTCTGTATTGGGATGATATATCTGAAGTACCAGAACTTGGGCCTGATAAGATTCGTGAAATGACTGAGAAAGTAAAACTGATCCAGAAAAGAATGAAGACGGCGCAGGATAGACAAGCCAAGTATGCGAATGTACGTCGTCGACCGTTAGTATTTGAACAAGGAGACAGAGTATTTTTGAAGATTTCTCCTTTCAGAGGCATTGTCAGGTTTGGCAAACGTGGCAAATTGTCTCCTAGATACATCGGTCCGTACGAGATTCTTGAGAAGATTGGTGATCGTGCATATCGACTTGCTCTTCCTCCTTCGCTGTCTGGGATACATGACGTCTTTCATGTGTTGATGCTACGGAAATATCTGCCAGATACTTCTCATATCCTTCAGCCTGACGAAACCGAACTCGATGAAACTTTGAGTTATTTTGAGCAACCGATTCAGATTATTGACCGGAAGGACAAACAACTCAGAACGAAGACTATTCCACTGGTGAAAATCCAATGGATTCGTCATGGCATCGAAAAAGCTACTTGGGATACTGAATCAGATATGAGACAGAAGTTTCCAGAGTTGTTTCAGTAATGTAAGTTCCTATTTGACTTATGTTATATTGTTCAATAGTGATTATCTCATATAATAGATTACCTACGATTTCGAGGACGAAATCATGTCTTAGAGGGGGAGAATTGTAATGCCAGAAAATTAAAGTTGGTGATCAAAACTTATTAATGCATGAATTGATGAAGTGGAGTAAAAGCCATGGAAGAATATGAATTTTTAAAGTGGAGGACAGAACAAATGGCGCACATGCGCGGAGAAGAGCGCGCATATGCGCGAGACAGCGCACATGCGAGGAAGATGAATGCGCACAGGCGCGCGGAGTCCAGAAGAGCACGCGCATATGCGCGAGATGAGGCGCGCATATGCGCGAGGGGCTGAAATGCCAATGTTCCGAGACAGTAGGTCTCGCGTATATGCGCCGGTGGTAGTCGCGCATATGCGCGGGCGTGCAAACTAAAGAAGAAGACACTTGTCCTTGCCATGCAATATGATGTGTTAAACACCTCTTCATTCTTCATTCTCAGCAGCAAGAACCGAGAGCAAGTTCAGTGAATTCCTCCAAACTTCATCCCATCTTAGACATATGATTGTGAAGAATCCAACCGCCCGATTTTCGATCCGAGTTTAGATTCTTGCTTCTCTCATCACCGGCCACGAAAGAATGTAAGTTTTATTCCGTTTCAGCATGTTTCGAACTTTATGTATGGGAGGAGTTATGATTTGAACTCTAAAATATGTTCTTGAGATTACGAGATACATATATTAGCAACCGGATCGAAGAACGGATAACCTATGCAATTTTCATTGAATTTTCAACATATATGAATGAGATTATACAAATTTTGAGCTTGTGGATTGATGTTTGTTGAGGATTATGAGTTATTGTTATTGAGCATTGATGTTTGAGTTGACCGGTATCGCAATATTACGCCGTTATGCCGTCGAAATGTACCGAGATTGAATATTGATCCGTATGTGTATTCCTTGGAGTTAGAGGTTGATATGGTACATCATGTATATGTCATTTCAGATTTGTACTGACAGATTTGATATCGAGATTTCAAGACTTCGACTTATTCAAACCGAGACTACGACAAGAAAGGTATAATTCAATGTTGATTCGGGAAGACACAACTCAAATTAGATCTTAATTGAGTTTCCCAAAATCACATACTAGATTGTTTAAAATTTGATATGCTTATGCTTTGTCTATAGAGTTGTAGCAATGCACCTGAGATAGTTGAGTCGTTGGCAGATATGTCAAGATACCGGATGTTCGGTGATGTCGATATACGTAGGAGAAGATCGACTCCTATTGTAGATATTCGATATAGAGAGGACCGAAGTCCGGGAATAAGACATACAGCCACCACGATTGGGAGAGTAGGTGGGAGATTGTTACGTCTTATTCACAACGGGATCCCTATACTTAGATTCAAGTCGAGTCAAAGATTTGAAGTTCAAGATTTGACGTATAGCATTCTTTTGATCTATGTTCTAGATTAGATACATGTTCTTGATTTATGCTTTATATCTTATATATGCTTGCATGATATGCATGATACATTGTGTTTTACTGGGATTTGTTCTCACCGGAGTATCCGGCTGTTGTTGTGTCTGTATGTGTGCATGACAACAGGGGAACAGGGATAGGATCAGGGTCAAGGAGAGCATGACTGAGATTGGATAGCGTGGTGATTTCGGGCGTAGAAGACAACTAGATGTTCTACATGTGATATGTAGTTTGTTACCAACACTAGTTTATATAAATGAAATGGAACAAGACTTGTACTTACTTTTAATGAAATAAATTGAGTTATCACATGTGTATGATTATATACAATAGTTTATAATGTTTAAAAGAAAATTTTTTTTATGACCCATTTTCTAGCAAAGATCTACTTAATCCCAAAGATAATTGAGTCAGAGCCCGGGTCACTACACACCAAGTGAGTAAGACCATCGAAAACATCTGCGTCTCAACTTGCAGACACTGCGAGAAAAGGAACTATATTCCAAATTCAAGAAGTGTGAATTTTGGCTAAAAAGTGTTGCGTTCTTAGGCTATATAATATCTGAATTATGGGTATCATTAGACACTAAGAAAGTAGAGGCAATCAAGGACATGTCCAGCTTGGTTTTTGGTTGCTGAACATTCTTGGCAGTGAAGACATTGAATTTGGATGACTTCTCAGAAGAATCATCCACCAAACCTTTGTTATTCAGAAGGTAGCTGAGTGGCACAGCAAAACCTTTGGACTGTTTGGAGGACTGAAGCATGTTCTTGAGGATATTGAAAGTGATAGCTGATCAATTCAGTCTACGTCCAGCCATGATAGAAGTCATTACTTTAAAATGTTCAAAAGTAAGGGCAGCAAACGAGCCTGCATTGGTGAGTAAACCATTGGCCACAATATCATTCAGTAACTGAATCTCTGGCTTCAGTTTTTTCTTTGGATCGGAAACTTTGATTTTCCGTCCATCAGCAGATAGAAGCGTCTGCATCTCTTCAACATCAGAAGTCTTCACTTCAGAAAAGTGAGCCAAGCCATCAGAAGGCAGTTGGAAGATATTGCTGAAGGAATCTTCTTCAATGATCAGCAACTGACTGTTCAAGGTTGTTGTGATCTTTTTACTAGCAGAAACGAAGCTATTAGCATAAAGATCTTGAATCTCCTTGGGATAAATTTCTTGAGATGATAATCCCTGAAATTGCTTGAGTCCAGCGGCTTCAAACTTAAGAAAGACATTCTTGACAGCTTCCTCCTTGATAGATAGGACTGAGTCAAAATCAATAGCCATTGCAATAAGAATTTATGCGGGAACTTGACTTGCCATTGCTGAAAATTTGGATATCTGCAAGGAAGAAAAGCTCTGTGTGTTTGATTTGCTCTAAGAGTGAAATGCACGTAAAGAAACTTAAATGAAGTGGTGTCATTTTTTTATGTTGGTGACTGTTCGAATTTTTGGACATGTGTCAGTCCAAAATGAATAAATGTAAAAACGTGTGTACTTCCTGTGTAATCGTGAATGAAAATCATTTGAACTACGTGGGGCACGTGATTGCTTACTATTCACTGAAAAACAAAATTAAATGCATAATTTTAACATTCCCATCATTTAATATGTAATACTTATCGATTAATTAATTAACTTATATGATAAGATCAGTTGGGTCAATAACTCAGTGATCAGTTGAGAACTGAATCAGTTCAGTTGAAGATCAACTGACGAATGTCTTATCACTTAACTAATCAACGTTCCCCCTAAACATATGCATATAAAGAAAAGAGAGTAAGAGAATCTCATCCTGGATAAATTAATTGCATTTTATTGAAAAATGTCTCTTCTTCTTCTTCTTTTTCCTCAGTTAGAGTCTGTCTATAAATAATTTCAACTTCATCAGATACAGAATATTTGCGCAAATAGTAACAATTAAGCACAGATGGATAGACCAAGCAGTTCCAACAATCCTAATCCTTCAGCAAGACTTCCACGCGTGGAGATTTGGAAGAGAGACATCGAAGATTATGTCTCTGAAAGAGTCATGTCCACCTGGACGAAGATACATGACTTGCAGACCATTCAGCAAGATAGATTAGTTGCTTCTGATAAACAGAAGGCAACTGAAATCAAGTAAAAGAGACGTCTCGACGTCATTCACACTTCTGACCTTGTAACTGATGAATTTCTTTACAACTTGATGCTTATCAAGGAGCAGTTACTGCTAGAAAGAATTGCTTCCTCAAAAGCCTACAGAAGAATTGCCTGCAGTGAGATGTGTAATTGGATGTCTCTTTCGCTAGAAGTCGTTGAAGGGGAACTGAATCATGTAATAGTATAAAGATATTATCAATAAAATTGATATTCCTATTCATTATTATTTTCTTTCAGCACACTAACTGATAACAGTTTACTAACTGGTTAATAACGTAAATAGTATAAAGTTAAGTCAACGATTTCCTCTAAAACATTTTGCAAAAAAAATTGTACTTATCATTGAAAGATGAATCGTTGGATATAATAAATGTGTCTCTGTAGAAGACTCGAAGCTTGTCTATAAATAAGAGTGAAGTTAGTCAACATATCAGTTAAATATTTCCGCAAATATCACAAAATGGACACATCAAGTAGCTCATAGCAGCCAGACATTCATGAGGAATTGAAGCAATCCATTGAGGCTGCTCGAAAGATGAAAATAGAAAATCTTGTCTTTGAGAAGACAATGTCAATATGGAATGAAATCCAGGAGTTTGAGTCTTCTAGAGAGGATGAGCTGGTTGTCACTCGAAGGCGAGTGGCAATTGAGAATAAGTATATGTGGCGTCTAGGCATTGCTCATGCTTCAGACATCTTCACATATGAAGATGTCTATCATCTGATGCTTCTTAAGGAGCAAAAGACTCTGAAGAACATTGCACGTTCAGATGATTTTACGAAGACTGCCACTGGCATGTTATCTGCATGGATGAGGTCCTGGCTGAATGCAGTAGAGAATGAAATAAACAATGTAATAGATACTCGTTCCAATGAATAAAAAGTTATTTCATTCAATGTTTTTGTATTCTTTACTACTTTAATTCCTTCTGCATTCTAACTGTTACTAACTGGAAAGATAATTAGTAACAGTAGAACAAATATTAACTGAAACCATAAACTGACATAGCAATTCAACTAATATTAAGACAAATCAATTAAACCAAGAATAATACGAAAGTAAGAAAACTTAGTCTCGGGTAATGGCTTGGTGAAGGTGTCAGCTGCTTGTTATTCAATTGAAATGTACTCCAACCTGATTGCCTTCTTTAGAGCATGATATCTGATGAAGTGATGTCTGACGTCGATGTGTTTGGTTCTGGTGTGAGGAACTGGATTGTATTTAATTGCAATCGTGCTTGTATTGTCACAGAAAATGGTGATTCATCTTTAATGACTCCATAATCCTTCAGTTGTTGCTGAATCCAGAGCAGTTGAGCGCAACAACTTCTAGCTGCTAGATATTCTACTTCAGTTGTGGAAGTTGTGATGTATGTTTGCTTCTTGCTGAACAATGAAATTAGTCTGTCTCCTAGAAACTGACATGATCCACTGTTGCTTTTACGATCAAGCTCACATCCTGCATAATCTGCATCTGAATAGCCAACTAAATTGAAATATGAGTCCTTAGCATACCATAAGGCCACATTTTGTGTGCCTTTAAGATATTTCAGTTTGTGTTTGGCAGCTGAAAAATGTGATTTCTTAAGATCTACCTGAAATCTAGCACACATCAAAGAACAAATATAATATCAGGACGACTAGAAGTTAGGTATAATAAAGAACATATTAAACCTTTGTAGAGTGCAGTCTCAACTGATATTCCCCCTTTATCTTTATCAAATTTAATCGATGAACTCATAGGAGTACTTGCAGCTGAACATGTCTCCATGCCAAATTTCTTAAGCAGTTCCTTCGTGTATTTGGTCTGACTGATAAAAGTACCAGTTTCCAGTTGCTTCACATGGAGACCAAGAAAGAACTTCAGTTCGCCCATCATACTCATCTCAAATTTTTCTGCATTAACTTGACAAATTTCTCACATAATTTGGGGTCACTTGACCCAAAAATAATATCATCAACATATATTTTCACAAGTAAAATATAATCATTCTTTGAAAATTTAAACAAAGTCTTATCAACTGATCCAACAATAAAATCATGATCAGTTAGAAATTTTGAAAGTGATTCATACCAATCTCTTGGAGCTTGTTTAATACCATATAGAGTTTTGTTCAAATGATAAACATGATAAGAAATAGTGAAACTTCCACTACTCGTTTTGCTTAAAAAATACTAGAAATTTTTTTCCTAGCCTACAAGATTCGGCAGAACTAATACATATACATATATATACTTTTAAATATAAGAGGTACCATTTTTAAAAATAAAACAACCAACTATATTTGAAAATCAAAGGAAATAGTTTTAGAACATAAAATCGTCAAACATTTGCAAATCCTAACTTAGCAAAATTGCGAAAAATAACAACCTCTCAAAACCACTCAAAATCATAATCACAGTCATAAAAATATCTTTAACATAATCATAAAAATCATATTTCATAATCATAAGTCTAGTGTGGAAAACTAACGATGGTCATCGGGTTATGTGCACCTTCAGTCCAGTCAGATCAACCATCAAGATCTCCATTATCATTATTATCAAACTCACATGCTTCAATCACACCTAGTGAGTCTAAATACTCAGCAAACCATAATCTTTATATCAAGTAATACGTATACAGAACACATGCAACAATGAAAATATTTTTAAGTAAAATAACATTTTCATAATGATGCATAAACATAATCATTTTCATAAACATTTTCATATCAACATATTCACATGTTCATCATATTCATATACTTATTCCATTTTTCTTTCGTTGAATTCAGATCGGTAATTGTAACTTTTGTATTCGTATTGGGACGATGGATCCATCTACATGTAACCACAGTACTGGGTGGCGGGGACATCGTCGAAACTCTCACCCATCAACTGAGCCTTGGCCTACGTATTAACATATCATCGTATCGTCGTATCATCGTATTAGTCACAATTACTTCACTTCCTTCAACATTTCGTATTTTCATCACTTATAAAAATTAAACATGCATATTACGTTTTCTTTTAAACCAAGCATGCAACATGTCTTTAACGTTACTGTTCTTCAAAAAATTCCGTAAACATGCAAAATAATAATATTAACATATTTAAACATCATTCAGAGCACTGCCATATCGTTTACTAATTTTCGGGGGTAAAATTACCGTTTTATCCCTAGACGTAAAATTTAACGATTTTGACTTTTTCTTAATTTCGTTGACTCTAGACCATCCCAAATAATTATTTAAGCTTACATTAATCTTCTCGTATTTTTATTTAGCTTAAATCGATGACTTTTAATTTATTCTTTAATTATCACTTATTAATGCGTTTTAATCCTAAATTAAATCAAACTTTAATATAAAATTCCCAAACTTAAAAGTTAGACTTTTTATATTTAATTAGCCCTCATGAACCATGACTAGACCCCCGTTGAGCCATGTTTCAAACCTTAAACCATGAAGAAACCTTAAGTCTCGAACCAAGCCCTACCCTCGAGCCATCTTCAATTTCCACCGAGCCACACCCGAACCACCCTGAGCCATCTTCGAGCCAGACCCCCTATGTACCCTAATAGACCGTTAGAACCCCTAGGACTCGAACCACAGCTCAATCCGAAGCCACACAAATCAGAAGAAGCCACGGCCGAGATACCAAGTAGCACCTAGGACTCTACGTTTTCTAGCCTAGGACTCTAGCCACTGATCCAGCCCCAAGCCCAGGCCCTTGTTCACCCTCTTAGGACCCTAGGGACCTAGCCTTGCCCAGCACAAAGCCACCAGGCAGAGCCTCAAACTCCCTGCGTGGCTGCTTCCTAAGTGCGCTTCTTCTCGGGTGGAGTCCTAGCATGCTAGGACCCCTTCCTAGCCGTGTCTCATGCTAGGACTCCTTCCTTGACCCATAAATGACCCAGCTTAGTCCTTCTCGCAATCCGGCCAAGCCATGCATATCGTTTTCCCTTAACCGATCACCTATGCCACAAAACTTGAAGCCACGGTTCCAGCTTGTTTGTTTACGTGTCTAGCCTGTTCTCATGTGGCTTTGGACTCTTAAACTCGTGTAAAAACAACCTTAAACAATCCCTAATCATGGCAGCCCCTTTATGTATGAAAACAACAATTTTTGGATCCAAACCATGCTTTAAAAATTCATGTTTGTGCAAAAGCGAAAATAAATAAAAAAGTATATTTTTTTTCATGCAAATTCATATTTAATACATATTATGGTGTGATTTATGAGTAAAGCAAAGAGTATGGCGTGCCTTTGCGTATTTAACGCACAAATTTTTGTTGACGACGCGAAGAACAACGACGAACGAGTACCTTTGCTTGAAAACTAGAGATGTCCGATGCTTTGCTCTTGAAATCTTGTGTGTGCCGTGAGTTTGGTGGAAGAAGGAGTCTTGTGTAAAGATAATACGGTAGAGGCGTGTATTAAATAGAATATGGTAGGGTTTATGGACTTTAAATTTTGATAAGTAAAACTTGTGCAAGCTTGGGCCCATTATCATGCTATAATATTCCTAATATGCCCAATTGTGCATTTAAAAATTATTTCATTTAGTAAAATTTGTGAAATTAATAGCCGAGTTGTCAAAACGTTCGTATTTTTGTTGAAAATCGTATACCGATAAAAGTTACGTCTCGGCGTATAAAATCACCTCAAAACCTCTTATTTTCAAAAATAATAAAAATCATCAATCTTATTTTAAATAATTAAAAACACTTATTTTATAAAAACTTTTTCTATTTTTCAGCCATACGTCTCCATTCCTCGATCGCAACTCGAATAACCTTTAAAAAATACATTTTAATGTATTTAAGTAAACAACTACTGTAAAATCATGTAAACATATCAACATAATCAATTTAAGCAATTAAAACAATTTAATTTTCTATTTATTCATTTTCTCTAGATTTTCATGCAGTTGGATTGCGTCGTCTTAATTTTGGCCCTTACAATTCCTCCCCCCTTAAATAAAATTTTGTCCTCGAAATTAGAACTTAACGAATAGCTCCGGATAGCGAATCCTCAAGTCCCACTCGGTTTCCCAAGTAGCTTCTTCCTCCGAGTGATTCAGCCACTTGACATTGACCATTGGAATGATTTTTTTTTGGAGTCTTCGTTTTTGCCTACCCAAGATTTTGACAAGTCTTTCTTCATAAGTCATATTTGGAGTTAATTGCAGAGGTTCGTGATTTAGTACATGTCATGGGTTCGACATGTACTTCCGCAGCATCGAGATTTGAAATACATTGTGTACTCCAGAAAGTATCGATGGCAATGCCACTCTATAGGCTAGTGTTTCAATTCTCTCCAAAATCTCAAACGGCCCTATGAATCTTGGACTAAGTTTGTCTTTCTTGCCAAATCACATAACACCCTTCATAGGTGTTATTTTCACAAATACATGGTCTCCCACTGCAAACTCTAGGTCCCTTCGTCTCTTGTCAGCATAACTTTTTTTCGGCTTTGTGCAGTCTTCATTCTATCTCGAATTTTGACTACTAGCTCGGCGGTCTCTTCTATCAAGTTCGGACCAATTTCTCTTCTTTCGCCAACCTCGTTTTAATGAATAGGAGATCTACATTTCCTTCCATAAAATGCTTCAAAAGGAGCCATCCCAATAGATGATTGATAGCTATTATTGTAGGTGAACTCCACTAGAGGTAATTTTTGTTCCCAACATTCTTGGAAATCGATCACACAAGCTCGCAGTAGATCTTCTAAAATTTGAGTAACCCTATCTGACTGATCATCGGTTTGAGGAAGGAATGTTGTACTGAATAATAATTTGGTCCCCATCGCTGCATGCAGACTCTTCCAGAAAGACGATGTAAATATCGGATCTCTGTTAGAAAAATAGATACACGAATCCCATGCAGGCGAACTATCTCTCGAATGTATAACTCTGCATACTGTGTCATGGTGAATGTTGTCTTGATAGGTAGAAAATGCGCTGATTTCGTAAGACGATCCACTATCACCCATATAGCATTATATCCTTTAATAGTCCTTGGAAATCCCACAACGAAATCCATAGTGATATTTTCCCATTTTCACTCGTGAATAAGAAGTGGCTTAAGCTTTCCCGTTGGCCTCTAATGCTCTGTTTTGACTTGTTGACATGTCAAACACTCGGGTACAAATCGCAGGATATCTCTCTTCATGCCTGGCCACCAATATAACAACTGCAAATCTTTGTACATCTTCGTGATTCCCGGATGAATGGAATATGGTGTGTCATGAGCTTCCTTCATAATGAGCTCCCTCAAAGAGTCAACACTAGGAACCCATAAACGATCTCGATAACTAACTATACCATCCACCTCCGAATATAACTTCCGGCCCTTTGCTTCATCTCTCAATCTCCACTTTTGCAATTGTTCATCAGTAGACTGTCCCTCACGGATTCTGTCTCTTAAAGTTGACTGAACTGTCAAGGTGGCAAGATTAGGGACCTCGCCACTAGCATACACTGTAGCTCAAACCGCTGTATCTCGGACTGCAATGGTTTTTGAAATGATAAATGAGCAATAATTGCTGCCTTTCGATTCAATGCGTCTGCCACTACATTAGCTTTTCCCGGATGATAGCTAATCTCACAAGCATAGTATTTCACTAATTTAAGCCATCGTCGCTGTCTCATATTCAACTCTTTTTGGGTGAAAAAGTATTTCAAACTTTTAAGGTCAGTGAAAATCTTGCACTTCTCCTCAAATAAGTAATGTCTCCAAATCTTCAATGCAAAAACTACTGCTGCAAGCACAAGATTATGAGTAGGGTATTTTTTCTCGTGAACTTTCAATTGTCTCGATGCATAGTCTATAACTCGGTCATTTTGCATCAGAACTGCGCCCAAACCAAGTTTAGAAGCGTCGGTATACAGAACATACTCTCTATTACCCCGATGGCATATATAACACTTGCGCTGTAATTAAGGCTTGATTCAACTTGTCAAAACTGTCTTGGCACTCGGATCCCCATATAAACTTTGCATTCTTCTCTGTCAAGGAGCTCAAAGTGTAACATCCCGAAAATTTAAGGTCCACGCGAACCACATGCGCAAATTATTAAATTCTTTGTGCATTTCAATTAATTGTTTTAATTGCATAAATTAAATATGTTGTGCATATTTACATGTTTAAAATATATTTTTCTACATTGTTGTATTAAAATGTATTTTTAAAGGTTATTCGAGTTGCGATCGAGGAACGGAGACCGATGGCTGAAAGATAGAAAATGTTTTTATTGGATAATTGTTTTTAATTATTTAAAACAAGGGTGATGATTTTTCTTATTTTTGAAAATAAATGATTTTTGAGGTGATTTTATACGCCGGGACATAAATTTTATCGTGGTTGGTTTTTCAACAAAAATACGAGCTTTTTGGCAACCCGGCTACTAAATTCACAAACTTATTTTACCAAAACTATTTTAAAATTTTAATTAAATCCTAATCAAGCAATAATGGGCCAAAACTTATGCGTAATAGGCCAAAAGCCTTGATTAGTGAATTCATTAGTATAAAATATGTAAAGCACACCCCAAACCCTATGCAACCCTACGCCCACTTTTCAGAACTTCCATTCTCTCCCAAATCACCAAATACACGACACACACACCAACAATTTGGTAGAGGAAAAAGTCAAAATTTCCAAGGAAAAGTTCAAGCCAAGGTCTTGCTCCGTTCTTCACAATCGTCAACTGTTTTTCGTGCGTAAAATACGCAAAGGCACGCCATATTCTCCCTTTTACTCATCATTCACACCATAGTATTTATTTAAAATTGGATTGCATGAAAAATAAGTTGCACTTGGATGTATTTTCGTTTTTATGCAAACATGAATTTTAAAGCATGTTGTTTTGATCCAAAAACATAATACAAGTGTGCATGAAGGGGCTTCCATGTATAGGATTAAAAAGGGGCATGATTTTACATGTTTTATAGGGTCTAGACACACACAAAACACTGCAGATGATCAGGAATAAAAGCTGGGACCAAGTTGCTGTCATGGTGGTTGGAGGAGTTCGATTTTGGTCACGAGGGCTTGTCTTGGGTTAGGCTTGGGACCAAGGCTAGCTAGGGACGTGGTTGAGTCAAGGGAAGAGTCCTAGCAAAAAACAGGGGCTGGGAGGAGTCCTTGCCAAGAAGGACTCCACCCGAGAGCCCAAGGGAAAGCATGCGTATGGCGTTGCTGCTTTTGTAGGGAGGAAAAGCTCGGCCAGGGGGCTATGGGCTGGTATAGGTCGACTCTTTAGGGTCCTAAGTGCTTGAGGGGCTGGTTCAAGGGCTGGTCCGTGGGTTAGGTGGCTAAGCAAGAAAACAAGAGTCCTTGTGCATGTGGGTTTTCTCGGCCATGACCAGCTGCTGAAAGGTGGCTTCGGTTTTGGGGCTTGGGGTTCGCCTGGGTTCTGTCTGGGCGTGTTTTAGGGTTGTTAGGATCAGTTTGGGTCGAGGGTTAACCAGCTGGAGGTCTCCTAGTTGGCTAGGAGTCTTGGTGAAGGGTAGGAGTCACACATGCACACATGCAGGTTTTTGGGCCAAGTTTCAGAAGTGTTTTGGGCGGGTCAAGGTTGGTTTTTCGGGCTGGGATTGCACTGTAGGGTCCCTAGATGGGTTGGTTTGGGTTCGGCTCGAGGTGGCTTGGGCGTGGCTCGAGTAAATTAGGAGATGGCTCGGTGTGTTCGATAAGGTGTCTATTTCAAAAATTAAAAGGCTAAAAATGAATCCATGGGTCCACGGGTGTGGCTCATGACTTGGAAGGGTAGAATAAATCTAATAAATGCTATTTTTAAAGTTTGGGATCAAAATAACGATTTTTGGATTTATCCGAAATTTTATAGCCGCACGAAACGCTAATTAACGAATTAATTGAAACACCTATTTTTAAGCTTCATAAAATTATGGAAAATTATATTTAATCTTAAATAATTATTAAAAGTATAAGTTTTTAATTTGAGAATTTTATATTAAGTTTTGGTTTAATTCGGGATTAAAACGCTATAATACGTCTTATTTAAAAATTAATTTAAAAGTCATCGATTTATGCTAAATAAAAATATGAGAAAATTCATGTAAGCTTAAATAATTATTTGGGACATTTTAGAGTCTATGGACTTAAGAAAAAGTCAAAAACGGGAAATTTTACGTTCAGGGGTAAAACGGTCATTTTACACCTAGAAATTAGTAAACGTCATGGCAGTGCCCTGAATGCTATTTTATGTGCTAATATGATTATTTTCAATGGTTATGGATGTTTATGGAATTTTACATGTTAAAATGATTATTTTAAATGTTTATGGAAGTTTTATATGTTTATAGATTGTTATGTCGAAAGGTTTATTTTAAATGTTTATGATTTAAATGTCAAAATGAGTATTTTAAATGTTTATGATGTTGAAATGTTTATTTAAAATATTTATGGATTTTTACAGGTTGAAAGGTTTCTTTTAAAATGTTTATGGATATTTATGAGGAAACGATAACGTTAAAAGATATGTTGCATGCTTGTTTTTAAAAGGAAAAATGATATTAAATGCATGATTTTTATAAAGTGATGAAAATGTAAAACGTTGAAGGAAGTGAAGTAATTGTGACTATTGAGGATATGAGGATAAGAATGGAGATATCGTGAGGAAAAAGGCCCCAGAAGGAGCCCATTTATGGGAGAAGGCCCCAGAGGGAGCCCGACGATCGTATTTCCATTCGATGAGGATAGGCCAAGGCTCAGAGGACGAGAGATCATCGCTGATGTTCCCGCCGCCCAGTACTGTGGTTTCATGTAGATGGATCCATCGACAAATGAGGATATGAGGATATGATTGAGGATAGGCCAAGGCTCAGTTGACGATCTTATGTCGCTGATGTCCCCGCCGCCCAGTACTGTGGTTTCATGTAGAGGATCCATCGACTTTTGAGGATTGAGGAAAGTCACAATTAACGATCTGAATTCAACAAAGGAAAAGGAAAAGGAAAAGGAAAAGGAAAAGGAAAAATGTTTATGATCATGAAAAAGGTTTTATGTTATGTCATGTTGAGAAAAAAGAAAGGAAAATGTTAAGGTTTATGTGATGCATGTCATGAAAATATTTATGCTTAAAGTTGATGCATCATTATGAAAATGTTTCTATTTAAAGTTCATGCATCATAAAAAAATTTACGAAAATGTTCATTTTTTAAGTTTATGCATCTTCATGAAAACGATATTTTAAGTACAAGTATTTTTCACTGTTATATGTTGACTATGCTTAAAGTTGATGCATCATTATGAAAATGTTTCTATTTAAAGTTCATGCATCATAAAAGATTTACGAAAATGTTCATGTTTGAAGTTTATGCATCTTCATGAAAACGATATTTTAAGTACAAGTATTTTTCACTGTTATATGTTGACTGTATTACGTATTACTTGCACCAGACTCACTAGGTGTGATGGATGCAGGTGAGGTTGAGGGTGGGCTTGACGGATGATTTGACTAGACTGAAGACGCACACAACCCGAGGACTCGCGCTTCTACTTTTTCCGCATTTACGATTTATGAATCATGATTTATGTTAAAGATTTTAAGACTATTTATTTATGCTTTTGAGAGATTATTGAGAGGTTTAGTATGATCTATACTTTTCAAACTTATTGCTTTTTAGTCTTAGTAAAACAGTGAACGATTTCATTTTATGACTATTGCACTTGATTTTTGAAATGCTAGATGGATGATGTTTTATTTTAAAAGGATAAAAAATATTTTATAAAAATATTTTCATGTGGTAAATGTACATGGCCGAAAATTGAATGTTTAAAAATAAAAATTCTAGTACCTTTAAAGCAATAAAAAGGGCAGACGTTTCACAAAGGTACTGAAATAGAAGAGAATCCCTGAATAAATTTTTGATAATAGCCAGCTAGTCCCAAGAAACTACGAATCTCGGTTACGCTAATCGGTACTGGCCACTCTCTCACTGCCTCTACTTTACTCGGATCAACTTGCAATCCATCTCTAGAAATGATGTTGCCTAAGAATTCCACTCTCTCAAGCCAAAAATCGCACTTGCTAAATTTTGCAAAAAACTTCCTATCTTACAGTAGTTGCAGTGCTGTCCTCAAATGCTGACTGTGTTCCTCTCTGATCTTGGAGTAGATCAAAATATCATCAATGAACACAATCACGAATTGATCTAGATACGGCTGAAATACGCGATTAACGAGATCCATGAAGATCGCCGGCACATTGGTCAGACCGAATGGCATTGCCATAAATTCATAATGCCCATAACGAGTTCTGAACGTTGTCTTATGAACATCCGCCTCTTTCACTTTCAACTGTTGGTATCCAGAACGAAGATCAATATTTGAGAATATCGATGCTCCTTGCAACTGCTCAAATAAGTCTTCAATTCTCGGCAGAGGATACTTATTTTTGACAGTGACTCTATTCAGCTCTCGGTAATCAATACAGAGTCCCATACTACCATCCTTCTTCTTCACAAGTAATACTGGTGCACCCCCCGGAGAGTAACTTGGACGAATAAAAGCCTTGTCTAGCAATTCTTGAATTTGATCATTTAATTTTTTTCATTTCGGCGGGTGCTAGACGATAAGGTGATTTAGAAATTGGTATTGTGCTCGGCATCAACTCAATAGAAAATTTCATCTCACGGTTGGGTGGAATGCCTGAAACGTCCTCGAGAAAGACACTGGGAAAGTATCTGACAATACCAACATCCTCTAACTTCTGACTGATAGAAGCATGTGCTGTAGTGAGACATGCTAGAAAAGCTTGGCATCCCTATCTCATAAGTTTCCTCGCACATAGACAAGAGATAATGTGCGGCATTTTGTTGTTCCTCGCCGCTTCAAAGACAAAAGATTTCCCATTAGGCAGTCGAATAGACACTGATCTCTGAGGAAAATTTATCAGAGCTCCATTCGCTGATAACAAATACATACCGAGTATGATGTCAAATTCAGGCATAGGGAGTACAATAAGATCTGCTCGAACCTCATCTTTAAATAAACGAAGATCCAGATTCTTCACAATACTAGTCGTGATCATTTGGTCACCGGAAAGAATAGAAACCTAAAAACCCAATCCCATATCCTAGGGAATAATATTCAGTCGCTTAACGAAAGTCTCGGATATGAAATAGTGTGTAGCTCGAATCTAGCAGTGCATAGGTAGCTACACATAGAATGAATATCCTCCCTGCGGCGAAAATGTTTTAAATTATTCATGTTGAAGTTTAAGGAATTTATACCATTTATTTCCCAAAATTTTCATGGAGAAGATTGATTGGATCCTATTGTTCCTAGGAAAATTCATAATTTCCCCCTTAATTTTTGATTAATTACCATTTAACCCTTAAATTCTTCGAAGTTTCGATTTTAGTTCCAAAAAATTTTCGAAAATTTCAAATTGACCCCTTAAATTTTTGAAATTTACAATTTTGGCCCCTCAACTTTCGGAAATTGCACTTTTGGTCCTTAAGTTTTCGGTAATTGCATTTAGGTCCCTGAACCTTTTGCAAATTGCATTTTAGTACCTCAAAATTTTGAAACTTCCGATTTATGCCCTTGATTTCGATTCTCCTCAATTTTTTTCCATTAAACTTTTATTTGGAATTATTATATCCTTCTCATAAATTTAGGCATGAAAATCTATACCAATTTCTATGGTTTCTAAAAGCATTCCTTAATTTCATCTAAGATAGAGCATACAACCTAATTTCCACTAGGTTATCCTTATTCCGAGATCAATTCTAATAATCAATTTAACATTTCATGCAATAAAAGAAATATAAAAACGTTAAATAACTAGGTTACCGGTGATAAGGGTCGTGTCTTCCTCCTCTTCAGCCGACTCGGCATGCATAACATAAGCTCGCCCCACAGTAGGTGCTCTCTTTTTTGGGCAATCAGCAGCCTTGTGCCCTTCTTCCTTGCATATGAAGCACTTAGTAGTTCCCCACACGTACTGTCCATAATGTAGGCGATTGCACTTCTTGCACGGTGGTCTCTCTGCAGGTTTCTGTGCTCCAGTTTGTGGTGGGTTTGGTGGTCCTGGCTTCTTTACTTGACCTTGGGGCTTTGGTGGCCCTTGAGGTTGTGTATGAATTTTTATTTTGCTGAGAATTATTTTGGTGTTGATGTCTCTTGCGTTGCATCTCAAAGTCAATGTCCTTCAAAGATTGCTCATATTGAAATGCATAAGTAGTAGCAGCAGCATAATCCAAGGGACGCATCATCATCACGTCGTGTCGTATGGCAGGTCGTAGGCCATCCATGAAGTGTCTAAGCTTCTCCGCAGCATCCCTCCCAATAAGGGGCACAAAGTGGCAACCCCGATCAAATTTCCTCACAAATTCAGCAACAGAAGTGTCTCCCTGACGGAAAGTCATAAATTCCCTCTTCAATCGCCCGCGTACATCAGTAGTAAAATACTTTTCATAAAAAATCTCCTTGATTCGAGCCCAACTAAGTGTAGCAAGATTAATACCCTGCTCAGCTCCTTCCCACCATAAAGAAGCGTCGTCCCTAAAAATTTAAGTAGCATACCTCACACGATCAGCATCCCCCATGTTCAAATAGCGAAAATGCACCTCAAGTGCTCGAATAAATGCATAAGTAGCAAAAGGGTTTGTGGTGCCAGAAAAAACCTTCAGCCCTAGCCTCCGGAACTGATGATAAATATCATGATGTGGCCTAGGAGCCTGCTGTAAGTGCTGCTCGAAGAAATGAGCCATACCCTCTAATGCACGAGTAGCAGTATCCCCGTTAAGAGGCCGGGTTGCATTAACATGCTGATCCTCGGTAGTCTCAGTCTGCCTATCAGTACTAGGTGCATATCTAGGAGGCATTATATCTGAACGTTTTCCAAATTCTAACTTAACCAACTTACATTTAAATCTAAGTTTTCTAATCATGCAACGTATCCTAATTCATTTTAGCAATTTTAAGCATATAAAACGTATATTCTCGTAAAGCTATTCCGGAACTGGGGGTGGCACAATCCTTTGCAGGAACATTGCTCTGATACAAACTAAAACGTTCACTACTCCTTTTGCTTAAAAAGTATTAGAATTTTTTTTCCTATCCTACAAGATTCGGCCGAATTAATACATATAAATTTATACATTAAAATATAAGAGGTACCATTTTAAAAAATAAAACAACCAACTATATTTGAAAATCAAATGAAATAGTTTTAAAAAATAAAATTGTCAAACGTTTGCAAATCCTAACTGACCAAAATTGCTAAAACTAACAACCTCTCAAAACCACTGAAAATCATAATCACGTGAAAGCGGATCGGTTACGGTGCCCAGATATGCAACGAAAGTTTCAAAAATTTTATGATAAAACCGAGCACCCTTACTTATAGTGTAAATCAAATAACATAAAACACAAAAATGACATTCATAGTATGTTTAATATTTTACCTATAAATCACAAAGGATTGATTATGGCTCCAAGTAAGTTGTTAAACAACTTATCTCTTGAATGGTTGACCCAATCTACAAGCTTCTAAGAGCATACCTTCCTCAAATGGATTTTTTCCTTCAAACTAAGTCCAGCACTAATTAGGAAGATCCCCTCTAATTTTGCACTAGAAAAATTAGAGGATTTTTCTTTGAGAATGGTATGCTTTCATCAACAATTGAAGAAAAAAAAAATTGAAGGGAATGAATGGGAAATTTCGGTCATGGGGTGCTTGAGGAGAGAAGAGGAAGTTTTTTTGGAGCTTGAAAAAGTTGTTAATTAGAAAGGCATACTGTAGAACCCGATAAATCAGACTATGTATAAACCATGTATAATTACTATTATTTATTATTTAAATTAAAATGATTTTCATACATGCATGAGAGGTTATTTCATTTTTTAAAAATTGTTAAGTCATGATCATTTATTTTTAAATCGTAGAAGTTTAGTTTTATCTTTTCGGTTAAATACGCGAGGCCGGATTGAGTTGGAGTATTGAGATAAATTTTAATAATAAGAAAATATTCCTAGACTTAATTTAAGATAAAGAATAATTTATTTTAATGTAAAAGAATGTTTAAGGATTTATTTAATTAATTAGAGATAAGTAGTAAATAAATTCTTTTATGTCCAATAATTAATTAAAAGCCTAAATTAAAATGTGTGACAAATTGAAATAAGTTAATCTAGGCTTATTTTATTTAAGAAATTGTAACTTAACATGTTAGTAATTTATTTTAAGAATTTTTCCATGCATGCAAGAAAATTACTATCCCAAATTAAATTATTAATTCACTAAAATATATAATAAATATTTAAAACTTTAAAGAGTTAAAATTCAATAATAAGAAATATTTCACCCAATTTAATAAGCAATTTCGGCCACCCCATTTAAAAGATTTAATCATGTTTTGGCAACTGTCCATTTATGACGTCCTTCCTTATCCTTTCTTGGTAAGATAATTCCCTCAATTTTAATCTCCAATAATTAACAATTAATCAATATTCTCCCTTGTTTTTGATAGCAAGAAATCGGCCACCACATCCCTCAAATCTCCCTCAATCCCATTATATCATATCATTTTCCTTATCTCACAAACTCAAAGGATAGCAAGATTTATTTTTCCATTCAAATCTCCCTTTTATTTTGCAACTTCCCCATTCATTCCTAGCCATTCTCCTCCCCTATTTTTGAAATTTTCAGAGAGAAAAACACTAGCAATAATCGTGAGAAGCTCAAGGAAAAACAAGAAAGAAAAAGAGGGCTCCGTCTCCGCCGCGTCGTGTCGTCGTATAGTTTGTTTTCTTTTGTAAACAAATTCCAGGCATGTATATCTGGTTTATTTGCTCTTCAATCAAGTCATATATCTATTTTTTTAAACCATTACATGTCCTTGATTCATGATAAAACCAAAATGTTAATACCAACTGCACAAAAATTCTGCACAGATTTTTCGGCTTCCACTTGTGCTTCACGTTTGTTATGGTTTTTGTGATTTCAGGGGTTGGCTCGGTTCCAGGCGTTCAAGACTGCATCTAGGCATGTTATAGGTCGTGTTAGAGAGGTTTTGGCCCATCGGTTTGAGTCCCTTAACCACAGCAACACGAAGTGGACAGCAACTCTCCATAGTTGCAAGTTGTGAGTTTCAATTTCTTGTTTGGATTGTCTAAGTTGAAGGTTCGGATCATGGTTGGTCTAAGGCCTATAACCATGGTTATAACCCTTCCTTAGCATGTTTAGGATGTGACCAAGGTGATCTTTCATGGCTTGGTTCATGGTCCCATTGGTTTTTAAAACAAACAAGACAAGTGCCCCTCCGGTTTTCAATTTTCTGATTTTTGTTGTGTGAGTTGGTTTTCGATTTTGAGGAAGATGGGTGGATCTTGGTTGGCTTCTAGCCCTTAGCTGTGGTTCACACAACACCTCATGATGTCTAGATCAAGCCATGGTTGATCATATGGCCATTGGAATGAGACAAGACAGCAAGATGAAGCAAGACATCCCACGCGTGCAGTATGAGTTCTCGGTTGGGGCATGGGGTTGTATTGGGTGGTTGCTTGGATTGTGGTTGGCCTAGGGCCCTTAGTCATGGTTCAAGCCAACCCCTAGGACGTTGGGAAGAGGCTTTGGTCAGTGGTTCAAGCGCCAATGGCCAATAGACTCGTAAACGAAGCGATGCAAGCACAAGTGCCGCGACTGTAATTGGATAGCAGCTTTGCTGCGGTTCAGAGGTATCGTGCGAGTTCTTGGTTGACTTTTAGCACATGTACTTGGACTGTAAAGTATCTCATTGAGTTAGGAAGGTCATGTTTTTGGCCGTTTGTGATTTGGTTAGGTTTAGAGGTCGTACGAGAATTTACGGTGCAATGTGCCAAAGTGACTCTCAAAGGAGCGTTTCACGATTTTGGCCTCCATTCACTATTTTTGTGTATTACAGCCCTATGGTTATGTTATCCAGTATTTTAGGAGTATTTTAATCATGGCTAAACGATGGTTCAATGTTGGTTCGGGTTGGTATGAGGCCATGGTTGAATACTAAGTTTGTTGGGCGTAATTGTCTCGTTTCTAGTTCGATTATGAAGTGTTGGTCAAGTTAAGTTTATTTGCATGTTCTCATGTTACAATTAGGTCGCAGCGAGCCTGGGAACGATCGAACTCATCCGGTAAAACAGGGTTATAATTATATTACGTACATAATATAAAAATGTTATTTTTGAGATATATGCGATATGTCTTGTGGCCACCTTACGCTTATGGGATTGCTTCACCCGGTGACTTACGATCGGTTTACGATTATGTATGGGTACGGATATCCAGTGCAAGGGCTGAGATGATCTCTACCGCCCAGTATATTGTGGTTTAGTCTGATCAGACGTGCATGTTATGTTATGTTATGGGCCACTTGCGTAGAACATTATCTCTACAGAAAATTACGATATGATATGTATGACAGAGCTCTATCGAGCAAAGCTTTTACGTATGATTTTCAGATATGCACGTATTTATAATTATCCATGACACGATTTTCACCTTACGCTTTACGATACGATATTTTTACGTTACACGAAATTTTATGATATATTTACTTGTTATTCACGATATATGCATGCTGAGTCTTTAGACTCACTAGACTTGATTGTTGTAGGTACTGATGATGTCGAGGTTGAGGGCGGGGACCAGTGAGCTAGCTTGGGTCGGCAGTAGTAGGAACCCGAGGACCTCATACTTAAGTTTATTTATCTTTTTATGCACAAAACTCATTTTCATCATGTTGAATTATTTTAAGTTGTTGTTTTGAAAACGATAATTTCTTTCGCTGCTACTTTAACGTTAAATCTTTTTATCAGTTATTTTATGAACGAGGCATGTTATTTATTTAAAGAGAAAAATTTTAAATAATTCCGCAAATTTACAAATACGAAATACGGGCCTCTACACATACCATGACTTGTTTATTGAAAAAGTTGCCTCCAACCCTTCACCTCCCTTGCATGCATTTTATTTGGGCTTGTAACAATTACAAAGCCCATGGAGTTTAATTTAAATGTCTCAAACAAATTTGAGACCAATTAAACCTTACTTGAATTTACTCAAGCACACTAGTTGAATAATTATTTCTAATTGGGCTCTACAAGACCCATTGTTATTTAATTAATTCAACATTTGAATTAATTTAATTATTTGGACTCTACAAGACCCACTAGTGTTTAATTAATTCAACACTTGAACTAATTTAATTTACTCCATAATAATGTTTATGAAAATCACAATTTTCAAATACATTATTTACTTGAGCCATCTTTTAGTTTAGAAACACTTCCACAAATTAAAAGTTACATTCCCCATAATCCTCTTATGGAAGTCATACTTCTATTTTTCTTTGCGCTTATAAACTCCTTTACAAGCCGTTAAACACATTGAACTATTTTCCTTCTCAACGGGATCTAGAAAGTTGTCACTTGTGTGACCCTCAATGGTTCAATGATGCAACTAGTCGTGGGTTCATATCTCAATGTGATTGAGGACTAAATATGTCCTTATATGAGCATACCCCAGTTGCTCCATTCTTATTTATCAACTCTTTGATAATAAGAATGTCAGAACTCAAGTCTGATAGTACCCAACCAATCATGCTAAAAACCTAGCAGCATCACTTACATCATTTCCTAGGTATGAAATGATAGTGCCAGCAAGAACCAACCTATTATGGTTAACGTACAGTACAGTCCCTTCATCTCATATATCCCGACCGATTCGACAACTATTGGTATATCGAGAGCTGTCAAAGAATCGATACTATGTGTCATGTCGTAGTTGCATGGATGGTGTAATCTATGAAACCCCTTTCATAATTACCACCAACACTCTGATCAGAAATTTCAACTACATACACATGAGATCATATAGGATATCCATACCCGAAGGTAAGTGGTGAATCCCCGACTACAATGCATCGACTCCTATATGTTTCGACAAAACACCCAACCTTGCCACCTGATGACCCCATATGAGTCGGTAAACAAGTCAAAGTGCAATGCTAGCATATAGAATCACAATGTTGTCCTAGGTCATAAGGCCTAATGGTGTACAACCATAAACTAAGACGTTTCAACTCGATAAGCGAGAACCACTTGGAAAGTCCTTTATAGTGGGTTGTTCAGTGCACTCTACAAGGAGCACCTATCTGCATGCTCGGACATCACAATGCCCCTACCAATGGAACATGGTACTCACATCGCAGATACTAGTCTCAAACTCGAGCAGCCTTTATCCTTTTTAACGGAGGCTGAATCGACTAGGAAATGTTTAGAATATACAGTATTCCAAATATGAGTTTCATATTCTTTCTACTATTTGTATATATTCAAGGACTTTGTCTATGCAACAAGTATGGGTATACAGATAAAGATGTGCCAAAACAATAATTTCAAATATTATTAAAATAAAGATTTTTTTATACATAGAGTTTGAATGTGAACCATAGGCCAACACTTGGCTTGACGAGCACCTACCTTTGGGACACACTTTAACTTTTTACACAACCAAGAAAAATTATCCTCCCCTTCTCTCATCCATGAGATGGCCGAAACTTGTCCCTAAAATTTCTCCAATTTTGCTTCTTTAATTGTTGAGGATTGCACAAACTTCTCAAAGAAAATGCTCTAATTTTTCAAGTGCAAAATTAGAGTTGATCTACCTTGTTAGTGGTGGACCTAATTTGAAGGAAGGAGTCCATAAGAGCAAGGTTTGCTCTTAGAAAGCTTGTAGATTGTCTACCTTCAAGAGCTAAGTTGTTTACAACTTAGTTGGAGCCAAAACATCAATCCTTGTAATTGATAGGTACATTTTTTAACACACTATGTATGAAATTTTTTGTTTTATGGTATTTTCTACACACAATAGGTTGGGGTGCTCGGTTTTCTTGTAAATATTTTATTTTGAAACTTCTGTTGCATATGCTGGCACCGTAACCGATCCGCTTCCGAGTGGTATCAGAGCTTTGGTTACTATTTTGTGTAGCAAATACATAATATTATATTGAGAACAGTTTCTAACCACATGAGATAATTTGTCGCAACAAACCAAGGCCATTTTTTGGGTAATTTCGGGCAGCAAAAGTTTCGGGCAGTCCATTTCGGGCAGCAAGGGCAGCCCCAACCACCCCCCTCTTTTAAAAAAAAAATTTGTGCATGTTGTCCGGAATTCAGCGGCAATGACGATGAAGGCTAGGGTTTTCAAAAGTGGTTTGGGATATCAATGTGTCATGGGCCCTAAGTTTGTTGGACCATTAGGATGATAGTTATTTTGTGTAATTTAAGTGAGTCAAAAACTTTTTGTGAAAATGTCTATTTGGGCCCTTAAGTTTAAATCTACAAAATATGTGTATATATGCTCATAAAATAAATAATTGAAATTGGACTTTGATTATTTATAGTAAATTGTGATTTACAAGAAATTCAGTTATAAATAAATTAATTAGAAAGTGAACAAAGGAGTTTGTTTACTTTGTTAATTTAATTTATAATCGTGACGGTTAGTGATTGGATCAAGATATATAACATTGGATCAATTGATTATTGAGATAATTAATTGATGGTGTATGATATGTGATATTATGCATGAAGGATGATAAAAAACCCAAGCCCAATTTGCTAGGTGTATGCTAGGATATTTTTTGTTTAATGATTGTCATAATTATCTATTTATAACTGGGCTTGGTTTATAGCTCGTTCCTACCCCATGAGATGTATCCCTATTTGCCATGGATATTTATTTGTGAATATTAGTATAGTGGAAGATCAAGATTAGAAGATGGTGGACCTTGATAATTATGAAGATCGAAAACATGTAAATATTGGAGGCTTATGTAATTATGCATTTGCATCCCATGCATTCCCTAGGATTGGACCTAGACCCGTGTTTGGCTCACACGGACAATTAGTTTTTGGGGCAATTAATCATCCTTGTTAAGTTTACTGTTTATAATATATGCATGATATATTATAAATAATGAGTATGTGCGTTATTATTATGATAATAACAAAATTGCATGAATCCGGCAAACATACGATCAAACATGGCAAGCTTTTAAATAAAATTAATGATGAGACCTTTCAAAATTAAAAAACCCTCATTTTGAATAAGATTCAAAATTAGTATCAAGCTCGAAAATGAGAATTATAAAGGTGTTTATAATTTCCATGTCTTCCATCGACAATGGGTGCATGATAAACACTACCTGTGCTCAGTGCTCGACTCATATTATTGGGCGAGCCCTAGACGCCAGAAAGCTGTGACATCCATTGACATGGTGATGTGAACTACGTGGAACTACCATGATTTCGGCTCATATTATTGGGGGAACTCATGGCGACCGTCCATTAAGGTTCAACATCGATGGGTAAGGCTTGACACGTAAAGATTAACGACGTCATATTATTGGGTCCTAATCAAACGTGAGACAAAAGTTTACATAGAGGGTTTCATGGAGATGCAATTGGAAACTACCATTTAGAAATCATGATTGGCTGATATTATTCGGATCCTAATTTGCTAATTGGACCTTACGAACCTATTGAGGAAAGCAGTTTCCCGTTTTCACTAGAGGGTAGTGAAAGATGTCAAAATAGTGGGAGCGAAAATTTATGAAGTTAAAGTCCATACTTTATATCTTTCAAATATTTTAAAATAATCATTAATATTTATGTGTTTTTACTTTTCAGTACAAATTATATCTTCGATTCGCAATCGGCAATATGAAATACTCTACAAACACATTTTAACTAGACCTAATTACTTCAATTGGCTAAGAAACATAAAAATCGTCTTGAATTTGGAAAGGATATCATATACACTCACTGAGTCGCCCTCTGTTGAGGCTCCGACTAGCTGCACTCCTAAGGAATTGCAGACTTACAAGGATTAGTGCGACCATGACTTGCGAGCCAAGTGTTATTTGCAGGCGTCTGTGAATGATGAGCTGCAGAGGCGTTTTGAGGATACAAAGAATGCTGCTGACATTCATATGCATCTCAAAGAGCTCTTTGGTGAGCAAATACGGCCTCTTAGGCATGCTATCGTCAAGGAGCTAATCACTTTACGCATGCGAGATGGGGCTTCGGTCCATGAGTATGGCTTAAAGATGATTGGGCTAGTGGACAAGCTCATTGGGATGGATCTTGTGTTGCCATCGGAGTTGACCACTGACGTGTTGCTCTTGTCACTGCCAAGCTATTTGATCCTTTTGTGGTGAATTTCAACTTGAACAAGCTAGAGCTTACCCTTGAGGAGATGGTGAATACGCTTGTTACCTTTGAGTCCACCATCAAGAAAGAGAAGTAGGTTCTTTATGTGGGTTCTTCATTTGGTACGAAGATTAGTCCACATGAGAAGGGAAAGAAGCATTCTTTCCAACGTCCCAAGAAGAACGTGTTGGGATCTTGGTTTTCGTGCCCCAAATGCAGCGGAAGTTTAAAATTTTTATTTTATTTTGACAATCAAAATATATTTTTGATTGGGCACTCGTATGGTTTTATGATTAAATATTCATAGAGAGTTTTGAAGTTTATACCTTTGGTGAAAGATTCACACGGCACCAACTATTCTGGGGTTAGCGGAGATAGATCTTGATTAATTCCCGACGAACGATCTTCAAAACTCCTTCCTTCAATCTTCAAATTAGGTCCACGACTAGAAGATTTATACCTCTTCTAAATTGCACTAGAAATTTAGAAGATGTTTTTCGTTGGAGATCAAAGTTTGATAGACCGCTCAAACTCCTTTTCAAAATAGAGGGCCGAAATTTTGAGAGAGGAAAGAGAGGAATTTTCGAAAAACACAAGAGAGTGGAGGCTAGGTTTTTTTTTCAAAATTGTGAATGAATTGTATTTAACCTTAAGCCTAATACACATATATAAGCTTAGGGCCCATTAATAAATTAAATACTTAATGGGCTTAATCAATTAATTATTCTAGTCCAACTAGTTTAATTAATTAATTAATCTTTTAAAGTTAAATTAAGAACCTTAATAATATCTATGTTGGTCTTGTACTTTTACAAGCCCATTATACATATACTCATTACATTTAATTTAAATCCCTTATAAATTCAACATTTGAATTTAATATTTAAATTAAAAATTCAACTCCTTGAATTTATCACCTCCAAAATTTAATATTTAATCAACTCAACTTTTGAGCTTAATAAATTAAATCCTCAAATTTTATAAATTCAACTCCTTGAATTTATTCTCTCCAAATTTCATAAATTCTACTTCTTGAATTTACTATCTTATAAATTCAACTTCTTGAGTTTATTTTCTCAAAATTTAATTATCATAAATTCAACCTCTTGAATTTACTATATCATAATATAAATTCAACTCCTTGAATTTATTCTCTCAACGGGAACAAATGATCTAATGCTTGTGTGACCCTCAATGGTTCAAGGATACAGCTAGCTGTGGGTTCACAACTCCTTGTGATTCAGGACATAATCCTTTATTCGGGCTTACCCTTACTTGCCACATTCTATATATCAGCAATTGATCATCAGAATGTCAGAAATCATATTTCTGATTAAACCATCGAATCATGGTAAGAACGTCTAGTAGCATCGCCCCATGATTCCCTAGGTATCACTGATAGTGCTTGCAAGAACCTGTTGTTTATGATTAGCGTACAGTACGGTCCTCTTCATTTCATATATCACGATCGAATCTACAACCATTGGTTCATCGAGGGTTGCATAATAATTCGATAACTATGTGATACATATAAATAGTGGCATCGCATGTACTATTGGAGAACTCTTTCTCTAACGTACATCTCATACTCTGGCCAGAGATTCCACGCACTATTATTTAATCAGATCACATAGGATATCCACACCCATAGGTGAGCGGTGAATCCCCGACTACAATGCACTGGCTCCTATATGTGTCGCAATTGTACCCAACCTCGCCACCTGATGACTCTCCTGGAGCCGGTAAACGAGTCAAATCACAGCCCTAGCATATAGAGCCTCAGTGTTGTCCCGAGTCGTAAGGGCTAATGGTGTACAATCATAACCACAGACTTATTCTCTCGATGAATGATAACCACTTGGAAAGTGTGAGGGAGGGTTGTTCGGTATAATAATCATATGACTACCCATCTGCATGTTTGGGTATCTCTATGCCCTTACAAAGAAACATAGTACACAACATCACAGATGCTAGTCTCGAGCTCAAGCGGCCTTTACACTTATTTTAGGCGGCTGAATAGACTAAGTACGAATCTAGAATATGCAGTGTTTACAAATAAGTTTCAACATCGAATTACGATTTATTTGTATTAAAGCATAATCAAGGACTTTATCTATGCTGATTGCATGGGTATACAGATAAAGTAAAATGAAACCATTAAAAAGTAAATTACATTAAAATAAATATTGTTTATTACATTTGAGTCAATAAATTCTCGAGCCAACAGTTGGCTTACTTGGCATCTACTCTAACAATCTCCCACTTGCCCTGGAGCCAACTACCCATAAACTTTAATCACATTGCTTCGCGATGTTTTTCAAACAATGGTCCTAGCAAGGGCTTTGTAAGTGGATCAGCAACATTATCTGCAGAGAAAACTCTTTCGACTGATATTTCTCCTCTTCCCACTATCTCCCGTATGATGTGGAACTTCAGTACATGTTCGGATCGCTGATGAGGCCTTGGTTCCTTTGCTTGCGCAATGGCACCAGTGTTGTCCCAGTACAATGGGACTGGATCAACTCCATTAAGAATAACGCCCAACCCTTGGACAAAATTCCTCATCCAAACTGCCTCTTTTGCTGCAGCAGATGCAACAATGTATTCAGTTTCAGTGGTGAAATCCGCAACGGTGTCTTGCTTGGAACTTTTCCAAGAGACAGTCGCATCATTTAGCATGAATACAAAACCAGAGGTCGATTTCAAATCATCTACGTCGCAATGGAAGCTAGAATCAGTGTAGCCTTCCAATTTCAATTTTTCGCCCTCATAGACCATGAACAAGTTCTTAGTCCTTCTTAAGTACTTAGGAATATCTTTCATGGCCTTCCAATGCATTGGACCAGGGTTCGCCTGATATCTGTTTGTAACACTCAGAGCGTAAGCAACATCAGGACGTGTCTATATCATACCATACATGATACTACCAACGGCTGACGCATATGGAATACATGTCATCATCTCTATCTCTCATCAGTTTTGGGACACAAAGCTTTAGATAGAGTAACACCATGACACATTGGTAAGTATCCTCTCTTGGACTCTTCCATAGAGAATCGCTTCAAAATGGTATCGATATAAGTGGCTTGGGTGAACCCCAGCATCCTCTTTGATCTATCTCTATAGATTTGTATTCACAATACATAGGATGTTTCACCCATGTCTATCATGGAGAATTTACTTGATAACCATACTTTAGTTGATTGCACTAATCCTACATCATTCCCAATGAGTAGGATGTCATCAACATAAAGTACTAAGAATGTCACTGCACTCCCTCTAACTTTCTTGTAGACGCATGGTTTCTCAGGATTCTTAGCAAAACCAAACTCTTTGATAGTGCTATCAAATATGAGGTTCCAACTTTTCGATGCCTGCTTGAGACCATATGTTGATCTCTGAAGTTTGCATACCTTATGCTCACTTCCTACTGATGTGTATCCCTCAAGTTGAGACATATAAATTTCTTCTTTGATGTCTCTATTGAGGAATGCAGTCTTTACATCCATTTGCCACATCTCATAGTCATACCATGCTGTTATGGCTAGTAGTATTCTAATGGACTTAAATATAGAAACTAGTGAAAAAGTTTTCTCACAGTCAAATCCTTGCCTTTGAGTATAACCTTTTGCAACCAGTCTTACTTTGAAGGTCAATACCTTCCAATCTGCCCCAAGCTTTTTTTGTAGATCTATTTGCATCCTATGGGAATAATTCCCTCAAGTGGATCCACCAATGTCAAGACTTGGTTTGGATACATAGAGTCCATTTCAGACTGCATTGCTTCAAGCGATTTGGTTGAATTAGTATCAGATATTGCTTCTTAAAAAATCATTGGATCACATCCAAAACAATGCTAATCAGGGCTTTGTTCATGAAGAAGCGTATATCTTGCAGGTGGTCTAATAACCCTATCAGACCTTCTAGGAACTTGTACTTCAACTACTGTTTGTTGGGAAATGGGTTCAACTTCTATAGTTGAGGGAGTATCTTGAATTTTTTCAAGTTCTATCATATTGCCTTTTCTATCTAATAGAAATTTTTTTTCCAAAAAGGTGGCATTTCTTGAAACAAACACTTTTGCTTCATTGGAAAGATAGAAATAATATCCAATAGAATTCTTTGGATATCCTACAAAATAGCACAAAGTGGATCTACTATCCAATTTGTCTCCAACTGTCTGCTTCACGTAAGCAGGTCGTCCCCATATTCTCATGTAAGAATATTTGGGAGTTTTTCCCGTCCATATCTCATATGGTGTTTTATCCACTGCTTTAGTATGGATATTATTCAACAGCATTGCCTCATTTTCAAGCGCAAAGCCCTAAAACGATGCAGGCAATTCAGTGAATCCCATCATGGATCGAACCATGTCCATCAAGGTTCGATTACGACGTTCAGAAACACCATTCAATTTTGGTGTTGCTGGTGGAGTCCACTATTAGAGAATCTCATTCTCTTTTAGATAACCCAAAAATTCAGAACTCAAGTATTCCACATCTCGATCAGATCGAAGTGTCTTAATACTCCTTTCTAACTATTTTCCTACTTCAGATCTGAATTCTTTGAACCTTTCAAATGCTAAAGATTTGTGTTCCATAAACATACCCATAGCTCGAATGGTCATCAGTAAAGGTAATGAAGCAGGATTGCCCATATTTTGTGCTAACACTTAGCGGGCCACAATTGTCTGTGTGGATCAAATCCAATAGACCATGTGCACGTTCCACGTTTTCATTGAATGGAGTCTTTGTCATTTTTTTTGGATAGGATTTGCAAGTAGGTGAGACTTTATGTCTGACAAGTCAAACATGCAGTCTCCCACTAGTTTGTGCATCTTTCTTTGGGAAATGTGACATAGTCTAGCGTGCCATATTTGTGTGGGATTTGGATCATCTAACTTTCTTTTGTTTGTTATTGAAACCATGTTTACTTGGACATTCACTTATCATTTCCAAAACATTTATGGCACATATAATTTCTTATGTCCGGACTTCTTGCAGTAAAATAAATATGTTCTAACTTACCTGGATTTGTAGGCCTTTTAAGTGTCTTTCAAGGTTTACCTCTTATTGGGTTTGTTTTTCTTGTGAGGGGCAAAACATTTTTTTCCCTTACCTTGTGGGCCATTTTTCGTCTGACGAGAGGCCCATTAGAAAAACAAAAATTCCATGTTTTATGGTGACATCATAAGTTATAAGCGTATTGACTATCTCTTCAAGGCTATCATCTGTCTTATTCAAATTGAAGTTCACCATAACCCGGTTAAATGAGGAAGAGAAAGACAACAAATTGATGTTATCTAGTAACTTTTTAGGAATCACATATTCCAGGCTCACCACTTTCTCATTAAAATCAATCATATGTACACCACGCTCATGGGTCAGAGCCCCATCTTGCATTCATGTAGTCATGAGCTTTTAAAAGTGGTGTGCATAACAATACGAATTTCATGCACCATGCAACTCTTGCATGTGTATTCGAATGTCAACAGAATTCAACATTTTCTCAAACTGTCCCTACAGTTAATTTGACATAGAAGCGAGCAAATTACACTTTAGCTTGCACAATATGGTCCCACCATCTTGCATGCATTGTCAGTTCAACAAGACTGACATTAGTGTGTATGTCATTTTCTCCGAATTTAGAACAATTTTTCCAACCAGTCTTGAAAATTAGATTCGGTTAGCTTGTTAATAACAAAAATGGATTACATGACGAAATCGAAAATATACTGATATGGAAAGAGAATAATGGTTGCTGATTATTTTAAAATAATTTTAAGATATAAAATATGGATTTTTATTTTATAAATTTCATCCCACTATTTTGACATTCTCACCACCCTCTGATGAAAAAGGGAAATCGTATTTTCTTAGTGGGCAAGTAGAGTCCAATTAGCCAATTATAATCCCGAATAATATCAGCCAATTATAATTTCTAAAAGGTAGAATCCAATTGCATCCCTATGCAACCTCCGCGTGTTTTGCCTCACGTTTAATAAGGACCCAATAATATGACGCCGTTTATTTTCGCGTGTCAAACCGACCCATCAATATTGAATTATAGTAGACGGTCACCATGAGTTCCCCCAATAATATGAGCCGAAGGTATGGGAGTTCCACTCAATTCACATCATATGTCTGGTGGAAGTCACAGCTTTCCGGCGTCCAGGCCTCCCCAATAATATGAGTCAGGCACTGTCCGCGGGTAGCGATCAACATGCAACCATGGTTGATGGAAGACAAGAAAAAATTAAACTCCTTTAATTTTACTTTTCGGTTCGATATAAATTTCAATCATATTCAAAATGAGGGATTCTAATTTTAAAATTGTCTCATCATTTTAATTTAAAAATCGCGTGCCATGTTTTTATGTTTGCCGGATTCATGCTACTATATTATTTAATAATATATATACATGCATATTACTATATATCGCATATATCATAATATGACATTCAACTATAAATAAGGTTGATCGATCGCCAACACTATTAATCCATGTGAGTCAAACGTGGATCCAGGTCCAAAACCTAGGTGAATGCAGGGATGCAAATGCTACTATTACAAGAGCTTCTAATATTTTACATGTCTTCATCTCGTTCATCGGGCCCACCATCTTCCAATCTTAATCTCCCATTATTTCTAATAATTACATTTAAATAGCCATGACACATAAGGGATACATCTCATGGGGGTGGTAACGGGCCATAAACCAGGCCCACTTTAATAATATCAAATATTAACAAAACGAATAAAACAGTAAAATATCCTAACATACACCTAACACATTGGTCAAGGCTCTCGATCATCTTTCATGCATAGGGAGTTTAGAAGTTTATACCTTTGGTAAAAGATTCACACAGCACCAACTATTCCGGGTTAGCGGAGATAGCTCTTGATGAATTCCCTACGAACGATCTTCAAAACTCCTTCCTTCAATCTTCAAATTAGGTCCATGACTAGAAGATTTATTCCTCTTCTAAATTGCACTAGAAATTTAGAAGGTGTTTTTCGTTGGAGATCAAAGTTTGAGAGACGGCTCAAACTCCTTTTCAAAAGAGAGTGCCAAATTTTGAGAGAGGAAAGAGAGGAATTTTCGAAAAACACAAGAGAGCGGAGGCTAGGGTTTTTTTTTCAAAAATTGTGAATGAATTGTATTTAACCTTAAGCCTAATACACACATATATAAGCTTAGGGCCCATTAATAAATTAAATATTTTATGGCTTAATCAATTAATTATTCTAGTCCAACTAGTTTAATTAATTAATTAATCTTTTAAAGTCCAATTAAAAACCTTAATAATATGTATGTTGGTCTTGTACTCCTACAAGCCCATTATACATATACCCATTACATTTAATTTAAATCCCTTATAAAGTCAACATTTGAATTTAATATTTAAATTATAAATTCAACTTCTTGAATTTATCACCTCCAAAATTTAATATTTAATAAACACAACTTTTGAGCTTAATAAATTAAATCCTCAAATTTTATAAATTCAACTCCTTGAATTTATTCTCTCCAAATTTCATAAATTCTACTTCTTAAATTTACTATCTTATAAATTCAACCCCTTGAATTTATTTTCTCAAAATTTAATTATTATAAATTCAACTCCTTGAATTTACTATATCATAATGTAAATTCAACTCCTTGAATTTATTCTCCCAACGAGAACAAATGATCCAGTGCTTGTGTGATCCTCAATGGTTCAAGGATACAGCTAGCTGTGGGTTCACAACTCCTTGTGATTCAGGACATAATCTTTTATTCGGGCTTACCCTTACTTGCCATATTCTATGTTTAAACAATTGATCATCAGAATGTCAGAAGTCATATTTCTGATTAAACCCATCGAATCATTGTAAAAGCGTCTAGTAGCATCGCCCCATGATTCCCTAGGTATCACTGATAGTGCCTGCAAGAACCAGTCGATTATGATTAGCGTACAGTACGGTCCCTTCATTTCATATATCACGATCGAATCTACAACCATTGGTTCATCGAGGGTTGCATAATAATTCGATAACTATGTGATACATATAAATAGTGGCATCGCATGTACTATTGGAGAACTCTTTCTCTAACATACATCTCATACTCTGGCCAGAGATTCCACACACTATCTATATATATAAAAGCAGAGTTTTTGCCAAAAATAGTAATTTCCCGCCAAAATGTCATTTCTAAAAAAGAAAAATTTTATTATGAATATTGATATATGTGTACTGCAATAAATGATCACTTCAATTATTGTTTGCATTGATTATATCAATTCATTTAATTCAATTTTGAATTTAATTAATTTTTATATTAATTCAAATGTACTTTTATGTATTATATGTTTTTTATTTTTTTACTCAAATTAAAATTAAACTCTATTGAAAACATAAATTATATTAAAAAATTTGCATTGATTATATCAATCAGTTTAATTAAAAATTGTATAAATAAATTTATAATACAAATGACTGCAATGTTCAGTATCACTCATTAGATAAATCATTCAAAAATAAATTTTTCTATTTTAAGTAATTTATGCGCAAAGTACTTACTAAAAAAGAAATACAATATTTAATTAGTTTATTTAATTTTCTAAAAAAAAAATTAGTTGAGTGATAAAAGTTATCACTATAACAAGGTTTTCCAATGAACATTAATTTACCATTTAATAATAATAATTTTTTTTTATCTTAAATACATATTATTTTGAAATTACCTTAATTTAAAAGAAGTAATGAGTTGTAATTTTCTTTCAAAACCATATGTATATTGTATATCTTGAATTTTTTTCTTAAAAATTCAAATAAGAGAGCACAAAAAAATTAAAAAGATAGATTCAAAAGAGTTTCAAATGGATATTAAATTACTCTCAATAAACATGTATATTACCCTCAATAATCAGAAATTTTTGACACTCAATGCATGCAATTCGAGATTTCCATAATTTGAAACAGTTAATGTATGATATAATTCTATCAAAAGCATCAAATATATAATTATCATCCATTGGAATGCCTTATTTGAATTTAAAATTATAAATAATGTAATATTGCATATTATATTAGAAACCAATTTTATTTTATGTATCTTACTAAATTTATCTACTTCAAAATTGAATTTTGAAATGACTCATCTTTTCAGCACCATATATGAGTTGAATCATTTCAAGATGTAATGTTCGTTTAAATTAAGATTTGTTCGTTGTTATGAACTACCTACACATGGAAACAACGAGAACAACAAGACACTTTGAAATTTGTCTTTCATAATCGAGAAGTAAAAAAATATTATTCATCTATTTGTACAAAATTTTAATTATTACATTAGTAATAATTTTCTTCTATATTAATTTTCTTCTATATTACAAAGTTCACGGATACATGATAGTATAAAATTTTCCGTAATGGAAATGATTAAACCAATTCTAAAGAAAATAAGCATATTATTAGAAGACACCTTATAAAATTTATTGACATTATTTTGAAATACATATAATAAATGTTAATTAAATAACTTTTCTGATTTATACATAATTTACTTATGATCACGTGTTTCATTTTTCTTTCGGAATAATAGGCTGTTGCGTATATTATGAAGAGATTTTGTAAATAAAATCTCAACCCATTTGGATAAAGATATTGATAAAATAATTATTGTTATCATTCAAATGTGTCAAACACGTGTCATGTCACAAAATTCTTTGTGAATGTGAATTTAAACGAAATTACTGAAATTTTAAAAAGTATTTCTCAATAATTTTATTGAATTTGATTTAAAAATATTTTTTTATCACATGTTAAAAAATAATAATATATAGCTTCTCGAAAATTAAAGAATTAAATATGTATTAAGGTTGGTGATCGACATCAATACACTGAACACGATAAGCATCATGTCATTGCCTTAGGTTAACACAATCTAAAATTTTGAAATATAATAGTGATTATTAGCCAAAAATATTAATCGACATGCGTATTATTTAATAAAGTTTTTTAAAATTACCGAAAAATAGTTTTTATTTTTATTTTTTATAATTATATTATTTTTACAATTTAAATATTTATTTATTTTCACTAACAAAAGGATATACTCATAGACAAGGAGTTGACTTTGAGGAAACCTTTTCTCCAGTTGCAACGTTCAAGTCCATAAGGATATTGCTAGCCATAGCAGCATGCTATGACTTATGGCAGATGGATGTCAAGACAGCCTTTTTTAATGGGGATATTAAGGAAGAGATTTACATGTCTCAACCTGAAGGGTTTACATCTATCGGAAGTGAGCATATGGTATGCAAACTTCAGAAATATATTTATGGTCTAAAGCAGGCATCTAGGAGTTGAAACCTCAGATTCGATCGTACAATAAAAAAGTTTGGTTTTACTAAGAATCCTGAGGAACCTTGTGTGTATAAGAAGGTCAGTGGGAGTGCTGTGACATTCCTGCCCTGGCGCTTTATGTTCATGACATTCTACTCATTGGGAATGATGTAGGAATGTTGCAATCAACTAAAATATGGTTAGCGAGTAAATTCTCGATGCAGGACTTGGGTGAAACATCTTTTGTATAAGGAATACAGATCTATAGAGATAGATCAAGGAGATTTCTTGGTCTCACCCAGTCCACATACATTGATACCATCGTTAAGAAGTTCTCAATGGATGAGTCCAAGAGAGGAAATCTACCAATGTGTCATGGTGTGTCCCTATCTTATTCTATTTCTCCCAAGACTGATGCAGAGATACCCGCAATGACAAGCGTACTGTATGCATCTGCAATTGATAATATCATTTATGAGATGATATCTACACGTCCTGACGTGGCTTTTGCACGAAGTGTAGTTAGTAGATATCAATCGAACCCTGGTCTTCCACACTAGAAAGCTGTGAAAGACATCCTCAAGTATTTGAGAAGGACCAATAAGTTCTTGGTCTATGGGGATGGAGAACTGAAATTGGATGGCTATACCAACACTAGCTTCCAAAGCGATATCGATGACTCAAAGTCAACCTATGGGTTCGTATTCATGCTCAATGGTGATGTTGTCTCTTGGAAGAGTTCCAAGCAAGACAGTACTGCGGATTCCACCACTGAGACTGAATACATTGCTGCATCAGCTGCAGCAAAGTAGGCTGTTTGGTTAAGGAATTAAGTCCAAGATTTGGGTGTCATTTCTAATGAATTGGCTCCAATCCCCGTGTTTTGTGCCAACACGGGAGCCATTGCTCAGGAGAAGGAGCCAAGGTCTCATCAGAAATCCAAACATGTATTGAGAATATACCACATCCTCCGAGAGATTGTGGAAAAAGGAGAAGTGTCGATTGACAAAGTCGGCTCCGCATATAATGTTGCTGATCCACTAACTAAGTCTTTACCTGGACCATTTTTCGAGAAGCATTGCGAATCAATGGGTTTGAAGCATATGGGTAGTTGGCTCTAGTGCAAGTGGGAGATTGTTAGAGTAGTAGAGTCTTTAATTTAATTATATTTAAATTTATTGATTTGGCACATCTTTATCTGTATACCCATGCTAGTTGTATAGATAAAGTTCTTGAATATACAAATAGTAGAAAGAATATGAGATGCTCATATGATGAGTATCATGAGACTCATATTTTGAATACTGTATATTCTAAATAGTTCCTAGTCGATTCAGCCAACGCTAAGAAGGATAAAGGCCGCTCGAGTTTGATACTAGTATCTATGATGTGAGTACCATGTTTCATTGGTAGTGGACATTGTGATGTCACAGCATGCAGATAGATGTTTCTTGTAGAGTGCACTGAAAAATCCTCTATAAAGGACTTTCCAAGTGATTCTCACTTATCGAATGGAAACGTCCTAGTTTATGGTTGTACGCCATTAGTCCTTATGACCCAGGACAACATTGTGACTCTATATGCTAGCATTGCACTTTGACTTGTTTACCGACTCATATGGGTCATCAGTTGGCAAGGTTGGGTGTTCTGTCGAAACATATAGGAGTCTATGCATTGTAGTCGGGGATTCACCGCTTACCTTCGGGTATGAATATCCTATGTGATCTCATGTGTATGTAGTTTGAAATCTTTTGTTAGAGTGTTGGTGGTAATTATGAAAGGGGTTTCATAGATTACACCATCGATGCAACTACGACATGACACATAGTATCGATTATTTGACAACTCTCGATATACAATAGTTGTCGAATCGGTCGGGATATATGAGATGAACGGATCGTACTGTACGCTAAACATAATGAAATGGTTTTTGCAACCAGTATCATTTGATACATAGGGAATCATGTAAGCGATGCTGTTAGGCATTTAACATGATTGGTTGGGTACTATCAGACTTGGGTTCTGATGTTCTTATTATCAAGGAGTTGATAAGTAAGAATGGATCAATTGGGGTATGCTCATATAAGGACATGTTTAGTCTTGAATCACATGGAGATGTGAACCCATGACTAGTCATATCAATGAACCATTGAGGGTCACACAAAATAGTTCAATGTGTTGAACGGCTTATAAAGGAGTTTATAAGTGCTAAGAAAAATAGTTGTATGACTTCTATAAGAGGATTGTAGGGAATGTAATCTTTAATTTGTTGAAGTGTTCTGAAATTAAAAGATTGCTTAAATAAATAATGTATTTGAAAATTGTGATTTTCATAAACATTATTATGGACTAAATTAAATTAATTTAAGTGTTGAATTAATTTAAGTGTTGAATTAATTAAACACTAGTGGACCTAGTAGAGTTCAAATAATTAAATTAATTCAAGTGTTGAAGTAATTAAATAACATTGGATCTTGTAGAGCCCAATAGGAAATAATTATTCAATTAGTGCGCTTGAGTAAAATCAAGTAAAGTTTAAATGGTCTCAAATGTGTTTGAGATATTTAAATAAAAGTCCATGGGCTTTGTAATTGCTACAAGCCCAAATAAAATTGCATGCTTGGGCGGTGAAAGGTTGGAGACAACTTTTTGAGTTAATGGCATGCATGCCTTTGAAACACACTTTAACTTTTTACACAACAAATAAAAATTATCCTCCCCTTCTCTCCTCCATGAGATGGCCGAAACTTGTCCCTAAAATTTCTCCAATTTTTCTTCTTCAATTGTTGAGGATTGCACAAACTTCTCAAAGAAAAATTCTCTAATTTTTCTAGTACAAAATTAGAGTGGATCTACCTTGTTAGTGGTGGACCTAATTTGAAGGAAGGAGTCCACAAGAGCAAGGTTTGCTCTTGGAAAGCTTGTAGATATTCTACCTTCAAGAGCTAAGTTGTAAACAACTTAGCTGGAGCCAAAACATCAATCATTGTGATTGATATGTACATTTCTTAACACATTATGTATGAAATTTTTGTCTTTTATGGTATTTGCTACACACAATAAGTTGGGATGCTCGGTTTTCTTGTAAAATATTTTATTTTGAAACTTCCGTTGCGTATCCGGGCACCGTAACCGATCCGCTTTCATATCATTATTATCAAACTGAGTCACATCAATCACACCTAGTGAATCTAAATAATCAGCAAACCATAATCTTGATAACAAGTAATACATATACAGATCACATGCAACAATGAAAATACTTTTACGTAAAATAAGATTTTCATAATGATGTATAAACATAACCATTTTAATAAACATTTTCATATCAACATATTCACATGTTCATCATATTCATATATGTATTCCATTTTCCTTTCATTGAATTCAGATCGTTAATTGTGACTTTCGTATTCGTATTGGGGCGATGGATCCATCTACATGTAACCACAGTACTGGGCGGCGGGTATATCAGCGATACTCTCACCCGTTAACTGAGCTTTAGCCTACATATTAACATATCATCGTATCATTGTATCATTGTATTAGTCACAATTACTTCACTTCCTTCAACATTTCGTATTTTCATTACTTATAAAAATTAAACATGCATATAACGTTTTTCTTTTAAACCAAGCATGCAACATGTCTTTTAACGTTATCGATCATCATAAAATTCTATAAACATGAAAAATATTCATATTAAAATATAAAATAGCATTCAGAGAACTGCCATGACGTTTACTAATTTCCGGGTGTAAAATTACCGTTTTACCCTTAGACGTAAAATTTTACAATTTTGAACTTTTCTTAATTCCGTTGACTCTAGACCATCCCAAATAATTATTTAAGCTTACATTAATTTCCTCATATTTTTATTTAGCTTAAATCGTTGACTTTTAATTTATTCTTTAATTATCACTTATTAATGCGTTTTAATCCCAAATTAAATCAAACTTTAATATAAAATTCCCAAACTTAAAACTTAGACTTTTTATATTTAATTAGCCTTTGTGAACCATGAGTCGACCCCTGTTGAGCCATGTTTCAAACTTTAAACCATGAAGAAACCCTAAGTCTCGAACCAAGCCCTTCCCTCGAGCCATCTTCAATTTCCCCTGAGCCACACCTAAACCACCCAGAGCCATCTTCGAGCCAGACCCCCTATGGACCCTACTGGACCCTTAGATCCCCTAGGACTCAAAACACAGCTCAAGCTGAAGCCACACAAATCAGAAGAAGCCACGGCCGAGACAACAAGTAGCACTAGGACTCTACGTTTTTTTGCCTAGGACTCTAGCCACTGAGCCGGACCCTAGCCCAGACCCTTGTGCACCTCTTAGGACCTAGCCTAGCCAGCCCGAAGCCCCCTGGCCGAGCCACAAACTCCCTGCACGGCTGCTGCCCAAGCGCACTTCTTCTCGGGTAGAGTCTTACTGTGCAGGGACCCCTTCCCAGCCATGTCTCTCGAGTCCTAGCATGGCTAGAACTCCGTCCCTGACCCATACATGACCTAGCCCAGTCCTGGTCGCAACCCAGCCAAGCCATGCATCGAGTTTCTCCTTAACCGATCACCTATGCCACAAAACTTGAATCCACGGTTCCAGCTTGTTTGTTTACGTGTGCAGCCTGTTCTCGTGTGACTTAGGACTCTTAAAATCGTGTAAAAACAACCCTTAAACAATCCGTAATCATGGCAGCCCCTTTATGTATGAAAACAACAATTTTTGGGATCAAAACCATGCTTTAAAAATTCATGTTTGTGCAAAAAAGAAAATAAATAAAAATGGTTTTTCCATGAAAATTCAAATTTAATACATATTATGGTGTGACGATGAGTAAAGGAAAGAGTATTGTGTGCCTTTGCATATTTAATGCACGAATTTTCGTTGACGACGCGAAGAACGACGACGAACGAGGACCCTTGCTTGAAAACTAGAGATGGCCGATGCTTTGCTCTTGAAATCTTGTGTGTGCCGTGAGTTTGGTGGAAGAAGGAGTCTTTTGTAAAGATAATAGGGTAGGGGCGTGTATTAAATAGAATATGGTAGGGTTTATGGGCTTTAAATTTTGATAAATAAAACTTGTGTAAGCTTGAGCCCATTAGCATGCTATACTAAACCCAATAAGCCCAATTGTGAATTTAAAAATTATTTCATTTAGTAAAGTTTGTGAAATTAATAGCCGAGTTGTCAAAACGCTCGTATTTTTGTTGAAAATCGTATACCGATAAAAGTTACGTCTCAGCGTATAAAATCACCTCAAAACCCCTTATTTTCTAAAATAATAAATAGCATCAACATTATTTTAAATAATTAAAAACAATTATTTAATAAAAACATTTTCTATTTTTCAGCCATCGGTCTCCGTTCCTCGATCGCAACTCGAATAACCTTTAAAAAAATATTTTAATGCATTTAAGTAAACAACAACAGTAAAATCATATAAACATATCAACATAATCAATTTAAGCAATTAAAACAATGTAATTTTCTTTTTATTCATTTTCCCTAGATTTGCATGTAGTTGGATTACGTCGTCTTAATTTTGGACCATACAAAGAGAGTGATTAAGAAAACTTGGTGGTTGTTCAATATACACTTCTTCCTGCAACTGACCATTTAGAAATGCACTCTTGACATCCATTTGATAGACTTTGAAGTCTTTGAATGAGGCATAAACAAGGAAAATTCTAATTGATTCCAGTCTTGCTACTGGTGCATATGTTCGTCGTAGTCAATTCCTTCTTCTTGCATTTATCCTTGTGCTACAAGCCTCGCTTTATTGCACACAACTGAACCTTCTTCATTCAGCTTGTTCCTATAGACACACTTTGTACCTATAATGGTTTCAGAAATTGGTCTTGGAACTAAGTTTCAGACATTGTTATGGGTAAATTGATTTAGCTCTTCTTGCATAGCATTTATCCAGTTAGGATCAACAAGAGCTTCATCAGTTTTCTTTGGTTTCAGTTGGGAAACAAAGGCTGAATGAAAAAATAAATTAAGCATTTGATTCTGAGTTCTTACCGGATTAGATGGATTATCTATAACCTGTTCTGGTGGGTGTGATTTCTTCCATTTGTATTCAGCATTGGTTTAATCGATTTCAGCAACTGGTTCAGTTGGTAACTGAACGTTTTCTTCAGTTTCAGTTGTTGATGCTTCAGTTTGTATTTGAATTTCATCATTTAGTTTCACTAACTGATGATCAGGAACAATTTCTTGTTCAACTGATTGATCTAGTATCTCTAGTTCTGGCGTTTGAAGGAGATTTCGATTGATATGAATTCTTTGTTTACTATCGTCCTCTAAACTTATATCTGTAAAGCGATCAACTAGCTCAATTGGATTAGTTGTCTTGTCAGTTAGTACAGACTCATGAAATACAACATGAATTGACTCTTCTACATTCAAAGTGTATTTTTAAATACTCTATAAGCTTTACTAACTGATTAATAACCCAGAAATATTCTTTCTTCAGATTTAGCATCAAGTGCTTTCGAATGATTTTTGCCATTAGCGTGAATATTCTAAATAAGACACCACACTTTTATGTCCATGCCAGATCTCGCACGGTGTTTTCAAATGATTTTTGTTAATCATTGATTTGTTCAGAGTGTAACATGCAATGTTTACTGCTTCTACCAAAATCTTTGAGAAATATCAGAATCAACAAACATTGTTCCAGCAGCTTCTTTAAGAGTTTGATTTCTTCTCTCAACTACACCATTTTGCTGAGGAGTTCTAGCTGCTGAGAACCCATGCTTAATTCCAGTAATTTCTAAAAATCGAGAAAGGTTTTGATTGAAAAATTCAGTCCCTCGATCAGACCTTATTCTATCAATACCAACTAATTTTTCATTTAATAATCTTTTGAAAAGTGTAATCAGTTATTCATCAATTTGGTCTTTTGATTTAAGAAAAATAACCCAAGTAAAAGAAAAATTATCAACAATTACCAAGGTGTATTTCATTCCCCCTAAACTTATGACTGGTATTGGATCAAAAAGATCCATATGCAGAAGTTCTAAGCATCTGGAGGAAGATCTACTACCCTTGTTTTTAAATGAAGATCTTAATTGTTTACCAAACTGACATGTCGAACAAATTTTATCTTTTGAAAAAATTTATTTTAGGCAGACCAGTTACAAGATCATGGTTACTCAGATGAGCAATAGACTTAAAGTTCAAGTGGTTCAACCTTTTATGCCACAACCAGTTTTCAGAAGATTTTGAGGCTACAAAACATACTGGTGCATTAGGTTGATTAGTCCTACTGACTTTCTAAGTATTGTCACAACGATTGCCAGTTAAAATGATCTCATCCGTTGAGTCGTTAACTGTGCACGTGTTTGTTGAATTGGACTGAGAAATTATTGTCACAAAACTGACTAATGCTAATCAAGTTATACTTCAAATTCTCAACTAGTAAGTCATCTTTAATAATGAAGTTATCATGGATAAGCTTAACCTTACCCACAGTTTTACCTTTAGAGTTGTCTCCAAAACTGATGTTTGGACCAGTGTATTTGATCAGTTGGGATAGCAATTCAGAAACCCATGTCATATGTCGCGAGCATCCACTATCAAAGTACCAAATTAATTCTTTTGTTGTACATGTTACTTGCAAACAGACACAATATATAATCTTGGTACCCATATTTATTTGGGTCCTAAGCTGATTAGTCATTTAGGAACCCAGACTTGGATCAGTCTAACTGACTTACCAGTTGTTGTGTTCCAAATTATTTTTCTCAGCTTGTGTGTGTTAGGTGTGTGATGCGTGTATGAAACAATATTATTGTTAACCTTCTTCGACTTCTTGTTTACCCGATATCTCTGTTGAACTAGCTTACAATTGTAATACCCATCCTTAGAGTTTTGATTCTTGTAGCTGAACCTTTTAGGCGAGCTTGATCTCTTCGGGCTATAACCAATTCCAAACCATTTAGCTTTGTTCATATTTTTAATCGGTTGAACAATACATTTACTTGGTTCAAAGATTTCATGTGCCACAGTTGATTTCATAAAAGTAATGTACTTTTCTTTGTGCTCATTCAACTTTGGCAGTGTATCACTAGCAGAGGTTTCTTCAATGCTATTGAAGCCTAAACCAGTTCAATCAGTAACTGATTTTTTCAAACTCTGCATTTCAGTCAGCATGACTAATGACTTATTCCAAGCCTGAATCAAGTCAGTTTGTTTTGAAATCTCATTTTACAATTGATGAATCAAGGATTGGCACTCGATCATTTCAGGTTTTTGCTTTGCAAACTCTATTTTTAGACTCAACATTCAACTGAGTCATCGGTTTCTGTTTTATTGTCCTTTGGGATCATTTTTATTAGCTTTGGATTTTTCAAATGAACGACCAAGTTTCTGATACTCATTTACCATGTCATATAAAGTGGTAATGAGTTCTTCTCGTGCAAAGTCAGTAGAGTTGAAGTCAAATACATGTTCACTTGTTGACTCCAGTTCTGCATCATTTGCCATTAAGCACTAAACCTCTTCTTCATCATCACTAGAGGTGACTGAGCTTTCTGAAGCTGACTTTTCACTGTCAGTCTCTGCCAATTTAGATTTACTCTATTCAGCTAGTAGTACTTCATGTTTCTTTTTGAATGATCTTTTATCATTCTTGTCTCTTCTCTTGTATTCAACTGATTTCTTGCCTTTATCAGTTGAATGTCTGATGTCCTTCTTTGGTTTTGGACAGTCAACAATGAAGTGATCTTGCTTTCAACAGTTGAAGCAAGAATTTGGTTCTTCCTTGGAATTGTTTTTCTGATAGTTTCTTTGGTAAGAACCTTGATTTCTCCTCATGAACTTTCCAAATTTTGGACAGTCAGCAATGAAGTGACCTTGCTTTCAACAGTTGAAGCAAGAATTTGGTTCTTCCTTGGAATTGTTTTTCTTATAGTTTCTTTGGTAAGAACCTTGATTTATCCTCATGAACTTTCCAAATTTCTTCACAAATAATGACATTGTGTCATTACTTAACTGATCTGCAGTTTTCTCAGCTAAACCAGTTGGTTCCAGTTTATGAGCACCAAGAGCGGTTGTAGCTGCTGGTTTAGAAGGTTCTCCTTCTCTTGTTTGAAACTCAAACTCATAGGCTTTTAGATCAGCAAATAAATCATATAGTTTGGCCTTATTAAGGTCATTTTATTCTCTCATGGCCATGGTCTTAACATCCCACTCCTTGGGAAGACCTCGGACCACCTTCACTGCAACTTCTTTGTTTGAATACACTTTTCCAAGTGAATTTAGTTCATTTATGGTGTTGCTGACTCTCTCATCATATTAATTCATAGATTCTCCAGTCTTCATTTTAATATAGTCGAATTTCTGAACAGCAACTGAGAGTTTGTTTTCTTTAGTATGTTCATTTCCCTCGCAGAGATGAATCAACTTCTCCCAGATTTTTTTTGCAGTCTTGGACATCTTTATCCTGCTGAAAGTAATTTTATCCATCGTTTTGTACAAGATGTCTTTACCACATTGTACAAATTTGCTTTTTTTTTGTCTTCTGATGTCCATTCTTCTATGGGTTTTTCAATGCGGTGTGGTGCACCATCAGTTATGACAATAGCATTGTTTGCTTTCAATATTTGCATAGGTCCGTCAGTAATAACGTACCACATATCATCATCTTGTGCAGCTAGATGAGCCTGAATTCTTACCTTCCAATCATCAAAATCTTCTCAGTAGAACATTGGAACTTTATTGAAGGAAGACATGGTATTAAGATTTAAAGATGGAAATATTCAGGAACAAGATTCAAACACTCTGATACCACTTATTAGGATATGTTGGAAGTGAAAAAGTGTTTAGAATGGGAGGTTGAATAAACACTTGACAATTTTCAAAAAATTTCGATGGATGAGTCAGTTTAGTAATAAACTACATTGAAGAATCTTGTTGTCAATGTCAATCAGTTAACTTAATGAAAGTGCGGAAATAATTGAAAGACAGATAGAATATACTGATAAGAAAGAACACAAGATTTGTGGATGTTCGGAGATTTCAATAACTCCTACGTCACCCCTTTTATCTCGAAGATAGGATATTCACTAAAAGACTTTGATTTATACAAAGATTTGAACAAACGAACTTCAGTTTGGACTTAATACTGCCAAGCCTGAAACTCTTAGTATCAATACGATTTATCAATACTCGACTGATGTGTAACTTCTTAGCACAGCTGATCTCTACAAAATCGAATAATACAACAATGAGTGTTTGCACTTTAAGCTCAAAGTATAGCCTGAAAGCTATGAATATATATACTAAGCGTGAGCTTTTGAGACTTTTATACTTGAAAGAATATGCGCAGAGTTCTTGACTATATTGATTGATAACTTGTGCAACTTCGTAACGTGATTATTCTGCTTCAGCTGATCTTCTCGGCTATTTATAGGCTTTGCTTTCAACGGTAACAATGAATGCATTTTGAATCTTCATATCCGTTGCATCGCCATGTCAACATTCTTCTGACAATCGTACACTGTAGCTTTTCTGAAATGTGGCGTTCCCACTATGCGTTACAGTCTACTTTTGTACAATTGTCGGCTGATAGCTACGTTCCTTAATTGATAACATGTAAATCTGATCAGTTGACTTCTTTAGCCGATAGGATTAACTTATCATTCTCAACTGATTGTAGTGTAACTGATCAGTCTCAACTGATTGTTCAGTTGGAAGCACAGTTCAGTTAGCTCTGCTCAGTTCAGTTACCTTGAATTATATACGCATTAATCTTTAGTTTGGGCAACAATCAGTTTACGAATCTTCCATTCAGTTACTTTCAGTCTTCTTGATCAGTTGTTCAATCTTTTCACGATCAATATGTCAAACTCCGAAATTAAGTTTCCAAAATAGGATAGCTTGGTTTTGTGAGGAATCGTTTCTATCGCAGGGTTAGCACCACAGCACTTGTGCTTCGAACTTGTAGCACCGCAGCGCTTACGCCAAGACGCCAAGCGTCTAGGCGCTAATCAAGGGATTGAGGAGCTTCTAGTTTAGGTACTATTGTTTCTTTTGAGGACCTATCTTAGTGAGGGTTAGATTAGCTGATACGAATCTTGAATAGGAATCTTTGAATCATGGTTAAAGATTGGTCATTTTTGAGTAGAGTTAGCGGTCCTGGCAGCACCATAAACACGATGTGTCATGTTTTTAATGCTTATGTTATCACGTATACGACTTTTTATGTGAATACAAAAATATGTTGCATGCTTGGTTTCAAAGAAAATTTACGAATATGCATGTTTTCCTTATGTGATGAATATGATGACATGTTTTTGAAGAAATGGAGTTGGTTGTGAGACATGTTAATACAATGATATGTAAGGCCAAGGCTCAATGGATGGATAATACTGTCTCTGATGTCCCCGCTGCAGGGTACCGCGGTTATACATAGATGGATCCATCGCCTAATGTGATGATACAAAAGTCATAGTTGACGAACGAAATTCAAACTAAGAAAACGAACACATATATGTTGATATGTTATGAAATGTTTATGCTTTACTAGACCATGATTATGCATATGATCTTGCAAGTTCATTAAATGTATTTTTATTACAGTACTTTTCACTTTTGCATGTTATGTATATGTACTTACTGTTAATGTTACAGGTGTGCTGAGTATTTAGACTCATTAGGTGTGAATGATGCAGGTGAGTATGTTGATCAGGGGATAGGATGTGCCGAAGACTGAGTAGGCAGGACTGGATGTGCGCACGCTAACCCAAGGACCTTATTTCTTCTGCACATCACGTTTTATTAGTTTAGAGTAGACATGAACTTTTTTATACGTTGGTATTGACATGCTGATGATTTTCAGGATTTTTACTTGTTTATCTTTATCCTAATTTAAGTTGGTCGGGTTGGAAAATTTTAAACTGCAGTACTTTGATTATCATTTGATTACGGTTATTTTTAAAGGTTATATTTTTTAGCAGTCCTGCATGCATGCATTTAAATAGGATTTTTGTGTATTAGCTTTCAAAAAAAAAAATTTAGTAGCTTCTAAATTAGTAGCTGAAGGCACTTTCTATAAGAGGAGAAGTGCAGAATTTTCACTGACCACAGGAGCCCGAAGTACTTCTTCACACAGAAAGAGCTGAACATGAGACAATAGTGGTGGCTAGAGTTAGTGAAGGATAATGACTGTGACATTAGCTACCATCCGGGTAAGGCTAATGTGGTTGTAGATGCATTAAGCGTGAAGCACGCAGTGATTGCTCATTTGTCTGTACAGAGACCACTGCGGGTGGAGATTTAGAAATTCAAACTTGTAGTTTATGCCAGGGGCGATGCCCCAAATCTTGCTACTATGACAGTGCAGCCGACTTTGAAATACAGAATCCGGGTATGGCAAACTTCTGACGAGCAGTTGCAGAAGTAGAGACTGAGGGACGAGGCTAAGGGCCGGAGACTATATATTGTTCTAGAAGGCATAGTATAGGGACTGACTGTGGGTTCCTGACAGTGATTCCCTGAGAGCAGATATCTTGAGCGAGGCCCACAGCACCCCGTACTCCATCCATCCAGGGAGTACGAAGATGTCTAGGGATCTTCAGTCTCTTTATTGGTGGACGGACATGAAGCGGGATCCTTTATGATTTGTCTCCGAGTGTTTGACATGTCAGCAGGTCAAGGCAGAGCATCATAGACCTGCAGAGAAGTTTAGACTATTCCCTATTCCCAAGTGGAAGTGGGAGAACGTTACCATGGACTTTGTGACAGGGCTTCCGAGGACGACTGGAAGATATAATGTCATATGGGTGATTGCCAATCGGCTGACTAAGTCAGCTCATTTTCTTCCGATCAAGAAGAACTTCACCATGACTCAGTACGCAGAGCTGTACATCAGAGAGATAGTTAGACTTCTTGGGATTCCAGTGTCCATCGTGTCAGGCAGAGATCCGAGATTCACTTCAGCGTTCTGGAAGAGTCTGCATCATGCATTAGGCACTAAGCTGCTATTCAGTAGTTCCTTCCATACTCAGACTGACGGACACTCAGAGAGAGTTATTTAGATTTTGGATGACCTACTCAGAGCTTACATGATCGACTTCCGGGGCAGTTGGGAGCCGAAGTTACCTCTTTTGGAGTTCACGTACAACAACAGTTATCGGGCATCGATTGTTATGGCTCCATATGAGGCATTGTATGTGAAGAAGTGTAGGTATCCATTGTTTTTGGACGGGTAGGAGAAAGGGCGGAGATAGGACCGGATATCGTCAGGCATACTGCAGAGTTAGTGGTCAAGATCCGAGACAGGATGAAGACCGCTCAGACCCGGCAGAAGAGTTACGCAGATCAGCGGCACCGAGATCTTGAGTTTGCCGTAGGAGACCATGTGTTCTTGAAGGTCGTACCGATGAAGGGTGTGATGAGATTTGGGAAGAAGGGCAAGCTCAGACCTATATTCATCGGACCGTTCGAGATCCTAAGTAGAGTTCGGACACTTGCGTACAGAGTTGCATTGCCGCCGAGTCTGGTGGGGAGTTCATAATGTGTTCAATGCCTCTATGATGCGGAAGTACATGTCAAATCCTTCGCATGTACTGAACTATGAGCCACTTCAGGTGACACCGAACCTGTCTTTTAAGGAGAGACCTAGTCAGATATTGGACAGACAGGAGAGGATGCTCCGGAACAAGGTGATCCACATAGTCAAAGTCAAGTGGTTGAATCATTCTGAGGAGGAGGCTACTTGGGAGACGGAGACCGAGATGAGAGGTCGCTACCCGGAGTTATTCTGGTTATGTTTTAAATTTCGAGGACGAAATTTTGTTTTAAGAGGGGGAGAGTTGTAAGGTCCAGGAAATTCGATCTACGTAACCTGAATACATGCAATCTAGAGTTTTATTTTAAAATATGTGTTTATTGATTTTTATGCATGTAGTGCATGATTATGGCTTAGGTAGGGTTTATTTAAGGATTTTTATTAAGTTTTATGTATTAGGGTTTTATTTTGTATTTCGCGCTCGAACGAAGAACAGAGACCGGAAATTATCTGGAAAAGTATTTTTAGTGAAGAGATTAATTTTAATTATTTAATATGAAATTTTTTAAGGCGTAATTTTTGAGAATGGGTGTCGGTTGTGTATTTTGCTCGCTCGGCCGTATTTTTAAACCGGTACGCAAATTTTATCGATTCAGATGACTTTTTGAAGGTTAGAGCAAAATTTTCAAAAACGTACCTAAATGAAATATTTTTCGGGAATGATTTTGGGCTTGGCGGGTTTATGTTATTGCCTTATGGGCCTAAAACCATTTTAATCACCTTGTTTATTTAAATTAGGGCCCATTAACAATTTATTTTAAACCTAAACCTATCATCTAATCAACCCTAACCCTAATTATACTAAGTAGCTGCCCCTTCCCTCATCCCTTCAGCAGCAACAACCGTTTTTACAATCCACCATAGCAATTTCGAAAATCCTCCATTTTCTTTCAAGCAAGCTTCATCTCCACTCCTCTGGTACTTGTCTGACGCACGTTTCTTCGAGTCCTTGAGCATCTACACATCAAGGCACACCTTGTATCTTTATTTTCACATCATTCATGTTGTATTATGCTGTTATGTGTGATTTTTTGACATATTGCATAGCTCTTGCATAAAAATCGTTTTGTTGACTTCGATTGTCATGAAATATATGGATTTATGCTTAACTCATGTTTTATTGCGTTGTTGTGTAAAGGGCTGCCGGTTGGTGTTGCTAGGGGGCTGAAACACGTCGAGGATTAAGGGAAATAAGTGCTGGTGAAACGACCTCGATATTTTTTTTTCGTAAATCATAAATTCTAAATACTAAACTAAATAAAATAATTTAACAATTTAAATCTCAAGTGCATGAAATAAAATCCTAAATCATCGGCTAACCAAAAATTCCTAAATCGACATTTGTAAAGATCGGCTAACAATAAAAATAAAGCATAAAAATATCTCTAATAAAAATCATTAGCAAAATCTTTAAATCATGAATCTATCTAGCTAGTGCGGAAACATAAAGGCCCTCGGGTGTGTACTGCTGCACTCAATCGACTCAATCGTCACCACCTCCAAAAATCATCAAATCCTGCATCATACAAACCTAGTGAGTCTAAAGACTCAACACGTTCTAAACATAGATAACAAATAATACATATACATCCACATACATTTAAAAATCATATTTTTATTTAAAATAATCTTTTGAATATAAATAAACCATTAAAAATTATTTGAGCATAAAAAAATCATAAATAGTAAAATTCATTTTAAAATAACTTAAGCATAAATAAATCATTTTAAAAATCATTTAAAAATAGTTTTAATCATCATCATCATAAATCATAAAAATCATTTTTATCATAAGCTTTCAATCATTGGGTGGAGTTTGATCCTTGAAAGTGACTAGCTTTTATCCTTTGGTCGACTGCAGTCTTAGTTCCACATGGTCCATGGGGGTGTGCACTAGGCTCCACCGCTGAAATACGATCGTTGAGGTTCTCTCGGGGGCCTTTTTCCAAACATGGGTTCCCTCTGGGGCCTTTTCCCGTAAATGGGTTCCCTCTGGGCCTTTTCCCCTCACGTTATCCCCACAAAATCATATATCATAAATCATATCTTTTGTCACAGTCAATTAACATTCCTCAAAATATTTTTCATTTTCTTTTAAAATCATAAAATAAGATAGCTTTCCAAAAATAACATTTTAGACAGTATAAATTGCACAGCTTTAACATAAATCATAAAAATACATATTATCATCAAAATCATCATTTTAAATCATATAATATCATTTAACATTCGTTATGATCTTTTGGGACGCTGCCAAGCGTTTATGAATTTTCCTAAGTGTAAAAAGACCGTTTTGCCCCTGGACGTAAAAATTCTCGAATTTATCTTTTTCTCACTTTTAATTACATGAGATTATTCTAAATAATTATTTAAGCTTAGATGAATTTTCTCATATTTTTATTTGGCTTAAATCGATGACTTTTAAATTAATCTTTAAATAAGACAGATTAACGCGTTTTAATCCTAAATTAATCAAACCTTAATATAAAATTTCCAAATTAAAAACTTAGACTTTTATTAATTATTTAAGCTTAAACCTAATTTTCCATAGTTTTATAAAGCTTAAACTAGGTGTTTCAATTAATTCGTTAATTAACGTTTTGTGCGGCGATTAAATCCCGGAAAATTCCAAAGCCCGTTATTTTGATCCCAAATTTTAAACATAACATTTTTAGTATTTATTATACCCTTCCAAGTCATGAGTCACACCCGTGGACCCATGGTTCTATTTTAGTTCTTAAATTTTCGAAATTGACACATTAGTGAACCTACCGAGCCATCTCCCAATTTACTCGAGCCACGCCCGAGCCACCTCGAGCCAAATCCTAGCAAACCCACCTAGGCACCCTACTGACCAAGCCCAGCCCATAGAACCTAGCCCTAGCTCACTCAAACTCACCTGAAACTTGGCCAAAAATCTGCATGTGTTGTGAATTGAGTCTCCTAGCATGTGTAGGACTCCTAACTAATCTAGGACTCTTCCAGCTGAGCCACCACCGAGCCCACCTGATCCTAACCTTCCTTGGACCACGGCAAGACCCATCCTAAGCCTAGCCCAGCCCCTGAACCCAAGCAAGACGCTTCTGATCAGGAAGACTATCTGCGCGTTCCTTTGATGCCCTGCGCTTCATCACGTTTTGTTCAACCAGCAGCGAGCCCACCACTCCAGCCCCTGGCCCGACCCCTGCCCATCACCCTAGCACCATGATGGACCACTAGCCCAGCCCCAAACTGAGCCACAACCCCTGGACGCAAGCAGCAACTCCTCTGAACAAGACAGCAGCCGCGCGTCTCTTGTTCCCTCGCGTTTCATGTTTTGCTCGCCCCCTCCCTGAACCAAACCACACCAGCCCCTGACCCAACCCTGGACCATCTCCCTGGGACCCTGACAGACCACCCTAGCTCGCCCCAGGTCAGCCGCGAGTCCCTCTTCTCAGCCACACCATAAAACCCCCTCGGGAAGAGTCCTATACAGCAAGGACTCTTCCCCAGCCCAACAGCTCGAGTCCTATCCCCTTAGGACTCTACCAGGCCCTCTACCCTGACCCTCCTCGAGCCCCAGCCAGCCCTGATCGAGCCCCCTTGCATCCATGCAAAATATTGCACTCTTGAACTTTGAATAACCCATGCAACCTACGGTTTTCTTCTCCCTTGATTCCCACGTTTCCAGCTTTTGTTTTCTTTTAAATTTATAATATTTTGATCATAATCAATCATATTTTATAATGTTTTGGCAGCGTGTCCGTTGGGTTCATAGCGATTCTTTTTAAAACAAGCGTAAAATCGTAAAAACGCTGAAAACACGTATCATACCGTAAAATAATCGAACCCATATATTTTTCATGCATAAACAATTAAATCAAGCATATTATGATTTGTATGATGTTAAAAGAGTTTAGGAAACGAGCCTTTGCGTTTATAACGCTCGAATATACGATCTTCGGCGAGGGTGCGACGTTGGACGACCGGACGACGAAGAACTCCTAGCCTTTGTCTTCTCCTTATTTTCAAAAAAATTGTGAATGTGTGCAAGGTGTTCTCGGCTGATGGAGGCTGAAATATGAGGGTTTGAAGACTAGGTTTAGTTATTTATAAACTTGATTACATATTAAATGGCTTTAGTTTTGGGCTTGCATGCTTAAGGGTAATTGGGCCTACTTAAATTAATTAAATTGAGCCCAATAACACTTAATTAAATAAATCATAAAATTTTATAAAATAAATTTCCCAAAAATAATATTTTTGATATTTTAAAACTCCTTATTTGCCCAAAACTGGCTTCCCGGGAAAAATCGAGCTCGATTCGAAAAATAATTCGAACTCCAACATTTTTCAAAAATTTAAATCATTTTTTTTTAATCATATTAGGAAGCCTTACCACTATTTAAATAAAACTACATATTCTCGTCTTGGTCGTCCCCGGTCTCATTTCCCCTACCTATTATCGAATATTCGTGCAAAATCCTTATTTTCATGAAATCATGTCATATAATCATTAATCATGCAATTTTACATTTAATCATATAGTAAACATCATGCTAGCATTTAAAAGTAATTAAATAAAACAATTAAGCAATTAAAATATTTTTGCATGCATGTGGTTTACGTGGACTGATTTTTCGGGCGTTACAATTCTCCCCTCCTTAAATTGAATTTCGTCCTCGAAATTTTTCTTGACTTGACGATTGCAGAGCTTAGATTCTCTTATCCACCTCAAACTTAACATATAACTTAAATCTTATTCTTCGATTCGGTCCTCAAAATCTTGAAAATTGCAATTCTAACCCAATAATTTCCAAAAGTAGACTCCTAAATCCAGCTCAAGTAGAGCATGCACCCTATTTTTTTAAGTTCTTCAATATATCAAACAATTCCCACTACCCAACATGCATTTAAAATTTTTCATGCAGCATGCAACTAACATGTATATCATGTATCATATAAACATTTAAAAGAATTTTAAACATATAAAATATAAAGCTGTAAAAACTCACATATTGGAGGTGTGACTTCTTGAGCTTCTCGAAGTGACAGTACACAACCCTTTGGGGAAAACCTTGGCTCTGATACGACATGAAACGACCTCGATATTTTTTTTTCCATAAATCATAAATTCTAAATACTAAACTAAATAAAACAATTTAACAATTTAAAATATTTTTGCATGCATGTGGTTTACGTGGACTGATTTTTCGGGCGTTACAGCTGGAGTCGGTTAGGGTGCAAGTTGTTGAGAGGGTTGGTCGCTTATCTTGGAGGTATGGCTCAGTTGTGGGTTGATCGAGGGATGGGATGGAACTGACGGTACAAGGGCCGATCCAATTCCTGGACCAGACCTTGGTGGGTCTAAGACATGGCTTAGGACGGCTCAAACGCCGCTAGAACTAGCCACGAAGCCCATCAATAGTGTTGATGATAGGTTGGATCGGTTGGGGCTCAATTTGTATATGTCGTGTATGTGCACCGTGCTGCGTGCATAGGGCAGTGAGCTCGGGTTAGATGGGTCCAGGAGGGGTCCAGAGGTGAGCTAAATGTGGTGGTTCAAGGCTGGTTCGATTTGGTTAAGAGTAGAATAGAGGGTTGTTTGGTTTTGTGAGGAATCATTTCTGTCGTAGGGTGAGCGACGCGGCGCTGCCCTTTAGGTGCCGCAGCGCTGATGCCGAGCGCCTAGGCGCTAACTAAGCGCCGTAGCACCATAGTGTCAGCGCCTAGGCGCTAATCCAGGGATTGAGGAGCGTCTAGTTTAGGTACAATTGTTTTGTTTGAGGACCAATACGTCGTTATGGCCTAGCTTAGTGAGGGTTAGATTAGCTGATACGAAGCTTGAATAGGAATCTTTGAATCATGATTAAAGATTTGTCAATTTTGGGTAGAGTTAGCGGTCCTGGCAGTGTCCTAAACACGATGTGTCATGTTTTAAATGTTTATGTTATTACGTATACGAATTTTTATGTAAATACGAAAATATGTTGCATGCTTGGTTTCAAATAAAATTTACGAATATGCATGTTTTTCTTAAGTGGTGAATATGATGACATGTTTTTGAAGGAAGGGAGTTGGTTGTGACTAATATGATGACATGCTAATATGATGATATGTGAGGCCATGGCTCAGTGGATGGATAATACTATCGCTCCTGGTACCGCGGTTATATGTAGATGGATCCATCATCTAATATGATGATACGAAAGTCACAGCTGACGAACGAAATTCAAACTAAGAAAACGAACACGTATTTGTTGAAAAAATATGAAATGTTTATGCTTTACTAGACCATGATTATGCATACGATCTTTCAAGTTCATGAAATGTATTTTTATTACATTACTTTTCACTTTTTCATGTTATGTATATGTACTTGCTATTAACGTGGCAGGTGTGTTGAGTCTTTAGACTCACTAGGTGTGAATGATGCATGTGAGTATGTTGACCAGGGGATAGGAGGAGCCGAAGACTGAGTAGGCATGACTGAATGTGCACACGATAACCTGAGGACCTTATTTCTTCCGCACATCACGTTTTTATGAGTTTAGAGTAGACATGAACATTTTTATATGTTGGTGTTGACATGCTGATGATTTTCAGGAGTTTTACTTGTTTATCTTTATGCTTATTTATGTTGGCCGAGTTGGAAAATTTTATACTGCGGTATTTTGATTGTCATTTGATTACGGTTATTTTTAAAGGTTGTATTTTTCAACAGTCCCACATGCATGCATTTAAATGGGATTTTCATGTATTAGCTTTCAAAAAAAAAAATTGTAGCTTTTAAATTAGTAGACGTTTCAAGCTAGGTCAAGATTTGTGGTAGTTCGGGTATTTCTTCGTTGAACCGAGTGATCCGCGTTCATGGGGCTAGGGGTCAGGGCTAAGTCGGTCTAGGAGGGTCTAGAGGTGGGCTAGGAAGGATTGGTTCGAGGCTGGTCCAAGCTGGTTAGGTGTAGGGTCGAGTTTTTAGCTTGATATGGTAACTATGGTACGGTCCTCTAGGGTGCAGAATTTTCCAGCAGCTGGCCGACGGTTTTCGAGGGTCTTAGGTGGTCTAAAATAAGTGTTTTAAGGGCTGCTCATGTAGGTTCAAGTCATGGTTTAATTTTGGAAAGATTTGGTTGAGTTTCGGGTTAATTCGGATTAAAACCGGAACCTAGATCCAAGTTTTAAAACGAATTATATAAGTTCTTGAATGGGTTCGAGTTTACGTCTAGGAAATGGTTATAAATATGTTTTGAGGTGTTTTAATAAGTTCGGTTGGCTTTGAAACGAATTTTTGAGGTCCAAAGGTAAAATGGTCAATTAGGGTTTCTAGGAGCAAAATGATCATTTTGCACCAGGGTGATTTAGCAGTCCTAGCAGAGCCCTGATCACCAAAATGCATGTTAAAAAAGTATATGTCTAATATGAACTTGAATTTTTATGAAAATATGAAAAATACATCGCATGCTTGGTTTTAATAAAATGTATGTATATGCATGAATTTTATAAGTGATGAATACGGTGTCATATTTTTTAAGGAGGTGAGTTGGTTGTGACTAATATGAACACGAACACGAACATATACGGCCAAAGCTCAATGGATGGGTAAAATTGTCGCTGATGTCCCCGCCGCCGGGTACCGCGGTTATACGTAGATGGATCCATCGACTTAGAGCTTATACGAAAGTCACAACTAATGATTTGAATTCAATTAAGGAAAAGAATATGTATATGATGACACAATATGGCATGATTTGATATGAATATGTTTACGTTTATGTTCATGTTTTGAAAGATCATGAAAGTTATTTTTTTTAAAGTACTTTTCACTGTTGCCTGATATGTATATGTACTTGTTATATCGTTTCAGATGTGTTGAGTCTTTAGACTCACTAGGTGTGATTGATGCAGGTGATCATGTGGTTGAGGAGACTGAAGGCGCTGAAGACTGAGTAGACTGAGCTAGGGGTACACATGAAAACCCGATGACCTTGCATCTCTTCCGCATAATATGATTACGAGACATGGGTTTAGACAATATTTTTAAAAGTTTTTTAATCTTGTTATATGTTGTTGTTTTGTCAGACTTTTGGCATCTGTTCGAGCTTCTCTTTTAAAACAGTAGACTAGGAAATGTAGATCTCTCATCCATTGGGACGAGGTAGGAGAAAGAGCTACGATGGACCTGAAATAGTTCAGCACACCACGAATTTAGTCGCCAATATCCAAGACAGGATGAAGACTGCCCAGAGTCGACAGAAGAGCTACGCTGATAAAAGAAGACGGGATCTCGAGTTTGCAGTCGGTGACCACGTATTTGTGAAAATAGCACCTATGATGGGTGTTATGAGATTTTGCAAGAAAGGCAAACTCAGTCCAAGATTCATCATACCATTCAAGATACTCGATAGAGTGTGAGCATCAGTATATCAAGTGGTGTTGCCACCTAATCTCGCAGGAGTCCACAATGTCTTCAACGTATCGATGCTCCGCAAGTACATGTCGAATCCCTTACATGTACTAAATTTTGAGCCACTGCAGCTTACACCAAACATGTCTTATGAGGAAAGACCCACTCAAATTTTAGACAGACAGGAGAGACGCTGCAGAACAAGTTGATAAAGATGGTCAAAGTCAAGTGGTTGAATCACATGGAGGAAGATGACACTTGGGAGACCGAGACTGAGATGAGGAGTCACTACTCGGATTTGAAATCACATGGAGGAAGATGACACTTGGGAGACCGAGACTGAGACTGAGACTGAGACTGAGACTGAGATGAGGAGTCATAATTTCGAGGACAAAATTTTATTTAAAGGGGGGAGGATTTGAAACGTCCAAAAATCAGTCTACGTAAACCGCATGCATGCAAATTATTTAAATTGCTTTTTTATTTTATTTAATTTATTTTAAATGCTTAAATGATATATTTTATATGATTAGATGTTTAAATTGCATGATTTCATGAAATTAAGGATTTTGTCCAGATATTCGATATTAGGCGGGGGACGACCAAGATGAAAGTATTTTTAAGGCTCGGTAAAATGATTTATTAAGATGAAAATCTTCTAAAAATACTGAAGTCTAATTTTTTGACGAGTCGAACCTTATTTTATCTGGAAGCTGATTTTAGTCAAAAGAAGGACTTTTATGGACCCGATAGTTATTATTTTGAAAATGATTTTGTAAACATTTATTTTATATTTAATTGGGCTTTATTGGGCCTAATTTACCTAGAATTAATAAACCTAATTATTTTCAAATCAAGAGTCCTAAAGACTCAACTCTAGATTCCTAAACACCTAAAACACTAAATTATAAAATCAAATCCAAAGCTTCTAAAGTCTCCAATTGGCCGAAACACACACACATCACACACACTAGATTTTTGGAACTTTGAGAGCAAGAATCCAAGGTTGTTCGTCGCCAGTTCACTCCTCCTCGCAACCCACGCCGACGATTGAATATTCGAGTGTTATCAATGCAAATGCACGCTTCTAAACTTTCTTTTTGCACCATTCAAATCATATTATGCATGATTTATGTTTTAAAGCATGAAAATTATATTGATCAAATTACTTGACGGTTGGATTAATATTTTTCCATGTTTTGACATTTATACGCATATATGAGACGTGTTATAGATTCTAAGGGGATTGCTGTCAATAAGAGGAGTCATGGGTCATAAAAAGAGTCGTTTAATGGAGGAACGTAGACTGAAAACGTGCAAGGATAAGTGAAAGTCCAACCTAGGGTTTGCTAGGGTTTTCTTGGGTCATAGTGGATTGGATAGGGCACACGGGGCTGGTGCACGTGGTTAGGGCTGATCCAGAAGGGTCATTAGGGTCCTAGGAATAAGGCTGGTGGTCAAGTGCAGGCCTGGGCACTGCTCGTTGGAGAGGGGCCGAGGCACACGCATGATGAAAGGAAGGATGAATCGCGCGGCTCAGAGCTGGAGCATGGCTGGTCGGGTCGAGTCTAGGTTGGATCATATTTCCATATTTGGCCACGGCCCAGTGACGAGAATTGCTGACGCCTCGCCCCCAGTACTTGTTATAGCTAGACTGATCAGTTGATCATGATGATATGATATATGATAGTCACTTTCATGGATCAAACTTCATCCAAAATGATATACGATGATGAAAAGTTTTATGGTCTAATGATTTATGATTTACCTATGATTACGAGTTTTTACGATGGCTTATTTTATTAAAAAATTATTTTAAAGCTGCATGTGCCTGTATATGTACTATTTGTTACGTATGGTTAGAACGTGTTGATTCATTAGACTCACTAGGTTTTGATGGTCGCAGTTGAGGATGATTATGAGGGAGGCGCTAACGCTTAAGTGGATCGAGTATTGCAGTACACTCTCAAGGGACTTTTATTTTCCGCATTAGATTAATATTTAAGATTTTAAAGTAAATATGTTGAAGATTATTTATTTAAAGATTTTATGCTTTATTTTGAAGTTTAGTTTTGGATTATTTTAAAATTGACTTACGATTTTGTTGTTGACGATTTATGGATTTTTATGCTTTTGAGTTTTTAAATTATTAGTTCTTATGTTGGATATTTTTGAAGTTAGAAGAAAATGTTTAAAAAAAATTTAGTATTTATTTAAATTTTAAAGTTGAAAATAAGGGACATTTCAGATAGTAATATAAAATTTTATAAGTCACACATAAGAATTAATAAAATATTCTGAATCTTTGATTCAAAATCTTCAATTTATCTGTAAGGCCTAGAAAATTAGAATTATGTAACTTGAGTGCATGCAATCTAGGGTTTTGATAAAAATATGTGTTCAATTATTTTTAATGCATTAAATGCATAATCATGACATGAATAAGTGTTTTATTTCATGGTTTATTAAGATTTCATTTATTAGGGCTTTTAGCAGAATTTCACGCTCAAACGAGGAGCGGAGACAGGGGATAGTTAAGGTAAATATTGTGTAAATATGTGTGATTTTCGAAAATGGGCATTTGTAGGGTATTTTTACTCATCGAGTCATATTGTAAACCGATATACAATTTTTAGCAAAACGGAGGGCTTTTTGAGGTTTCTGGCAATATTTTCAAAAACGTACTTAAGCGAAATATTTTGCGAGGGTGTCATTGGGTTTAATGGGCATACTTTAAGATATATTGGGCCTAAAATCCTACACCTCCTAATTATTTTTAGTTAAGGGCCCATCATACATTTTTATTATAACAAACCCTAACCCAAAACCCTAATCCCCTCACTCATTGCATTCGGCCGCCCCTCCCAAATCCTAGCAGTAGCTCGTGGCATTTCAGTAGCCATTGTGCTCGATCTTCTAAAAAAAAATTCATAAGAACTCTTCTTAATCCTCCGGTGCCCGTTTTACGCGATCGTATCAAGGTTTTTGAGCGTAAATACGCAAAGACACGCCCTATGCCTTGTTTTTCTCCTCATTCACATCAATATATTGAAAGAGGATCGATTAAAGTGTTCAAACGCGCAACGGAAGTTTCAAAATAATTTTCTAGCATGAAAATTTCGAACACCCTAAGCCTATAATGTGTAACAAATACGAAAAACACGAAATATTTCATACATAGGGTGTTTTAAGAAAATATACCTATCAATCTTAAAAGATTGATGTTGGCTCCATCTTAGTTGATATACAACTAAGCTCTTGATGGCAAGACAATCTTCAAGCTTCCAAGAGCACACCTTGCTCAATATGAAGCCCACCACCAACTAGCTAGAACCACCTTACACTTGCACTAGAAAATGTAAGGTATTTTTCTTTGAGAAGTATATTGTTTCCTCAACAATTGAAGAACAAAAATTGGAGGAGAATCCCTTGAAAATTTTGGCCAACATGTGTTTAGGAGAGAGGAGGAGTATTTTCTTGGTTGTGGAAAAAGTTAAAGCAATAAGGTGCATGTGCATGCCATGCAATTAACTAAAAAAATGTCTCCAACCCTTCACCTTCCAAGCATGCATTTTACTTGGGCTTGTAACAATTACAAGGCCCATGGACTTTTATTTAAATTGTCTCAAACACATTTGAGACCATTTAACCTTTACTTGATATTACTCAAGTCCAATAGTTTAATAATTGTTTCTAATTGGGCTCTACAAGGCCAAATGTTATTTAATTAATCCAACACTTGAATTAATTTAATTATTTGGACACTACTAGGTCCACTAGTGTTTAATTAATTCAATACTTGAATTAATTTAATTTAGTCCATAATAATGTTTATGAAAATCACAATTTTCAAATACATTATTTGTTTGGCCAACTTTTAATTTAGGAACACTTACTCAAATTAAAAGTTACATTCTCCTTACAGAAGTCATACTTCTATTTTTCCTTACGCTTATAAACTCCTTTATAAGCCGTTCAACACATTGAACTATTTTACTTCTCGACGGGATCTAGAAAGCTAGTACATGTGAAGCCCTCAATGGTTCATTGATACAACTAGTCGTGGGTTCACATCTCCATGTGATTCGAACTAAACATGTCCTTATGTGAGCATACCCCAATTGCTCTATTCTTACTTATCAACTCCTTGATAATAAGAACGTCAGAACTCAAGTCTAATAGTACCCAACCAATCATGTTAAACGCCTAGCAGCATCGCTTACATGATTCCCTAGGTATCAAATGATAGTGACTGCAAGAACCATTCAATTATGGTTAGCGTACAGTACGGTCCCTTCAACTCATATATCCCGACCGATTCGACAACCATTGGTATATCGAGAGTTGTCAATGAATCGATACTATGTGTCATGTCGTAGTTGCATCGATAGTGTAATCTATGAAACCCCTTTCATAATTACCACCATACTCTGATCAGAGATTTCATACTACATACACATGATTTCACATAGGATATCCATACACGAAGATAAGCGATGAATCCATGACTACAATGCATCGACTCGTATATGTTTCGACAAAACACCCAACCATGCCACCTGATGACCCCATGAGAGTTGGTAAACAAGTCAAAGTGTAATGCTAGCACATAGAGTCTCAATGTTGTCCCGGGTCATAAGGACTAATGGTGTACAACCATAAACTAGGACGTTTCTACTCGATAAGTGAGAACCACTTGGAAAGCCCTTTATGGAGGGTTTTGTTCAGTGCACTCTACAAGGAGCACCTATCTGCATGCTTGGACATCACAATGTCCCTTACCAATGAAACATGGTACTCACATCGCAGATACTATTCTCAAACTCGAGCGGCCTATATCCTTCTTAGCTGCGGCTGAATCGACTAGGAACTGTTTAGAATATACAGTATTCCAAATATGAGTTTCATGATACTCATCATATGAGCATCTCATATTCTTTCTACTATTTGTATATTCAAGGACTTTATCTATGCAATTAGCATGGGTAAACAGATAAAGATGTGCCAAAACAATAATTTCAAATATTATTAAAATAAAGATTGTTTATACATAAAGTTTCATTGCGAACACTCGGTCAACAGTTGGCTCGACGCGCACGTACTCTAACAATCTCCCACTTGCACTAGAGCCAACTACCCATATGCTTCAAACCCATCGATTCGCGATGCTTCTCGAATAATGGTCCAGGTAAAGGCTTAGTTAGTGGATCAGCAACATTATCTGCGGAGCCGACTTTGTTAATCGAGACATCTCCTCTTTCCACAATCTCTCGGAGGATGTGGTACTTTCTCAATACATGTTTGGACTTCTGATGAGACCTTGGCTCCTTTGCTTGAGTTATAGCTCCCGTGTTGTCATACAACACCGGGACAGGAGCAACTCCATTAAGAATGACGTCCAACTTTTGGACGAAATTCCTTATCCAAACAGCCTCCTTTGCTGCATCTAATGCATCAATATATTCGGCCTCAGTGGTGGAATCCGAATACTGTCTTGCTTGGAACTCTTCCAAGAGACAGCAGCACCATTGAGCATGAATATGAATCCAGAGGTTGACTTCGAGTCATCGATATCGCTTTGGAAGCTAGAGTCGGTATAGCCTTCCAAATTCAGTTCTCCACCCCCATAGACCAAGAACAATTTATTGGTCCTTCTCAAATACTTCAGGATGTCTTTCACAGCTTTCCAATGTGGAAGACCAGGGTTCGATTGATATCTACTCACTACACTTAGTGCGAAAGCCACGTCAGGACGTGTAGATATCATCCCATACATGATGCTACCAATCGCAGATGCATATGGAATGCGTGTCATCGCCGCTATCTCTGCATCAGTCTTGGGAGACATAGACTTGGATAGGGACACACCATGACACATTGGTAGATGTCCTCTCTTGGACTCATCCATCGAGAACCTCTTCACGATGGTATCAATGTATGTGGACTGGGTGAGACCAAGCAATTTTCTTGATCTATCTCTATAGATCTGTATTCCCAATACAAAAGACGCTTCACCCAAGTTCTGCATTGAGAACTTACTCGCTAACCATATCTTAGTTGAGTGCAACATTCCTACATCATTCCCAATGAGTAGAATGTCATCAACATAAAGCACCAAGAATGTCACAGCACTCCCACTAACCTTCTTATACACACAGGGTTCCTCAGGATTCTTAGTAAAACCAAACTCTTTGATTGTACTGTCGAATCTAAGGTTCCAACTCCTAGATGCCTGCTTTAGACCATAAATATATCTTTGAAGTTTGCATACCATATGCTCACTTCCGCTGTAAACCCTTCAGGTTGAGACATGTAAATCTCTTCCTTAATATCCCCATTAAGAAAGGCTGTCTTGACATCCATCTGCCATATCTCATAGTCATACCATGCAGCTATGGCTAGCAATATCCTTATGGACTTGAACATTGCAACTGGAGAAAAGGTTTCCTCAAAGTCAACTCCTTGTCTTTGAGTATATCCTTTTGCGACCAATCGCGCCTTGAAGGTCAATACCTTCCTATCCGCCCCAAGTTTCCTCATGTAAATCCATTTACACCCTATGGGAACAATTCCCTCAGGTGGATCCACGAATTTCCATTGCTTCAAGCCACTTGGATGAATCGGCATCAGATAACGCTTCCTTGAAGGTCCTTAAATCACATCCATGGTTAGGCTCATCATGGCCCTCTTCAAGCAGCAGACCATACCTCATAGGTGGTCTCGAGACTCTGTCGGATCTTCTAGGAGCTTGTATCTCCTCTCTTGGCTCTTCGGGTGTGGGTTCTATAATTGTGGGTGTCTCTCGAACCTCTTCGAGTTCTATCATCTCCTCTTTTCTATCCAATAGAAATTCCTTTTCCAAAAAGGTTGCATTCCTAGAAACAAACACCTTTGTTTCTTGGGGATGATAGAAATAATATCCAACAGAATTCCTTGGATATCCCACAAAGTAACATAAAATGGATCGACTATCCAATTTATCTCCCACTACCTGCTTCACATAAGCAGGGCACCCCCATATTCTAAGATAAGAATACTTGGGAGGCTTACCCATCCATATCTCATATGGTGTCTTATCAACTGCCTTTGAATGGACATTGTTCAACAACAGTGCAGCTGTCTCAAGCGCATATCCCCAAAAGGATGGCGGCAACTCCGTGAACCCCATCATAGACCGAACCATGTCCATCAAAGTCCGGTTACGACGCTCCGAAACACCATTCAACTGCGGTGTAGCGGGAGGAGTCCACTGCGAGAGAATCCCATTCTCCCTAAGATACTCTTGGAACTCGGCACTCAAGTACTCACCACCTCGATCCGATCGAAGTGTCTTGATGCTTCATCCCAACTGTTTCTTTACTTCACTTCTGAATTCTTTGAACTTTTCAAAGGCTTCAGGCTTGTATTTCATCAAATACACATACCCGTACCTCGAAAAGTCATCGATAAAGGTTATGAAGTAGGCATGTCCATGCTTAGTGGTGATGATAAGCGGACCGCACACATCGGTATGGATCAAATCCAATAACCCTTTGGCTCGCTCCACGTGGCCCTTAAAGGGAATTTTGATCATCTTTCCTTTTAGACAGGATTCACAAGTCGTGAGAGCATTAATATCAGACATATCAAACATGCCCACTCCCACTAACTTGTTCATCCTTCTTAGGGAAATATGTCCTAATCGAGCATGCCACAATTTGCCGAATTAAGAGTATCTTGTTTTCGCTTGTTACTTGTTTTTATTGCTTGGACATTGTTTAGTGGAATATCTTTCAATTTTAAGGTGTAGAGATCGTTTACAAGTTCTCCAGTACCAATTAAACATTCATTCTTGTAAATGTTGCAAACACCTTTGCTAAATAAACAAGAATATCCATCTTTATCAAGCATAGAAATGGAAACAATGTTTTCACCAAATTAGGTACAAACAAAACATCTCTTAAAATCATTGTTCAACAATAAGTAAACATCTCCTACGGCCTTGACAGCAACTCTTGCTCCATTGCCCAACCTCAAGAAGGTCTCACCTTCCCTAAGTCTCCTACTTCTTCTCATCATCTGTAAATCATTACAAAGATGTGAACCACAGCCGGTATCCAATACCCAAGAAGTAGAGTTAATTGAAATGTTTACTTCAATATAGAACATACCGTTTCCAGAACTCTTCTGGGCAAGATATTCTCTGTAGTTACGCCTACAATGTCCAGGCCTTTTGCAGTGATGACAAATATCAGTAGTCTTGTCAGCCTTTACTAGTGTGGCTGCCACAACGGGATTCAGAGCTTGCCTCTTCAAGGGCACGTTCTTCTTGGGACGTTGGAAAGAACACTTCTTTCCCTTCGCAGGTGGACCAGTCTTCGTACCAGATGAAGAGCCCACAGAAAGAACCGACTTCTCATCTTTCATAGAAGCCTAAATTTAACACTTGGCTTTCAAGTCATGGTCACACCATTCCTTGTAAGTCTGCAATTCCTCAGGAGTGCAGTCAGTCGGAGCCTCAACAGGGGACGACTTAGTAAGTGTATACGCTATCCTTTCCGAATTCAAGACGATTTTCATATTTCTTAGCCAATTGAGGTAATTAGGTCCGGTTAATACGTGTTTGTCGATTATTACAGATAGCGGATTGCGAATCAAAGACATTGTCAAAAAGTATTGAAAAGTAAAACAGATAAATGTTAATGACTATTTTAAAATATTTAGTAAGATATAAAGTATGGACTTTTACTTTATAAATTTTCGCTCCCACTGTTTTGACATATTTCACTACCCTCTAGTGAAAACGGGAAACTCCTTTCCTCAGTAGGTACGCAAGGTCCAATTAGCGAATTATGATCCCGAATAATATCAGCAAATCACAATTCCTAAAAGGTAGTTTCCAATTGCATCACATGCAACCCTCTACGTAAACTTTTGTCTCACGTTTGATTAGGAACCAATAATATGACGTCGTTCATCTTTACGTGTCAAGCCTTACCCATCGATATTGAACCTTAATGGACGGTCGCCATGAGTTCCCTCAATAATATGAGCCGAAATCATGGGAGTTCCACGTAGTTCACATCACCATGTCAATGGATGTCACAGATTTCCGGAACCCAGGGCCCCCCCAATAATATGAGCCGAGCCCCGAGCACGGTTAGCATTCATCATGCACCCATTGTCGATGGAAGACATGGAAATTATAAACAACTTTATAATTCCCTTTTCGGGCTTGATATTAATTTTGAATCTTATTCAAAATGAGGGTTTTTAATTTTGAAAGGTCTCATCATTAATTTTATTTAAAAGCTCGCCATGTTTGATCGTATGTTTGCCGGATTCATGCAACTTTGTTATTATCATAATAATAACGCACATACTCATTATTTATAACATATCATGCATATATTATAAACAATAAACAAAACAAGGATGATCAATCGCCCCAATACTAATGGCCCATGTGAGCTAAGCACGGGCCTAGGTCCAATCCTAGGAAAATGCAAGGGATGCAAATGCAACTATTACATAAGCTTCCAATATTTACATGTCTTCGATCTTCATAATCATCAAGGCCACCATCTTCCAATCTTGATCTTCCACTATTCTAATATTTACAAATAAATATCCATGGCAAATAGGGATACATCACATGGGGGGTGGGAACGGGCCATAAACCAAGCCCACTTTAAATTTGATAATTATTACAATCATTCAACACAAAATATCCTAGCATACACCTAGCAAATTGGGCTTGGGCTTTTGATCATCTTTCATGCATAATATCACATATCATACACCATCAATTAATTATCACAATAATTAATTGATCCAATATTATATATCTTGATCCAATCACTAACCGCCACGATTATAAACTAAATTAACAAAGTATACAAACACCTTTGTCTACTTTCTAATTAATTTATTTATAACCGAATTTCTTGTAAATCACCATTTACTATAAATAATTAAAGTCCAACTTAAATTATTTATTTCATGAGATAATATTTGCAACTTTTGTAAATTTAAACTTAAGGGCCCACAAAATCATTTTTCACCAAAAATTTTTTGGCCCATTTAAATTTCACAAATATGTTAGCCATCTCATGGCCCAACAACTTCAAGGCCCATGACACTTTGATAATCCAAAACACTTTTAGAAACCCTAGTCGTCATCACCGTCGCCGGAGCTCCGTCGCAGGATTCCGGCCAACAAAATTTTTTTTTATTATTAAAAACTAGGAGCTGTTCGGGCAGCCCCTCGGGCTGCCCTTGCTGCCCGAAATGGGCAACCCCTCGGGCAGCCCGAGCTGCCTGAAATGGGCAGCAACTTGCTGCCCAAAAACACCCCACGACGGCCTCGATTTTTCATGCAAAAATTCATCTCGTGCGGTTAGAAATCGACCTCAATATAATATTATATATATGCTCCACAAAATAGTATCCTTAGCTCTGGTACCACTTGAAAGAGGATCAATTAAGGTGTTCAAATGCGCAACGGAAGTTTCAAAATAATTTTCTAGCATGAAAATTTCGAACACCCTAAGCCTATAGTGTGTAGCAAATACGAAAAACACGAAATATGTCATACATAGGGTGTTTTAAGAGAATATACCTATCAATCTTAAAAGATTGATGTTGGCTCCAACTTAGTTGATATACAACTAAGCTCTTGATGGCAAGACAATCTTCAAGCTTCCAAGAGCACACCTTGCTCAATATCAAGCCCACCACCAACTAGTTAGAACCACCTTACACTTGCACTAGAAAATGTAAGGTATTTTTCTTTGAGAAGTATATTGTTTCCTCAACAATTGAAGAACAAAATTTGGAGGAGAATCACTTGCAAATTTCGGCCAACATGTGTTGTAGGAGAGAGGGAGGAGTATTTTCTTGGTTGTGGAAAAAGTTAAAGCAAAAATGTGCATGTGCATGCCATGCAATTAACTAAAAAGATTTCTCCAACCCATCACCTTCCAAGCATGCATTTTACTTGGGCTTGTAACAATTACAAGGCCCATGGACTTTTATTTAAATTGTCTCAAACACATTTGAGACCATTTAACCTTTACTTGATATTACTCAAGTCCACTAGTTTAATAATTGTTTCTAATTGGGCTCTACAAGGCCCAATGTTATTTAATTAATCCAACACTTGAATTAATTTAATTATTTGGACACTACTAGGTCCACTAGTGTTTAATTAATTCAACACTTGAATTAATTTAATTTAGTCCATAATAATGTTTATGAAAATCACAATTTTCAAATACATTATTTGTTTGGCCAACTTTTAATTTAGGAACACTTCCTCAAATTAAAAGTTACATTCTCCTTATAGAAGTCATACTTCTATTTTTCCTTACGCTTATAAACTCCTTTATAAGCCGTTCAACACATTGAACTATTTTACTTCTCAACGGGATCTAGAAAGCTAGTACTTGTGTTGCCCTCAATGGTTCATTGATACAACTAGCCGTGGGTTCACATCTCCATGTGATTCGAACTAAACATGTCCTTATGTGAGCATACCCCAATTGCTCCATTCTTACTTATCAACTCCTTGATAATAAGAACGTCAGAACTCAAGTCTGATAGTACCCAACCAATCATGTTAAACGCCTAGCAGCATCGCTTACATGATTCCCTAGGTATCAAATGATAGTGCCTGCAAGAACCATTCAATTATGGTTAGCGTACAGTACGGTCCCTTCAACTCATATATCCCGATCGATTCGACAACCATTGGTATATCGAGAGTTGTCAATGAATCAATACAATGTGTCATGTCGTAGTTGCATCGATGGTGTAATCTATGAAACCCCTTTCATAATTACCACCATACTCTGATCAGAGATTTCATACTACATACACATGATTTCACATAGGATATCCATACCCGAAGGTAAGCGGTGAATCCCCGACTACAATGCATCGACTCGTATATGTTTCGACAAAACACCCAACCTTGCCACCTGATGACCCCATGTGAGTCGGTAAACAAGTCAAAGTGTAATGCTAGCACATAGAGTCTCAATGTTGCCCGGGTCATAAGGACTAATGGTGTACAACCATAAACTAGGACGTTTCCACTCGATAAGTGAGAACCACTTGGAAAGTCTTTTATGGAGGGTTGTTTAGTGCACTCTACCAGGAGCACCTATCTGCATGCTCGGACATCACAATGTCCCCTACCAATGAAACATGGTACTCACATCGCAGAACTAGTCTCAAACTCGAGCGGCCTATATCCTTCTTAGCGGCGGCTGAATCGACTAGGAACTGTTTAGAACATACAATATTCCAAATATGAGTTTCATGATACTCATCATATGAGCATCTCATATTCTTTCTACTATTTTTATATTCAAGGACTTTATCTATGCAACTAGCACGGGTATACAGATAAAGATGTGCCAAAACAATAATTTCAAATATTATTAAAATAAAGATTGTTTATACATAGAGTTTCATTGTGAACACTCGGCCAACACTTGGCTCGACGGGCACCTACTCTAACATATATGTCTATTTTTGTGTTTATGCAGGAACATCATCGAATTTATCATGTTATCTGCATGTGGAACGAATTTTCATGGAATATACTTGGCCCTTCTTCATGTACACTCGCGTTTTTGTCTTGTACGAAGGAGGCTTCTAGGCTTGGGCATGGGAGAAATGATTTGCAACAGGTTTTTATGGTGTCAAGTGGTAAAATTCAGATCGGATCAAGTCTAGGTGAGAGGGCCAATCGGTTGAGTAGTGTGATGCATACATCGGCTAGATCAGGTGGAAAGGGAAGACTAGTCGTGTAGTGTTCGTTCCAGGTGCTGGTTTAGGTCATGAGTGGTCCATTCCAGGGCTTCGGATGGTCCTTGGTCGGCTGGTAGTGAGGCAAGGCATGGATCGAAGCTTGATGGCAAGCTAGGTCAAGTTAGTGACCAGTTCGAGCACTTCTTAATGAACAGAGTGATCCGTGTGCATGGGGCTATAGGCGTGAGTAGGGTTGTTCCAGGAGGGAGTCCACGGCTTGATCTTGGTCTTAGTATAGTTGTTTAAGGGGCCCGGTCACGTTGTTTTTTAGAGTAGTATCGAGATTTGGAATTAGTGCATTGCTAGGGTTTCTCTGCATGAATGCATAAATTTCCAGCAAGCTGTCAGCTGCTTATGAGGGTCTGAATTGGTCTGAGTTAGGTTGTTTTAGGGGTTGGTAGGGTGTGAATAAGTCATGGTTTAAATTTGGGGAAGTTTGGTTAAGTTTCGGGTTTATTAAGGTTAAATCCGGGACCCTTTTCCAAGTTATGAAAGGAATCATAAAAGTAACTAAATGGGCTCGATTTTAAGTCTAGGAAATGGTTATAAATATGTTTTGGGTGTTCTAATAAGTTTGGCTGGCTTCGGGTCGAAATTTTGAGGTCTAGAGGTAAAATGGTCAATTAGGGTTTCCAAGGGCAAAAATAGTCATTTTACACGCTGGTCGAGTTAGCAGCACTGGCAGGGCCTTGATCGCCAAAAATTTCATGTTTAAAATATATATGTTTATTATGAACATGAATTTATATGAAATTACGGAAAATATGTTGCATGTTTAGTTTTAAGAAAAAGTACGTATATGGATGAATTTTATAAGTGATGAATGTGATGACATGTTTTTGAAGGTGGGGAGTTTGTTTTGACTAATACGAACACGAACACGAACATGTAGGGCCAAGGCTCAGTGAATGGGTAAAACCGTCGATGATGTCCCCGCCGTTATGTACCGCGATTATACGTAGATGGATCCATTGAATTAATGTGATATAAAAGTCACAACTAATGATCTGAATTCATTAAAAGAAAAATGAACATGTATATGCTAATATGATGAGATATGTTATGGAAACATTTATGTGCTGTCATGTTATGTTTAATTTTATGCTTTTAAGAACATGAAATGTATTTAAGTACTGTACTTTTCATTGTTGCATGTTTTGTGTATGTACTTGTTATAGCGGTACAGGCGTGTTGAGTTTTTAGACTCACTAGGTGTGAATGATGCGGGTGAGCATGATGAGGTAGAGACTTGAGGTGCCGAAGACTGAGTAGGGGGAGCTGAAAATGCGCACGTTAACCCGAGGACTTCACGTTTTCCGCACTATATGTTTATGAGTCAGGAGTGAAACATTTTGTTTTATACATTTTACATCTTTTTATACGTTGATGATTTGACGGGATTTTAAATGTTACTTTTGAACACTTTTAAAACAATAGTCTAGGAATTTGATGATGTTTTAGATTTTTATTTTACTGCAGTTATTTTTATTCATTAATTGAATGACTTTTTAAAATGTATGATTGACTTCTTTTATTGCATGCTTATGTTTGATAAATTTCGAAAATAGCTTACGAAAAAAATTCTAGCAGTAGAAGTCACATTATCCATCCAGGAACTTTGTACATTATCAATAGTTTGTTAACTATTTTTATAATTGGGATGATCTAGACAACTTATTATACCAAACTCAGAAATTATTTGTATCAAAGATACTTTTGGAGTGTTTTAGCTCTCTATGACTATTGATTTATAATATCATATTTATAACAAATCAATATTAGCATGGATTAAAAAATCTTTATACGTCGATGTTTATCAATATTTTATTATATCAAACGCATCATTGTTTTTTCGTCAATCAAATGATCTTCTAAATCTTTAATACATTCATATCAACATATGATGAAAATATATATTGGGTAGATATCGTCGACCTCTACAAGCATTATATTGTACTTGATAGATATCAATAAAATTCATTTACGTACATAAAGTACGATATCAAATAAATAGTGATATGGGAGACCGATGTACATTTATTACAATACATGATTAAGACGTGTATCTCAATATTTTGTGTCAATCTTAAAATTCATATCACTTCAAATAAATTAAATATTCTTCTTCTTTGAAGAATCAATCAATCACAATGTATCAACTGTGATAATTGACATTATCACATTCACCTTAGAGAATATCGCATTAATTAAATAACTTTCACTCTTTATTTGGTTTTGAATAAATAAAATATTTAATCATTATTTTGGAAAAATAGAAATTGAGAAATTGAACACACCTTTTCAAAATTTTACTTATATCAAGTATGTCTTTTACCTTCAACAATGACATTCAATCTATCATGAATATCATTTCACATTGAATTTTTTGTTCTAGAATTTTATAAAATTTATTTGAATTTATTAATTCACTATAAAAACTCAAAACATGTTAGGCAGTAAACAAGAAAGACGAAAAATAAACCAAAATAAATTAGTTTAATAATTTAAAAAATAAAATGACTCAAAATCGTCATAAATCAGGCCATTATCATCATCATGCATGAACTTAATTCACGTATCCTGACTGCATGCAATCTAAGATTTTATTAAATTTTTCGTTTAATTATTTTTATGCATTTTATGAATAATTATTGCATGACTGATTTGATAGGATCGATTAACGTATCAAGAGTGTTTAAAAGGAGGGTTGAATAAACACTCACAATTAAAACTGATCTTTTCGAATTTTGAGTTCAGTTTGGTGACAAACTGATTCTCGGAATCTTGTTGGTCAATGACAATCAGTTAAACTAAAGTAGTTGCGGAAAGTAACTGACTGAAAGATAAAATACAAAACTGAAATAAAATATGTAAGGATTGTTTCTGGATGTTCGGAGATTTAAATTACTCCTACGTCAATGAACAGGAGATCTGCACTTGCGACCATACAGTGCTTCATACGGTACCATACCTATAGACGACTGGAAACTGTTGTTATAGGTGAACTCTACTAATAACAAGTTCGACTCCCAACTCCCTGAGAAGTCAATAACACAAGCACGGAGAAGATCCTCCAAAATCTGAATAACTCGCTCTAACTGCCCTTCTGTCTGCGGATGAAAAGCTGTGCTAAACAGCAACTTTTACCCATGGTCGAATGCAAACTCTTCCAAAACGAGGAAGTGAATCTGGGGTCCCTGTCAGATACAATAGAAACTGGAATACCATGAAGTCGGACTATCTCTCGGATATACAACTCTGCATACTGAATCATGGTGAAAGTCGTCTTAATAGGCAAGAAGTGCGCTGATTTGGTAAGACGATCAACAATCACCCAGATAGCATTTGATCCTCTGACTGATTTCGGCAATCCGGTCACAAAGTCCATGGTAATATTCTCCCACTTCCACTCAGGAATGGGAAGAGGCTTGAGCAAACCTGCTGGTCTCTGATGCTCTGCCTTCACTAACTGGCACGTCAGACACTCGGATACAAACCGTCTGATATCCTTCTTTATTCCTGGCCACCAATACAATAACTGCAGATCTCTGTACATCTTCGTACTCCCAGGATGAATAGAGTACGGCGACATATGGGCCTCTGATAAGATATCTGCTCGAATAGAACCACTGCTGGGAACCCACATCCTGTCTCGGTATCTCACAATACCGTCGCTGACTGAATACAAGACACTGCCCCTGGCCTCATCTCTCTGCTTCCACTTTGCCAACTGCTCATCTGCTGACTGACCACTGCGAATACGGTCTAGAAGAGAGGACTGAATAGTCAAGGTAGATAGACGGGGAACTCTACCTTGAGGATATGACTCTAGATCAAACCTCTGCATCTCAATCTGAAGAGGTCTCGAAACTGTCAAATGAGTCATCACTGCGAATTTTCTGCTCAATGCATCCGCAACTACATTAGCTTTACTCGGGTGGTAGCTAATGTCACAGTCATAATCCTTCACAAGCTCCAACCAACGCCTCTGACGCATGTTCAGCTCCTTCTGCTTAAAGAAATATTTGAGGCTCTTGTGGTCGGTAAAGATCTGGCACTTCTCTCCATACAAATAATGCCTCCAAATCTTCACGGCAAATACTACGGCTGCCAACTCTAGATCATGGGTAGGGTAGTTCTTCTCATGGATTTTCAGCTGATGAGAAGCATACGCTATCACCTTCCCATGCTGCATCAATACTGTGCCCAAACCGAGCTTCGAAGCATCGGTATACAGAACAAACTCACCGGGCCCTGACGGCATGGCCAAAACTAGCTGTGAGATAAGAGCTTGCTTCAAAGTATCGAAGCTCTTCTGACACTCCTCGCTCCACACAAATTTAGCATTCTTCTTGGTCAATGATGTGAGTGGAACGACAATAGAGGAGAATCCCTTAATGAACTTACGATAATATCCTGCTAGTCCAAGAAAACTGCGGATCTCTGATGCATTCTGCGGCACAACCCAATCTCTGACTGCTGCAACCTTCGCTGGGTCTACCTCGATACCGCTGCTAGAAACAATATGGCCTAAGAATGCCACCTTCTCTAACCAGAATTCGCACTTCCTGAACTTTGCGAATAACTTATGCTTTTGCAAGGTTTGCAACACTGTGGTCAGATGTCTGCTGTGATCCTCCTGATTCTTCGAGTAGACGAGAATTTCGTCTATGAATACTATCACAAACTGGTCAAGATACGGCTGAAATACGCGATTCATGAGATCCATGAAGATCGCTGGCGCATTCGTCAAACCAAAAGGCATCACAAGGAACTCATAGTGGCCGTAACGAGTCCTAAAAGCAGTCTTGAAATATCAGCATCTTTCACCCTCAACTGGTGATAACCGGAACGCAGGTCAATCTTCGAGAATACCGAAGCTCCCTGCAACTGATCAAATAGATCCTCAATCCGCGGACTTGGGTACTTGTTCTTCACTGTAACCCGGTTCAACTCCCGATAATAAATATAGAGCCTCATAGAGCCATCATTCTTCTTCACAAATAAGACTGGCGCGCCCCATGATGAAAAACTCGAGCGAATGAACTCCTTGTCTAGAAGTTCCAGAATCTGCTTCTTAAGCTCTGCCATCTCTAACGGTGCTAGTCGGTACGGTGCTTTGGAGATTGGAGCCGTACGTGGCATAAGCCCAATAGAAAACTCCACCTCTCGCTCGGGTGGTATACCCGAGACGTCTTCCGGAAAAACGTCTAGAAAATCTTTAACAATAGGAACATTTGCGGCTGACTGACTGGGTGCCTCGGAGACAGATATAAAAGTTGCTAAGAATGCCCGACACCCTCTATGCATGAGCTTCCTAGCCAGGACATAAGGAATAATGCGCGGTAAGGGAAAGTACCTGTTCGGCTCGAATAAGAACTGCGTCATTCCAGGCGGTCGGACTAGAACAGATCTCTGCTGGAAGTCAATCAAAACCCTGTTCCGCAATAGCCAGTCCATCCCTAGAATGATATCAAACTCTGGCATCGGCAACATGATCAGATCTGCATAAACGAGGTTGCCATGGAGCTCAAGATCTATGTCTCGGATCACATTGGTAGCTGCCATCTCCTCACCAGAAGGCAATAATACTGAATAGGGTACATCTAGCCCAACGGTCTTGACCTTGAGGAAATTAGCAAAGACCTCCGAAATAAATGAGTGAGTGGCCCCTGAATCTATCAAGGCCTTCGTAGCGGAACCAGATATAAAAATTCTTCCTGAAAGATCGGAACTCTAAGTTGAACCCAATAGTTACAAGAACTAAATTTATAGGCATGCAAAGGCCAGAGTTCTTCTAACCTAATTCCCGAAAATAATACTGAATAGTGCATGCAATCCTATCGCAATTCTAAGTTCAAAATATTAACCCAGATTCCCAAAACATCGAATTTCAAATATAAACTTAAAGTTGTAAGATACATGTCATAAGCATGGTCTCCGGGTTCGTCTCCGTGGCCTGGAGAGCAAAAACTCTGCCTTGGGTAGGCAGATTCCTCTGAGGGCACTGCAGAAGTAAGTGGTCTGGACTACCACATTTATAACACTTCCCTGAACCATACATACATGCTACAGGATGGCGGCGTGAGCACTTGGGACAGACTGGGTGCTCAAAGGTCCTTGGGACTGCGCGTCCTTGGTGCTGCTGCCTCTGTCCTCTGTTCTTGGGTGGGCCATGGAAAGGCCTCTTGTTCTGATGCTGCTGCTGAGGAGGAGGAGGGCGGTGTGGTACTGGGACTGGTCTCTTACCCTGGCGGTCCCTCTCAATGTCGATCTGATCTTGCTCTGCAGCAAGAGCTCTGGAAACCGTGACTTCAAAAGTAGTAGGGCCTGCCACTCTAACATCGCGGTGCAAGATCGGTCGCAGACCATCCATAAAGTGTCTCAGTTTGGCTCCAGCATCACTAGCGATTAGGGGCACAAAGTGGCAACCCCTCTCAAACTTACGGACGAGCTAAGTAACTGTCAGATCTCCCTGCCTCAGGGTAATGAATTCCCTGGTCAACCCGGAATGCACCTCATCAGTAAAATATTTGGAGTAGAATACCTCCGTGAAGCGCGTCCAACTCAGTGTAGCCAAGTTCAAAGCTACTGATGCTCCTTCCCACCATAGGCGTGCATCTCCTCCGAATAGATAGGTGGCACAACGAACTCTGTCTGCATCTCCAAGCTCCATGAACTCGAAGATAACCTCGAGGGACTTAATCCAGCCCTCGGCAATCATGGGATCAGACGTCCCTGAAAACTCCTTTGGACGCATCTTCATAAACCGCTCGTAAGTAGCCTCGGGCCCTGTCGGCCTGGCTGCCACAGCATTGTTCCCCGCAAACTGTGCGAAGAACTGAGTCATCCCAGCTAGCATCTGGGCATTCATGTCAGTGGAGGTGGAGGTGGAGGCGGTAAGTCCCTCTCCTGCCTCTGGTTCATGCCGTCCTCCTGGCAAGGCTCATCCTCTCTAGTGCGCTCAAGAATGCGTCTAGGGGGCATACTGTTCCATACATAACCCATACGTAACTAACATGAATAATTTCCATAATTTCTTTAAAATTTTAAATAAATACTGAATAATCAAAATCTGAAAATAAAATATTTCATGAGAACATGCTGTTAAAATATTTCATGCTGTAAACGAAATGCGTAAATGTAAAACTTACAGACCGAAGTCGTGACTCCATGAACTCCTCGTGGTCAGTAGTAGTACAACCCTTTACAGAACCTGGCTCTGATACCAGCTATAATGGCCCGAAAATTCGTGTTTGAAAATTTGCAGAAAAGTTTAAAATTTTCTTTTTAAAATAATTAAAATGCCTCATTCACAAAATAAACTAATAATCAAGTTTAATATTCAAAATAGCAGCGGAAGAAATTATTGTTTGCAAAATAACAAGTTAAAGTAATCCAACAACTGATAAAAATGTTTAAGCATAAAAATGGTAAATGCTGTAAATGAGCTCCTCGGGTTCCACTACTGCCGACCCAAGCTAGCTCACTTGTCCCCGCCCTCGGCCCCGACCTCATCAGTACCTACAACAATCAAGTCTAGTGAGTCTAAAGACTCAGCATGCATATATCGTAAATAACGATTAAATAATATAATAAAATTGCATGGGAGTAAAAATATCGTGTCATGAGGCATAACGTGAAAATAACTTATCATGAGCAATTATAATACGTGCATAACTGACTGAAAATCATAAGTGAAATGTTTGCTCAATCGAGCCCTGTCATAAAATAACATGTCATAAATTTTTTTGTTGAGATTATGTTCTACGCAAGTGGCCCCTGCACTGAACTGAACTGAACTGACCGGTAAGTGACCACCGGGTGAAGTAATAATCGTCTGATCAGACTAATACCACAGTATACTGGGTGGAACTGAACTGAACCGGTAAGTGACCACCGGATGATACATTAATCCCATGATAGTGAAATGGCCACAAGCAATATCGCATAAATCTCAAAAATGAATATTTTATATTTTTATGCACGTATTATAATTAAATGGCATAATTATATATCCTGTATTATTTTACCACATGGATTGGATCATTCCCAGGCTCGCTGCGACCTAAATTTAACAGAAAATATGCAAATGATTTTCTTGACCAAACTTTGTAATTGAATCCAAAAACGAGACAATTACGCCCAATGACTTGGTATTTAATCATGACTCCGTGCCAACCCGAACCAACACCGAACCATCATTTAGTCATGATTAAAATACATCTAAAATGATGAAATAATGCTCCAAAAATGATGCAAGTCAAAATTTTGGTGAATGGAGGCCAAAACATGAAACGCTCTTTCGAGAGTCAATTTGGCACATCGCACCGTAAATTCTCATACGACCTCTAAACTTAACCGAATCACAAACGGTCAAAAACACGACCTTCCCAACTCGATGAGGTAGTGTCCAGTCCAAGGCCATAGGCTAAAAGCCAACCAAGAACTCAAACGAGCCTCTGAACCGAAGCAGCAAGTTGCTGTCCAGAAATTCCAGCAACCGCACTTGTGCTTACATTGCTTCGTTTGCGAGACTATTGGCCATTGGGGCTTGCACCACCGACCAGATCCTCTTACCAAAATCCTAGAGTATGGTTTGAACCATAGCTACGAGTCCACCGCGATGTGCTCCGATTCCGCCCCTTCTCCTAAACCCCAAACCAAAAAATCAAAGCCCTTTGTCGGTCCCTCCCGAACTCTGAAAAAGGGCAAGGGCAAGGGAAAGTCTCGGGCTTCTTCCCCTCATACATCTGAGACCACGGAGCTCCCTGGTTTGCTTCAATGAGCAGCACTCTGTGCTCTGGAGAGGTTGAGGAGCTCAGAACTCTCGGATCTATTCCTCTTTTTTATCCTATCCTAATCCCCGATCCCTCTGATAAGGCTGACCACCCTCCGCCTGGTTTCACTACTTTCTTCTGGGACCGGGTAAGGAATGGCCTTACATTCCCCATTTCTTCCTTTTACATTGAGGTCGCCAAGTTCTTTAGTGTTCCTACTAATCAACTTCACCCAATTTTCCTTCCGGATTATGGCCTCGGCCTATATCCTTTTCAAAATGCATGACCTTCTTATCACCCCTCTCATTCTTCACTAGTTCTTCGTTTGCCGGTTGTGAGATAATGCCTTCTCCCTGTCTGCCCAGCTTAAATCCAGATTCCTTGATTATATCCCTTCTTCTCGGAAGGGATTGAAAGGACGTTATTTTTACATACAACTCTTGGCTCTCCTCTCATGCCTGACCGGGTTTCTCCCTTCTCTCCCTACACAACCCACTCTTCCCCAATCATATAAATTCGAGGAACCATACACCTGAATCCAGAAGTTGGTAGAGGGTCAAAAATTTTCTTCTTCCACCCTCTATTATGAGGAAAACTTAGTCACCTACAGGTTGAGTGCTCGACTGAAGACCCTATAGATCGGGTAGTTGATGAAGTAGCTGGCTCGGGCGCTCACCCTAGTAACTTTATACTCCAGGCTCATTCCAGAGGATAGGGAAGATTTTCCCAGCTTCGAACGAGCCATATCGTCCCTTCCCAAGGATTCCGAAGAGGAGAAAGAAGACCCTACAGAGGAAGAGCAGCCAGGGTCGAGTCCCATAGATTTAAAGTAGGAATGTAATTTTTCTTTCCATTTTTCTTGTAATCCTTGCCTTCGGGCTTTTATTAATGAAATACCCTCATTTCTTTCAATTTGTTTGTTTCCATAAATTGGTAATACGTGTCATACATACCCAGTCTTAGAAATAATTAGATTCTTCTTTCTCATAAACTACTTGTGAATGTTGAATATTTTTAAATGTTGTAAAATAGCCGGTAATTTCAATAAGTAGTCGGGATGTTGAGCACTGAGCCGGGTATAAACCCTGTACTTAGTAAATGTTTGAGGACTTGATAAATAACCAGGGTTGTAGTGGTCGAGGTGCGGAGCTCCGAGCCAGGGTCTGGAGTCCTAAGCTTATTAAATAACCAGGGTACGGAGCCCTAGGCCGGGAAACTTGTCTCGGGACTTGGAGTGGTCGAGGTGCGGAGCTCCGAGCTAGGGCGAAGAGCCTTAGGCTTATTAAATAACCAGGGTACGGAGCCATGGGAACTGGTCCTGGGACTTGGAGTGGTCTAGGTGCGGAGCCCCGAGCCAGGGTGCAGAGCCATGGGCTTATTAATTAACCAGGGTACGGAGCCTTGGGCGGGGGAACTGGTCCCGGGACTTAAAGATTGGCGGGTCTTTGTACATCTCGGGTTTAGATATAATGTTCAATGCACTTTTTGAGAAGAAAAGAACTTCATTATGTGTTTGAACAATAATTACATCTTAAGCGTAATAGTTTTTTCAAATGAAATACATTTAAGGGTCGCTTGAGAGAGCGTTCTCTAGATAAAAAGCTTCCGAGCTAACTTTTCGGATATCTTAAAAGGTCCTTCCCTCCGAGCTTCCAATTTACCAACACCTTCAGCTGAATTGACTTTTTTCATCACCAGATCTCCTATTTGAAAGTCTCGAATTCAGACATGTTTGTTATATGATGTAATAACCTGACCTCGGTAAGCATCCATTTGAATCATAGCCCGCTCTCTCTTCTCCTCCACCATATCCAACTCCATTGCCCGGCTCTGATCAGTGTAATCAGGGTAAGATTCTATCCGGGGAGAAGATTTCCCAATCTCAACAGAAATAATGGTTTCAGAACCATACACCTTGTTGAAAGGAGTTTCTTTAGTAGGTGCCCGGGGAGTAGTCTTGTATGTCAAGAGAACATTAGACAATTTTTCACCGCAGTCATTTTTATTACCCCCAAGACAGGGGGTAAGGCCTTCTTCCTCTCGATCTCTTAATTCTTCTTCCTACTTGGGCATCTCTCGAGTCCTCTTGGGCACTGGGTCCTGACTGCCGAGTTGTCCAGAGTGGCAATCTCGGGACAACAGGCGGGACATAATCTCTTTTCAGCGTCCGACAGTCCTCTGTGTTATGAGAACATACTTGATTTGTCCTTCTTGTAGGAGCCATATCTACGTCTTGAGCTCAAGTTCCCACAGACGGCGCCAATGATGCGATCTGGGTGAATTGGGTAAGCGGAGTCGAGACAATCCACCGGATCTGATAAGAGTTTTGTTAAGGGAAAATTGAGCAAGGAATATGGCTTCAACAGTAACACGCAAACAAGAAGATGAACTCGTCGGTGCCTGTTTTAAATTTGTTAAAAAAAGTTGGGGATTATACGAATCCTTACTAGTTTTTTGTTTTACTAGTTTTTACTCAATTCATAGCATTATTTATGAGAATTGAACTTGGTCTAGAACAACAAATCTTTCTACCTAGAGACTCATATCTTCAGAGTTCATGTCTTAGAGGCTGAATATTTTCTCCACAAGTATGATCTTTTTGTCAATTTATTGAAACTTGATGATTATCTTTTCTCTCTGTAGGGTTAAACCTACAGCTTTATGGCTTGATTATTTTCTAGTTTGGCTTTCAACCGAAGCCTGTGGTTGCTGCAGTAAATTCACAAACGAGACCTTTTACCCACCAGATGTTCAGGTTTCTCACCTGGCTGTTTTTATTCATGTATGCTTCGTGGTCGGGGACAAAAATTTTCACTTTCTATTCCATCCTGACTTTTTTAATTCAAATTGATCATATCTGTTTATGCTTCCATGTTCAACTTGAAGGAGTTTAGAAACCAAAGAAATTGATCAATACCGATTAGGGACGGATCCAGAAATTAAAGTTGAGGTGGGCTTGAACTTAATATAATAAGTTAATTTATATATATATATATATCAAATATGAAATATTAATATGAAAATAGTTAGCAAAATGACCTTGATATTTTTTTAAAAAAAAACATATTGTTCGTAGCGTATTTGAATAGGAGAGTTAATTTTCAAAAAAGAAGTTTAATCAATATCATTTTTCAAAATTTATATATTATTTAAATTAATATGTAATCCGTGTAATATAAGATAAGTTTCACTTAGATTCAAAATTTACATTTTAAAACTTTTTTTAATATATTTTAAATGTACTTTCAAAATTAAATTCTATTAAATAAAAGAATTGCTAAAAGAAATTTATCACTTTTATGAGTTATTTGCACCAAACCACCTTTGAAATATCGAAAATCTACATTTATTCACTGTGAAAGTTAAATAGGTATTCTAGATATTAACTTCTATGAGTTATTTGCACCGTGATATCTTTTAAAAAAATTAGAATGTGCTTAAATCTCTATATATATTTAACAAAAAAAAATTAGAATTGGCTCGAATCTCTATAACTCCTTGTAAAAAAAATTGGGCTGGGCTACAGCCTAGGACGGGCCAAGCATAGGTCCGTCCCATGACTTTTGCAATTATATTTACTTAGCGGCTAATTATATTTTGATAAAATAAACTTAGCTCATAATTGCACATATAGGTTGAGGAACTTTTCATGATGGGACAAAGCTAATGACAATCCGTGATCATATATCAAGTATAAATGGAAATCTGGAGCTAGCTTTACATGGATCCTTTCTTCCAGGTGATTATCTGGCTAAATGACCTTTCTTGTGTTGTTTTCAACTAATGCCAGACCATTATATCAACCCTTTTGTAAACCAGTATTATTTAGCTTAGCAAATTGCTAGTGTTCCTCAAGGGACTCAAGTTGAATGCATTAATTTCTACTTATTATTTACTCTTTGAGAAGAAATTTAATTGAAAACTTGTGTAACAAAGCCATGATAGTCAATGACTGCCTTTAACTTTTTGTTCTCAGATGGTTGCTTTACTAGTCTGAAGGGAATTATCAGCTATAGTATTATCTCTATTCGAATGTCCCTCGCATAATTATGCTTGTGTGGTTGCAGCTGGCAACTTGTTCGGTTAGTGTTCTTTGGTCTTTATTGCTTTTTATTTTTGTGCAGCACTTGCTACTACTCTTGCTTCTTCTTCGGTTTTATTTTTTTTGACAGCAACTCTTGGTTGTTCGGTTTAAAGCTCTTGGTTGTTTGGTTTTGGTATTTCTTACAGCATCTTGCTAGGATATTTTTTTCAGAGCAGCCAGCAGCCTAGCATTTCTCTTGGTTTCGGTTTTCTTTATCTGACAGTGGCTTCCTATTGTTTTTGCTTCTTCGGTTAGTATGAAAATCCACGAGAAAGCTGTTGGTTTCTCAGACCGAATTTCAAAAAAAATTATATTTTGCAGATGCTTGGCAAAGATCGAATCGTATAAAACAATATTTTACGCCAAAATGTTGAACGATCAATATCTATATTAATTTAATAAATAATCAACAAGAGATAGAATATACCTTTGTCGAGTGAGGTTGGAATACTTTGAGTTAAGACAACGTAATTCTTCCACGCCTACTCTTTCGAACCAACGAACTGACGTGTGGCGTCACCAAAATATTGCTCTTCTTTTTACTTTTTTTTTTCTTTTTCTCGCTTACCGATACACTGATATATTTCTCTATTTATAAATCTCAATCATTGAGAAAAATTAATAGAAAATATATTATTATGTACATTATCTCTCAATTTGTTAAGATTTTTCATACCAAAATCATATCTTCTATATATGATATAAAAACAAACTTTTGTTTAAATTTAAAATCACTTCCCTCTTTTAGGTAGGGAAGTGATTTACGTGATTGAAGTGGAGGAGGCATGATCTCTTTTACTACTCAATCTATTATTATATTATATATATATAACAATCATTATCCTTATTTATTTTTATATATATATATATATATAATCACAAGGATCACCGTGAATAGTGGTGAAGATCTCATCTCCACCATAATTCAGAAAAATTTTCTCAAATATTTATCTAATAAATATTTCAAAGAGAAAATAATTGATATTAATAATTCAAAATTAAATATTCGGAATGTATATCTTTTTTGTGATCTCTATCACAAAATATTGTTTGACAATTAATTCAAAATTAATTGATTGAGATGAGATAAATGTATCGCTAAAGATAAAGCATTTATCTATACGATTTTCCAAACAAATTGAAATTGAGAATTGACTTAAAATTCAAAAATTTTAATTTAATAAATAAGTGTTCGAAGTAAATCGAGATGGCATGGGGAACTATGGACCTATAATTTCAAGCTTCAATAAAATTGATAATAAATTAAACTCTTTAATTTACATATATTAATTTTATTAATTCCAAAGTTATTCCACTAGAAACTTGGAATTGTACTTTTGAAAAAATAGATATAAAATTACTCAACAAAAATGAATAGTCCATTGATATAGTCACTACATGTGAATCAATACTCCATAAATTGTCCATAATTAAAGTTATGTAATTTTCGCTTAACCTCTTTAATTATATCTTTTTCCTTAAGTCCAATTGATTCTCTAATGAATAATATGTTTATGATCTAATCATAAATTAAGCGCTCTTTTTATTCAAGACCCGAATCAACACTTAAGGGAACCATTTATCTATCTTCTTTACGAAGGAATGGATTTCGTCTTGTATATTAATTTCTCAGCTATTTATTTTATTTTATTTCCAATGTACTAAGAACTTTGATACCATACAATTTGTGTCATTACTCGATATGCCAAAAAACACAATATCATAAATAGGAGTTTATTAATTACTCAGAATTAAGATTGACTCATATATGACCATCATTGATTAATATTGAAATCTCAATATGATACGAGAATTTAAAGAGATTCAAAATTAATCATGCTCCAATCCTATATAATCAATTTATATAAAGCGTTTTCATAATAATCTTATTAATAATAATCCTGATAATATCATTTTAAAATGAACCACGATAACAATTTTAAATTAAAGATCCCAACTTTAATTTCTAATTGCGAACATATTTAGATCATTATATTTTAAATATTATCCTCATGTATATAACACTTAAATAAAAATATTTAAAATCACATAATAATAATCTTGGGATTCCAGATATTTATAAAACATCAAATAACATACATGCAAAAACAATATTGAAATATTTCTCACATTAATTAAAATCATTTGTTTTTTAGCACAAATCCCGACAATCTTTCACTTGCCCTTAAAGCAAATGAGACATGTTTTTGAGTCTCATCCCTTCAAGATGTTGTTCAAAACTTCGAGCAGGCAATGTCTTAGTAAATGGATCAGCTACAATGTTCGCAGAGGCGATCTTTTGAACTGATACATCTCCTCTCTTGATAATGTCTCTTATCAAGTGAAACTTTCGCTCTATGTGCTTTCCTCTGCGGTGGTTTATAGGTTCTTTGGCATTGACCACCGCTCCACTATTATCAGAATCGAGCTTGATTGGTTCATGTAGATTTAGAACAACTTCCAGATCTCTCAAGAACTCACGAAGCCAAACTGCCTCTTTTGCCGCTTCACAAGCTGCTACATAGTCGGCCTCCATTGTTGAATTAGTAACACAAGTTTGCTTAACACTCCTCCATATAATGGCACCATTTACTAAAGTGAACACCGCACCGGAAATTGACTCTCTAGAGTCCCTATCTGATTGGAAATCAGAATCTGTATATCCAATAGGAATCAAATCACTAATAGAATATACTAGCATATATTTTCTAGTCCTTCTCAGATATTTGAGTATATGCTTCACTGCTACACAATGATCTAATCCTGGATTTGACTGATATCGACTAACCACTCCCACTACAAATCATATGTTAGATCTTGTACACAACATTGCATACATGAGAATACCAACTGCTGATGCATAGGGAATCCGCCTAATTGTCTCTTCTTCTTGCGGTGTTCTGGGACACTGCTCTTTTGAGAGACGAACTCTATGTCTAGAAGGCAAGTTTTCTTTCTTGGAGTTTTGCATCGCAAATCTGACAAGTAACTTGTCAATGTATGATGCTTGATACAATGCCACAAGTTTATTTTTTCAAACTCAAATAATCTTAATCCATAGAATGTAACTTGCTTCTCCCAAATCTTTCATTTTGAATTTGCTGGCTAGCCAATTCTTTATGCTAGATAAAATTTCCACATCATCCCCAATGAGCAAAATATCATCTACATAAAGAACTAAGAAGACCACCTTTTGTCCTTTGATTTTCTTGTATACACAAGGTTCACATATATTTTATTGAAAACCATAAGATTTTATAGCTTCATCAAATTTTATGTTCCATGATCTAGAAGCCTGCTTAAGTCCATAAATAGATCTTTGCAGCTGGTAGACTTTCTGCTCTTGGCCTTTAACTACGAAAACCCGGATATGTCATAACGTCCATTTGCAATATCTCATAATCATAATGATCAGCAATGGATAAGAGAACCCGGATAGATTTTTGCATGGCAACTGGAGATAAAGTATCCTCATAGTCTACTCCTTCTTTTTGGGTAAAACCCTTCGCCACTAATCTAGCCTTGAAAGTCTCGACTTTCCCATCGGGCCTTCTCTTTTTCTTGTAGATCCATTTGCTACCAATAGGCTTAATACCTTCAGGTTGATCTACAAGTATCCAGACCGAATTCAAGTACATAGACTCCATTTCGAGTTTCATGGCTTCTTGCCATTTTTCTTGATCAACATCAACCATTGCCATCTTATAAGTCAATGGATCATCGTCACCTCCATCAGTGACTGCAACTTGTACTTCACCTATTTCACGATAGCGAATAGGCAATATTATTTTCCTTTCACTATCGTGGTGGTGATGGGGGTGTTGGACCTTGAATATTGGTCTCCATCCTTTCTTTTTGAACAACTTTTGTTGGTATGGGGCTAATATCATCAGCCAACAACTCTTCCAAAACTACTTTACTTCTGGGTTTGAAATCTGCAATGTATTTATGCTCAAGAAAAATATCATTTGTCGATACAAACACTTTGTTTTCAGTAGCATTATAAAACCAACCTCATCTTGCCCCCTTGGGATAGCCTAAAAAAATACACACTTCTGAACGAGGTTCCGATTTTCCAGTCTTTCCCCTTAGCACATGTGCAGGACACCCCCACATGCGAATGTGTCTCAAACTAGGTTTGTGACCATTCCACAACTCTAGGGGAGTTTTAGGGATTACTTAGATGGAACGATATTCAAAATGTATACTGCTCTATCCAGTGCATAACCCCAAAATGAGTTAGGCAGAGAAGAATAACTTAACATTGATCTCATCATGTCGAGCAAAGTTCGATTTCTTCTTTCGGCTACACCATTTTGTTGTGGTGTTCCAGGTGCCGTGAGCTGTGACAATATTCCATTTTCAATCAAGTGGTTCTTGAATTCATAATCCATGTATTCTCCTCCTCGATCTGATCGAAGAGTCTTGATTGATTTGCCGAGTTGATTTTCTACTTCAACACGGAATTGTTTGAACTTTTCAAAAGTTTCGGACTTTCTTTGCATTAAATATGCATATCCGTATCTTGAATAGTCATCAATGAAAGTGATTCGTAACCTCCTCTTGCTTTGACATTCAAAGGTCCACATACATCAGAATGTATAATATCTAGAGGTGTTTTAGCTCTTTCACCTTTTGCCAAAAATTGTCTTTTGTTCATATTTCCTTCAAGACAGGATTCACAGACTGGTAGAGTACTAAGTTTTAACTCTTTCAAAGGACCATCCTTTACTAGTCTTTCTATCCTTTCTACGTTGACATGACCAAGCCTTAAATGCCACAAATATGTATCATTATTTTCATCAGAAACTTTTCTTCTCTTAGGGGTTGGTGACTTTGAACATTTCAGTTTGAAGTAAATTATGTGAAATTGGCTTAATAAAAAATAGACCATTCTCAACATAACCAGAACAAATATTCATACCATTCTTACTAACTGAAACAAAATCAATATCAAAAGAAACATAAATAAATTATTCATGAAAATTCGAAACTGAAATCAAATTACGTTGGAAACCAGTAATAAAATAAACGTTGTTCAAAATCAAATATTTATTATTCTTAAATGACAGTCGCACTCTCCCAACTGCCGTCGCTAATAATATTTCCCCATTGCCTACTCTCATCATGAAAGCTCCCTCATCAAGATCCCTGGACGACTCCAGTATCTGCAAAGAAACACAAACATGGTTAGACGCTCATGAATGAATTATCCAGCTTGAGAAATCATTCTCAACAAAGCATGTTTCCACGACTATTAAATCTAATTTACCTTATTTCTTCTTTTGTTTCAGCTCATCAAGCTACTTCTTACAGTTCCTTTTCCAATGGCCATCCACGTTGCAATGGAAACATTTTCCCTTTTGGTTGGGTTCAGCACCCTTCCAATTCTTCTTTTGAATCTTTTTCTTGCCCTTAAACTTTCCCACATTTTTCTTCTTTTTATTCTTAGAAGAAGAAGCCTTTCCCACAGCCACATTATCTTCGGCAACATTTGCCTTGCCATTGTTATAATCTATCAGAGATTCATAACTTTGCAGCTCATTTAGGAGTTCTGTCATATTACATGCTCTATGATTCATAACATAGTTTGTCCTAAATTGGAGAAAAGCAGAAGAAAGTGTCTCTAAGATCATGCCAACTTGAGTTTTTTCATCAATGTTTGCACCATTGATATCTGCATCATTGAAATGATTAATCATTTTCAACACATGCTCACGAACTGAAGAACCGTTCTTCATCTTCCAGTTCATAACTGCTTTCACAGCTTCATAGCGTGCTTGTCCAAATGGACGTCCAAACATTTGTTGTAGAGATTCCATAATCTCTTTAGCAATCTCAAAGACTTCATGCTTAGCTCTAAGCACTTCAATCATTGCTGCTAACAGGTAGCAACGTGCCTTGTTGTTTGCAACAATCCAATTGTTATATGCTTGTGACAGTCCTTGAAGCATTAGCCGGAGGCACTGGAGGACAATCCTCCTTGAGTACAAATTGGTAACTTTCATTGATCAAGAGGATATTCATGTTGCTTTTCCATTTAGAAAAATTTTTACTGGCCAAAACTTGTGATGCAAAAAGAAGAAGAATAGGATTTGACATATTTTCTGAAAAGGTGAAATATTTTCAATGTGCAGTTGCATAAATATCACAAAATAATTTAAAAACAAAGTAAATAGAATGCATAAAAGCACATGATTATACACAAAACATGTTACTTGAAGTCTTAAAGAATTATAATCACCACAATTAAATGCCGCCGTAGGGTAGGTCAAAATTACTAATTATGATAAGACTTTCTTGATTAATAAATGTTATCTAAAATATCTCATATTTCTAGCATCTTTTAATTTCTTACAAGTTTTAGTCAAAAAGAAAATTAACTAATTTAATCACTTTTTTATGAATATAACCCACCGTATCAGATTTTAAAAAATTAATTTAGTAATTGCCTCCGTAAGGTAGGTCAAAACTAAAATACATTTTAAAATCTTATCTAATGGAAAACAACATTGCTATTGTAATTTTTAGACACCCTCCGTAGGGAGGACATAATAAAAACGTCTTGAAGCGCTACAAAAAACTCAGGTGTTGTTCTAACGGTGGAGACCAAAGGTTAATATTGTCATATTACCCGCTCTCACTCATTATTTTACAAAAATGCATTTGATTTATAGAATAACTCTTATTTTATAAAACTCTTAATCAATTTAAACATTTTAAATTGTCAAGTCCTTTAATTTTAAACAATTTAAAACTATAAATATTGTGTGCATCATGTAAGAGACACCACAAGCAGTACAAGAATAACTTAAAAATAACATGCACATGCCTTGAACACATCAAATCAATCATCATGAATACTAAGTATATTGTGCATCAGACATAGGAACCGAGATTGAAAAAACAAATTCGAAATTTGTTGTATAAGATAACACTACAGAAAAAATTTTCACCCTCGACATTTAATATTTAAATTTAATTTTAAACATTTTAAATTATAAATCGATGATGGCAATGATTGAAGTTTAACAATTAAATTCATAATATTCATTGATCAATCAAATTGCATGGAGAAAAAAAATAAAATCATGCTAATTACGGGAAAGGCTTTGACGAAGGAGTATAACATATAATCATAGACCAACCAAGATAAATTAGCATGAATGTATCCGAAATATAGAGAAAAAAAAATTCTCTATAAGAAAAAATTAAATTAGTATAGAGTATTGACCGCTTTGATAACAATTGTTGGTTTCTCAAACCGAATTTCAAAAAAAATTAATTTTTGCGGAAGCTTGGCATAGATCGAATCGTATAAAACAACATTTTCCACCAAAATGTTGAACGATCAATATCTATATTAATTTAATAAATAATCAACAAGAGATAGAATATACCTTTGTCGAATGAGGTTGGAATACTTTGAGTTAAGACACCGTAATTCTTCCACGCCTACTCTCTCGAACCAACGAACTGACGTGTGAGCATCACCAAAATATTGCTCTTCTTTTTTCTTTTTGTCGCTTACCGGTACACCGATATATTTCTCTATTTATAAATCTAAATCATTGAGAAAAATCAAGAGAAAATATATTATTGTGTACATTATCTCTCAATTTGTTAAAATTTTTCATCCCAAAATCATATCTTCTAGGTATGATATAAAAACAAACTTTTGTTTAAATTTAAAACCACTTCCCTCTTTTAGGGAAGTGATTTACGTGATTGAAGTGGAGGAGGCATGATCTCCTCCACTACTCAATCTATTATTATATTTTATATATATATAATCACAAGGATCACCATGAATAGTGGAGAATATCTCATCTCCACCATAATTCAGAAAATTTTCTCAAATATTTATCTAATAAATATTTCAAAGAGAAAATAATTGATATTAGTAATTTAAAATTAAATATTTGGAATGTATATCCTTTTTGTGATCTCTATCACAAAATATTGTTTCCGAGATTTTTTTTATTATATTTCCAAAATCCGCGTGTTTTGAATTTTTTTTCTTATATGGAATGGTTAAGTGTTGCATTTTTATTATTTTATTGATTTCTCCAGCAGCACAAGTCGAGCCAACGCAAACCAGTTTGATAAAAATAGTTGGGGTTGGAGTTGACTAGAATGTGGGATGATTGCTATGTTAGAGTATATGTCCTATAAGCCAATTGTTGTCTAGGGAATTTATTGACTCAGTTGTAATAAACAATCTTTATTTTTAATATAATTCATTATTTCATGGTTTGTTATTTTTTTTGGGTATACCCATACGATGAATATAGATAAAGACCTTGATTATATTTTAATACAAATGAATCGTAATTCGATGTTGAAAATAATTTGCAAACAATGTATAATCTAAATTCTTTCTTAGTCGATTCAGCCGCCTAAAACATAGATAAATGTCTCTTGATCTCGAGACTAACATCTATGATGTTGTGTACTGCGTTTCTTGTTAAGAGCATAGAGATGTCCAAACATGTAGATGGGTAGTCATATGATGATTATACCGAACAGCCCTCCCTAGGACTTTCCAAGTGGTTATCATTCATCGAGATGATAAGTCCATGTTTGTGATTGTAAACCATTAGTCCTTACTACCCGGGACAACATTGAGACTCTATATGCTAAGGCAGTGCTTTGACTCATTTACCGAATCCAGGAGGGTCATCAGGTGGCGAGATTGGGTACATTTGCTACACATGTAGGAGCCAGTTCATTGTAGTCGGAAATTCACCACTCACCTATGGATGTGAATATCCTTTGTGATTTGATGAATGAATATTGCATGGAATTTCTAGCTAGAGTATGAGATGTACATTAGGGAAGGAATTCTCCAATTATACATGCAATGCCAATATCTATTTTCAAAGATGTGTCACACAGTTATCGAATTCTTATGCAACCCTCGATGAACCAATGGTTGAAGATTTGATCGGGTTATATGAGATGAAGGGACCTTACTGTATGTTAATCATAACCGACTGGTTCTTGCAGGTACTATCAGTGATACCTAGGGAATCATAGAGCGATCTACTAGACGCTCTTACCATGATTCAATGGGTCAAATTAGAAATATGATTTCTGACATTCTAATGATCAATTGTTGATACATAAAATATGAAAAATTAGGGTAAGCCCGAATAAAAGATTATGTACTGTGTCACAATGAGTTGTGAACCCACAGCTAGCTATATCCCTGAACCATTGAGGGTCACACAAACACTGGATCATTTTGTTCCCGTTGAGAGAATAAATTCAAGTATTTGAATTTATATAAAATTACGATAAAGTAAATTCAAGGAGTAGAATTTATGATAATTAAATTTGAGAAAATAAATTCAAGGATTTGAATTTATGAGATAGTAATTTCAATAAGTTGAATTTATGAATTTATCAAATTTGGAGAGAATAAATTCAAGGAGTTGAATTTATAATATTTGAGAATCTAAATTATTAAACTCAAAATTTTAGTTTATTAAATATTAAATTAAATGTAATTGAGTTTGTAGAAGTACAAGTCCAACATAATTAAAGTTCTTAATGGACTTTGATTAATTAATGAAACTAATTGGACTAGTCCAATTAATTAATCAAACCCATTAATATTAATTAAGAGACCCAAATATTATATTATGATAATTAGGTCATGGAAGCTTTATTTAAGTAGGAGACTTAAATCCTAGCCTCCACACACAACCACAATTCTCGGAAAAAAGGCCTCCTCCCTCTCTTCAAGAATTCGGCCATCCTCTTTGAAAAGGGGGTTAAGCCGTCTCTCGGTTTTTTATCTCAACATAAAAATATCTTCTAATTTTCTAGTGCAAGTTAGAAGAGGAAATAATATTCTAGTCGTGGACCTGATTCGAAAAATAAAGAAAGGAGTTCTTGAAGAAAGTTCGTAAGAAAATTCAACAAGAGCTATATCCGCTAATACCGGAATAGTTGCAGCCGAGTGATCACTAAAAGTATAAATTTTAACATCATATGAATGTTTATTCAATCTAAACCATAAGAGTGTCCAAATATTTTTATTGTCAAAATAAAATAAAATTTTAAAACTTCCGCTGCGTTTGGGCACGAGAGAAAATGATTCGCAACAGTGCTATCATAGCCAGATTCTCTATATCGTGTGGTTTTAAATCATACTGATAATGGACTTGAATTGTTTGTGCCTAGGGCGCGATTTTCATATTTTTCAAAACTTTGGAGAAAATTGATATTTTATGAAAATTAATTCAATTTTTCTTTTGAAAAATTAATTTTCAGAAATTTGATAATTTTCTTGTAAAATAAATAATTATAATGTGATTTTAATTATTTATGGTAAAAATGAGTTTTACAAGAAATCAATTATTATTGAATTAATTGAAAATTAAATAAAAGTGTTTATTTAATTTATTACATTCTTTAATAATTGTGGTGATTAGTAATAAATTTATTAGATATATATTTATCAATTAATTAAATTTTCTTAATTAAATTGATATTAATATTTGATATTAAATGCATGAATGATGATCGAGAGCCTTGACTAATGTGTTAGGTGTATGTTATGATATTTTATTGTTTTATTCATTTTGTTAATATTTGATATTATTAAAGTGAGCTTGGTTTATGGCCCGTTCCCACCTCATGAGATGTATCTCTTTTGTGTCATGTCTATTAAAATGTAATTATTAGAAATAGTGGGAGATCAAGACTGGACGATGGTGGGCCCGATGCACAAGATGAAGACATGTAAAATATTGGAAGCTCTTGTAATAAGTTGCATTTGCATCCCTGAATTCAAATAGGTTTTGGACCTGCATTCATGTCTGGCTCACATTGATCTAATAGTGTTGGTGATCGATCATTTGTATTTATTAATTGTCGAATATCATATTATGATATATGAGATATATAGTAGTATGCATGTATGTATATTTGTTGGAAACTTAATTTCGGAAGTTTGACAAATCGAGCGTAAAAAGATTGAAAAAACTGATCAAGAAGACTGAAAAGAACTGATCTAGAAATACGCAAACTATTGGTTGCCTAACTGAAGATTAGTGTGCAGATAAGGCAATTGAACTAAGCTAACTGAAATATGTAGTCAACTGAATGATAAGTTCGAACTGATCAATTTTACTACAAACAGTTTAGAGCTATCAGCTAATTCTATCGGCTGTAGCAGAACTGATAAACAGTTTGACACGTCATCAGTTGAGGAATGTAGCTATCAACCGACAATTGTACAAAGGCAGACTGTAACATGTAGTGGGAACCCCGCATTTCAGCAATGCTACACTGTACGATTGTCAGAAGGATATTGACGTGGCAAACAAAGGATAGAAAGATTCAAACGTATTCATTGTTACCGTTGGAAGCAAAGCCTATAAATAGCCGAGAAGAGCATCTGAGAAAAAAATAGAACGAACAGAACTACCAAGTTGTTATTCTCCTGAAATCTCTCCAAAAGCTTTCTGTTCATATTCAGAAGTTTTCAAAAGCTCACACTTAGCATATACATTCATATCATTCAAGGCTATAAATTGAGCTTACAAGTACAAACACTTATGTAAAAGTCTGTGCTAAGTAGTTTCATATCAGTTAAGAAATGATAAACTGTATTGAAACTAAGAGTTTCAGTTTGGCATTGTTAAGTCCAAAACTGAAGGGAGTATGTACAAGTCTTGTATCGATCAAAGTCTTTTAGTGAATATCATATCTTCTAGATAGAAGGGGTGACGTAGGAGTGATTGAATCTCCGAAATCCATAAACCTTGTGTCTCTTAATTTCAGTTTTATTCTATCGATCAGTCAGTTTATTTCCGCACTTTCATTAGTTAATTGGTTGAGATTGATATAACAAGATTCAGGAGTTCAGTTTATCACTAAACCGACTCATTATTTGAAAAGGTGATAAAATTGTCGAGTGTTTAACCAACCACCCTTCTAAACACTCTTTCATCTACCAACTGATCCCATCATTATTATTAAATAATATAATTGAATGAATCCGGCAAACATACAAACTCGTGGCACGCGATTTTAAAAGAAAAATGATGAGACAATTTTAAAAATTAAAATCCCTCATTTTGAATAATATTCAAAATTTATATAAAACCGCAAAAATAAAAATTAAAAGAGTTTAATTTATTCTTGCCTTGCATCAACCGTGGTTGCATATTGAACGCTACTTGCGGACAGTGTCTGGCTCATATTATTGGGGAGGCCTGGACGTTAGAACGCTGTGACTTCTACCGGATATAAGATGTGAATTGATTGGACTCTCATGACTTCGGCTCATATTATTGGGGGAGCTCATGGTGACCGTCTACTACAATTCAATATTGATGGGTCGGTTTGACACATGAAAATAAACGGCGTCATATTATTGGGTAATTATTAAACGTGAGGCGAAACATGCAGAGGTTGTATAGGGATACAATTGGATTCTATCTTTTAGAAAATATAATTGGCTGATATTATTCGGGATTATAATTGTTAAATTGGACTCTACGTGCCCACTAAGGACGATTTACTCTTTTCATCAGAGGGTGGTGGAAATATCAAAATAGTGGGAAGGAAATTTATAAATAAAATCTTTATTTTATATCTTATAATTATTTTAAAATTATCAGTAAACATTATCTGTTTTCATTTTCAGTATATTTACAATGATTGCTCGTAACCCGCTTTCAATCATTCTCGGTCAAAACAAATTGACTGGCCCAAACTATAATGACCGGTTTCAAAATTTGAATATTGTTCTGAACTCTGAAAATATAATGTATGTTCCTAATAAGAACCCACCGAAGAAAGCAACTGCTAATGTCAGACAGACTGACTTAGCTAAGCTTGAGAAATGGTGGGACCATGATCTTCAAGCTAAGAACTAAATGTTGGCTTCTATGTCGAATGAACTTCAGAGCAGGTTCGAGGAGGCGGTGAATGTTGCTGACATTCACCTTCATCTGAAAGATTGTATGTTGTACAAACTCGTTCAGAGAGGCATGATATTGTGAAAGAACTCATTATTACACGCTTGCGAGACGGGACTTCGATCCATGAGCATGGTGTTAGGATGATTGGGCTCATCGAGAAGTTGGTAGGACTCGACGTGGTTATTCCTGCTGAGCTCTCGACTGATATTATCTTTCTGTCACTGTGTGGGGGCCCAAACACTAATCATGTTCTTAATCATCATTGGGACTAATTAATCAATTATAAAACAGGGTCTAAATTTTTTTTAAAATGCGGAACGTAGTGAAATAAAACGTATATACATCTCAGTATAAAAGTATAAGTCCTGTACCACATACATTTATTCAACTAAGGTTTAACAGCTAATATCATGTGTCTAACCCTATCTCTAATCCAAGTTCGGAGCCTCCACTCTAATAACGATCTCTCTTCATCTTCTCAACCCTGAACCTGTCCCACCTGTTGTCATGCACACATACAAAACAAGACAGCAGCCGGATGACTCCGGTGAGAATAAATCCCAGTATAAACAATGTAAACATGCAATTATATAAAAACATATACAAAAGCATATAACCATTATCATTCACATGCAGCCAATCAACCAACATGAATGATATAAAACTGTAAATCAACTAGTCATCACAGACTCGACTCAAACAACGCGTCGTCTCAAACTCGACTCAACACTAACCTATGGATCCCAATGTCTGGATATTGATAATTATATCGAATCTCAGTCGATAGGAATGAATCAATCCTAAACGGTATCGATATAATTCATATATCCAGTGTCTGGGCGAAACAGCCACAGAATTGACGAATCAGTCAAGGATTAAGCGAATCAGCCAATAACTAGAAGAATCAGCCAGTAATTAAGCAAATCAGCCAAAGTTTAGACGAATCAGTCGATAACTAGACGAATCAGCCAATAACTAGACGAATCAGCCAGTAACTAGGCGAATCAGCCGATGACTAGCGAATCAATAGTCAATACATGCAGTGGCCATAAATCAATAGACTACAAACATCAATCTCTTCAATTACAAATATCAATGCAATAAACTAAGTATGTGATTTAGGGAAACTCGAGTCAAACCTCACTCGAGTTGTGCAATCCCAACTCAACATTAATTTATACCTTTCTTTCTGATACTCTGACTCTGTCGAAGTCTCGAACTCAAAGCCTGTCAATACTCAATCTGAAAACAACAATATTGAGGGTACGGTATCAGTACACCACTCAATCAATACTGGATATAATCAGAATTCAATCAAATTCTGTTTCAACAATATAATGTCATAATTTTAATATATCCAGCACTACCATATCAGTCAGCTATTATTCCAACACCTCATAATCGATAACAATTCAGTTATGATATCAAATCGACTCCAAAACTACTCCGAAAATCATAACAATTTCATATGGTACCTGTTCTTCAGTCCGGTTTCGATTATACGATGTCTAATATGACAAGAACATCATATATGAATCATATCAGATTTTGACTATACCATAATTTCAAATCACATCAAAACGTAGCAAAACTTACGTTCAGTTGTAGTCTACGTCGATAGGAACTCAATACCGAAGTCGGATTCAAAATCGGACGGGCGGATTTCTCACAAAAGGCGTAAGGATTTCCTTTCTCAATCCTCTGAATCTTCCCTTTCTTCGTTTTCCTTCTTTTTGGAAGAATTGCAAGGTATATATATATATATATACACCCACGCACATGAAAACGGACGAGTGGCTCAATGTGCATACTGCACGTGTCGCGCATATGCGCGACTAATATCGGCGCATATGCGCGAGACCTACGGGTCTCATGGATAAGCTTCTCGGCAGCTCGCGCATATGCGCGACTCATCTCCGCGCATATGCGCGAGGTCTTCTGGACTTCGCTTGTACAGGCTCGCGCATATGCGCGAGGTCCTCTGCCCACGTCGCGCATATGCGCGCATCTGTGCCGCGCATACGCGCGAGGGCTACTGTTCCTCGCACATTTTCATGCATTATCTCGTCTTTCCCGGTCCGATCATTTCCGTCTATAGTCATATCAATTATCCCCAAATCATTTCAGATTAATAGGATAAAATTCTCGGGCCTTACATTTCTCCCCCCCTAAGATATGATTTCGTCCCCGAAATCACAGACAATTAAATCATGTCAATAAGGAGATATATAGAAGAAGTTAAATTGAAGAACACACATCAGTGAAATAACTCTGGAAACTTCTGTCTCATATCTGACTCAGTTTCCCAGATAACTTCTTCAATGCCATGACGACTCCACTGAATCTTCATAAGTGGAATAGTCTTCGTACTGAGCTACTTTTCCTTCCGATCAAGAATCTAAATTGGCCTTTTGAAATAACTCAATGTCTCATCCAACTCAGCCTCATTTGGTTGGATGACATGTGAAGCATCAGACAGGTATTTTCGTAAGAACATACATGAAAAACATCATGTATCCCATATAATGAAGGCAATTAAAGCTAGTCGATAGGCACGATCTCCTATCTTCTCAAAATCTCGTACGGCCCAATCTATCGTGGAGACAACTCCCCTTTCTTGCCAAATCTGACAATTCATCTGAAAGGTGAAATTTTCAAAAATACTTGGTCACCAGCCTCAAATACCAACGGTCGTCGTCGGACATTGGCATAATTGGTTTTTCTGTCTTGGGCTGCCTTCATTCTCTTTTGAATCAGCTTCACTTTTTCAATCATATCTCTAGTCATGCCACGTCCGATCTCAGGAACCTCAGAGATATCATTCTAATAAAGAAGGGATTGACACCTCTTTCCGTACAACGTTCAAAAGGAGCCATCTCAATACTCGTCTGATAGCTATTGTTGTACGAAACTCACCAAGTGGCAATATATCTTGCCAGCTAGTGCTAAAATCAAGCACTGCTGCTCTCAGCATATCTTCCAATGTTTGGATCGTCTGCTCAGACTATCCATCGGTCTATGGATGATATGCAGTACTAAAATATAACTTCGTATCCAAAATCTGCTGTAATTTCTGCCAGAAGTACGATGTAAACCGAGGATCATGGTCTGCTACAATCGACTTCGGCACTCTATGCAGTCTGACTACTTCTCTGACATAAATCTCAGCCATCTGGTCACGTCTGTATGTCATCTTATATGGATTAAAGCATGCGGATTTGGTCAATCTGTCAATCACAACCCAAATCGCATCGCAACCTCTGGAGGAACATGGTAACTGCGTCACAAAATCCATGAAAATGTGATCTCATTTCCATTCAGGAATGGACAAACTCTGTAACAATCCTCCGGGTTTCTTTCTCTCAGTCTTCACCTGTTGGCAATCCAGACATTTGGCTACAAATTTAGCAATATCAGCTTCCATTTGTTTCCACCAAAACTGTCTTTTCAAATCATTATATATATTTTCTTGCCACCAGGATGAATACTGAATCGAATGTTGTGCGCTTCTGATAGTATATCGTTTAAACTCCGAAACATTTGGCACAACAATACAATTATTTACATACAGAACATTGTCACGAACCTGGTACTCGGATCGATGTCTTGCTCTAACCCTCGCTATCTAGTTCTGTACATTCTGATCAACTTTCTGAGCTGCTTATATTTCAAAATCAGCTCTGGGTCGGACTGTACAATATAAATTCCCCCACTGTCTACTATCTTATTCGAACACGGATTCAGAATAATAGCAATATTCAATCAAATTCAAAATATCACTCATCGGTACTGATCTGCTAAACTCATAAACCGCAAATGTTTGACACTGATATCCACCTTGGCCAAATAATTCCGGTTTAATTCTTCTAAATTCAACAGATACATCATCTTCAGATATAACACACCCTGAATGCAATCTGTCTCAATCAAGATTCACCATTTCACAATTTCTGATATCAAGTCAAGGTTAAAATCAATCTCTCTGAATGGAATCGAATCATAAGTCTTATCGGGGAAAACATTATTAACTTTCTTATCATTGGTAAATCAGCCAATGATAGACTCAACTTCAGTAAATCAACTGAATACATAAGGAGTCCCTCTGTTCCTTTCTGTAATAATCGAGTTATAGATAGTACGAATTATCAAAGGAATTCTCAATCTAGAATCTTTATCGTACAATATTCCTCCCTTGGCCATCTCAGGTCCGATTCTCACCATCTTCTGGAACTAATCTAGGGTAGCTCTGTACTTGGTCAGCATATCAATATCAGTAATGAAGTCTCAAAACCAGACAACACTAGTACAATACAAGCTACCACACGACCTAACTCAATCTCATTCTCATCCTACTGTAGTATACGATATTTTACAGAATTCACTGATATAAAAACTCTCCCTAACCGGTAAAGAGATACACTACAGTAGATAAAGACTCAATAGGTAATGCATGACTCAATGCAAATCGTTCAAGAATAAACGTATGGGAAGCGTCCGTATTTATCAATACAAAAGCAGGATAACTACATCAAGAACAGTTACCTGCAACATCATCATCTGGCGCTTCTTGAGCCTGCTCCTCAGTCAAAGCAAATACTCTGGCCTGCTGTCTAGGAGGCTGGCCAACTGTATGGCTTCCTCCTGGCCTCTGCTGTGACTGAGATGGTGCTGGCTGAAATGAAGGAACAGCAGCTGATCGTCTACTCCACTGTGCCGCTGATCCAGATGATTCGGCTCCCTGGAATATTTGAGAACCCTTCTGTGGACACATTCTGGCAAAATGTCCCTGTTGTTTGCAGAAGTGGCAACTACCAAGTACTCCTTGGCATTGCTCAATGGAATGTCTCCCTCCACAATTTCCGCAGTAAGTTCCAGTATAAATCTGTTTGGAACCACTGGAGCTAGAAGAATTGCCGCCAGACTTCTTAAACTGCTTTCCTCTAGCCTTCAGAAAATCTTTCTTTCCACCACTGCTAATCGGGGAGGTGGTTGCTGTGGTCTCGGTGCGGGAGGAATATCTGCAGCTCCTCTCTGCCTTATCAAGCCCGCTTCCGTGCCCTTTGCTCTATTCATGGCATCACTAAAGTTATTCGGTCGCCCTGTGTTCACCAATGTAAATATATCGGGGTTCAAACCATTGATGAACTGATCAGCAATGGCTTCGTCATTTCCAGCCACATGGGGAGCAAACTTCAACAAGGTAGAGAACTTGGTCACATATTCTTCAATGTTCAGCTGACCCTGTCTCAAATTGGCAAACTCCGCCCCCTTGTATTTCCTTTACGACACTGGGAAAAATATTTGATAAAACTCAGTTTTAAATACATCCCAAGTAATAGTCGTACCTCGCTGTTCCAAGGCCCTCTTCATCGTAATCCACCAGTTCTTTGCAACATCAAGCAACTGGTGCCCAATCAATTTAATTCGGCGATCATCACTGTACTCCAGTGAATCAAACAGCATCTCAATGCTATCTAACCAACTTTCACACTCAACTGATGTCTCAGTACCCTTCAGAGTCGGTGGTTTGAATGACTTAAACCTTTTCAATAACGTTTCCATCGGAGTTGCTGTCACATCCATTGGAGGATTCGATGTGCTACCCTGTTCTGGTGTTCTTCGAGGAGGCATATCTGATAATCAAATGGATTAGTACCCCAATCCAATAAACCTGTTTCAATTTAGTCCCTCCACCGATTATCTTACTGCTGATCGAGAATCGATTCAAATTCGTTCCCAATAATACATATTACACAATCAAATCAGATAAGTCAAGTAACATGTATTATATAAAGCAGTAAAGCATGCTAGCAATCACAAGCAAGGAAAGAAAACTCAATCTACCCCGCTCACTAGCTTCTATCTCAGTCTAAAGGATCTATCGCTCTGATACCACCTGTTGTGGGGGCCCGAACGCTAATCATGTTCTTAATCGTCATTGGGACTAATTAATCAATTATAAAACAGGGTCTAAATTTTTTTTTAAAATGCGGAACGTAGTGAAATAAAACGTATATACATCTCAGTATAAAAGTACAAGTCCTGTACCACATACATTTATTCAACTAAGGTTTAACTGCTAATATCACGTGTCTAACCCTATCTCTAATCCAAGTCCGGAGCCTCCACTCTAATCACAATCTCTCTTCATCATCTCAACCATGAACCTGTCCCACATGTTGTCATGCACACATACAAAACAAGACAACAGCCGGATAACTCCGGTGAGAATAAATCCCAGTATAAACAACGTAAACATGCAATTATATAAAAATATATACAAAAGCATATAACCATTATCATTCACATGCAGCCAATCAACAAACATGAATGATATAAAACTGTAAATCAACTAGTCATCACAGACTCGACTCAAACAACGCGTCGTCTCAGACTCGACTGAACTCTAACATAGGGATCCCAATGTCTGGATATTGATAATTATATCGAATCTCAGTCGATAGGAATGAATCAATCCTAAACGGTATCGATATAATTCATATATCCAGTGTCTGGGCGAAACAGCCACAGAATTGACGAATCAGTCAGGGATTAAGCGAATCAGCCAATAACTAGACGAATCAGCCAGTAATTAAGCAAATCAGCCAAAGTTTAGACGAATCAGTCGATAACTAGATGAATCAGCCAATAACCAGACAAATCAGCTGGTGACTAGGCGAATCAGCCAATAACTAGCGAATCAGCAGTCAATACATGCATACAGTAACTAGGCGAATCAGCCGATGACTAGCGAATCAATAGTCAATACATGCAGTGGCTATAAATCAATAGACTACAAACATCAATCTCATCAATTACAAATATCACTGCAATAAACTAAGTATGTGATTTAGGAAAACTCGAGTCAAACCTCACTCGAGTTGTGCAATCCCAACTCAACATTAATTTATACCTTTCTTTCTGATACTCTGACTCTGTCGAAGTCTCGAACTCAAAGCCTGTCAATACTCAATCTGACAACAACAATATTGAGGGTACGGTATCAGTACACCACTCAATCAATACTGGATATAATCAGAATTCAATCAAATTCTGTTTCAACAATATAATGTCATAATTTCAATATATCCAGCACTACCATATCAGTCAGCTATCAATTCCAACACCTCATAATCGATAACAAGTCAGTTATGATATCAAATCGACTCCAAAACTACTCCGAAAATCATAACAATTTCATATGGTACCTGTTCTTCAGTCCGGTTTCGATTATACGATGTCTAATATGACAAGAACATCATATATGAATCATATCAGATTTTGACAATACCATAATTTCAAATCACATCAAAACGTAGCAAAACTTACGTCCAGTTGTAGTCTACGTCGATAGGAACTCAATACCGAAGTCGGATTCAAAATCAGACGGGCGGATTTCTCACAAAAGGCGTAAGGATTTCCTTTCTCAATCCTCTGAATCTTCCCTTTCTTCGTTTCCTTCTTTTTGGAAGAATTGAAAGGTATATATATATATATACACCCACGCACATGCAAACGGACGAGTGGCTCAATGTGCATACTGCATGTCTCGCGCATATGCGCGACTAATATCGGCGCATATGCGCGAGACTTACGGGTCTCGTGGATAAGCTTCTCGGCAGCTCGCGCATATGCGTGACTCATCTCCGCGCATATGCGCGAGGTCCTCTGGACTTCTCTTGTACAGGCTCGCGCATATGCGCGACTCACTTCGTGCATATGCGCGGGGTCCTCTGCCCACGTCGCGCATATACGCGCATCTGTGCCGCGCATATGCGCGAGGGCTACTGTTCCTCGCACATTTTCATGCATTATCTCGTCTTTCCCGGTCCGATCCTTTTCGTCTATAGTCATATCAATTATCCCCAAATCATTTCAGATTAATAGGATAAAATTCTCGGGCCTTACACACAGCCCTCCTCGTTCGATGGATTTGTGTTTATTTTAAATATGAATAAGCTCGAGGCCACCCTCGAATAGTTTGTCAACATGCTTACTACTTATGAGACCACAATCAAAATGGAAAAGTCTGTTCTTCTAGTGGGCTCATTGTCAGGTACAAAAAAAGAGCCCAAAATAAAGGCAAGAAGCGTTTTGCCCCTTTGAAGAAGAACAAGCCCAATAAGAAGCCATAAAAGAAACCAACTCCGGGGTCTACAAAGCCTGACAAGTTAGAACAAGTCTGTTTCCACTGCAACAAGCCTGGGAATTGGAGGCGTAATTGCACGGAGTATCTTGCCTAGAAGCTTTCTGGCCATGATATGTTTTACATTGAAGTTAACATTTCTATTAATTCCTCTTCATGGGTATTGGATACCGGATGTGGTTCTCATTTATGCATTAATTTGCAGGTGATGGGAAGAAACAAGAGGCTTAGACATGATGAGACATTTCTAAGACTAGGAAATGGAGCAAGGGTTGCTGCCACTGCTATTGAAGACGTAACTTTAATTTTGGACAATGATTTTAATTTATTTTTTAGAGACGTTTTATATATTTCTGAATTAGTTAAAAAATTATTTCTATTTCTATGCTTGATATGGATGGTTATTCTTGTGTTTTTGCTAAAGGTGTTTGCAATTTATACAAGAATGAATGTTTGATTGGAACCGGCGAATTAACAAACGATCTCTATAACTTAAAATTAAATGATATTCTGTTAAACAATATCCAAGCGCATACAAAAACAACAATAAACAAAAGAAAAACTGAAAATCCAAATCCTACACAAATATGGCACGCTAGACTAGGTCATATTTCCCAAAGAAGGATGCACAAGCTAGTGGGAGAAGGCATGTTTGACTTGTCAGACATAAATTCTATGCCTACTTGTGAGTCCTATCTAAGAGAAAAAATGACCAAGACTCCATTCAATAGAAACATGGAACGTGCGCATGGTCTATTGGATTTGATCTACATAAACTTTTGTGGCCCGCTCTGTATTAGCACAAAATATGGGCAATCCTACTTTATTTTCTTTACTGATGACTATTCGAGGTATGGGTATGTTTTTTTGATGAAAAATAAATCTAAAGCATTTGAAAGGTTCAAATAATTCAGATGTGAAATAGAAAAGCAGCTAGAAAGGAGTATTAAGACACTCTGATTTGATCGAGATGGAGAATACTTGAGTGCTGAATTTTTGGGTTATCTAAAAGAGAATGAGATTCTCTCACAATGAATTCCACCAGCAACACCACAATGGAATGTTATTTCTGAACGTCGTAATCGAACCTTGATGGACATAGTTCGATCCATGATGGGACACTGAATTTCCTACATCGTTTTGGGGCTTTGCGCTTGAAACTGCAGCAATGTTGTTAAATAATGTCCATACAAAAACAATGGACAAACACCATATGAGATATGGATGGGAAAAACTCCAAAATATTCTTACTTGAGAATATGGAGATGTCCTGCTTATGTGAAGCAGACAGTGGGAGACAAATTGGATAGTAGATCCACTTTGTTCTACTTTGTAGGATATCCAAAGAATTGTGTTGGATATTATTTCTATCACCCCAATGAAGCAAAAATGTTTGTTTCAAGAATTGCCACCTTTCTGGAAAGGGAATTTCTATTAGATAGAAAAGGCAAGATGATAGAACTTGAAGAAATTCAAGATACTCCCTCAACTGTAAAAGTTGAACCTAATCCCAAACAACCAGTAGTTGAAGTACACACTTCTAGAAGGTCTGATAGGGCTGCCAGACCACCTGCCAGATACACGCTTCTTCATTAATGATGAGCCTTGTGTTGGATGTGATCCAATGAATTTCAAAGAAGCAATATCTGATACTGATTCATCCAAATGGCTTGAAGTCATGCAGTGTGAAATGGACTCTATGTATTGAAACTAAGTCTGGACATTGGTGGATCCGCCTGAGGGAATCATTGTTATAGGATGCAAATGGATTTACAAAAGAAAGATTGGGGCGGATGAGAAGGTACTGACCTTCAAAATAAGACTGGTTGCAAAAGGTTATACTCAAAGGCAAGGAATTGACTATAAGGAAACTTTTTCACCAGTTGCTATGTTTGAGTCCATTAGAATACTACTAGCCATAGCAGCATGATATGACTATGTGATAAGTCAAATGGATGTAAAGACTGCATTCCTCAATGGAGACATCAAATAAAAAATTTATATGGATCAACCTGAGGGATACACATCAGTAGGAAGTGAGCATAAGGTACGCAAACTTCAGAGATCAATATATGGTCTCAAGCAAACGTCAAGGAGTTGGAACCTCAGGTTTGATAGCACTATCAAAGAATTTTGTTTTGTTAAGAATCCTGAGGAACCATGCATGTACAAGAAAGTTAGTGGGAGTGCAGTGACATTCTTAGTACTTTATGTTGATGACATACTACTCATTGGAAATGATGTGGGATTATTGCAATCAACTCAAGTATGGTTAGCAAGTAAATTCTTCATGAAAGATATGGGTGAAGCATCCTATGTATTGGGAATACAAATCTATAGAGATAGATCAAAGAGGATGCTGGGGCTCACCCAAGCCACTTATATCGATACCATTCTGATGCTTATATACTCGAACCTCTATTTATTATAAAGAGATAGGTGGTTGGTGTCCGGCCGGAGTGCTGAAAGATGGACTGAGAGAGCGATTCTATATGGAAGAGTCCAAGAGATGATACTTACCAGTGTGTCATGGTGTTACTCTATCTAAAGCTATGTGTCCCAAGACTGATGAAGAGATATAGATGATGACATGTATTCCATATGCGTCATCCATTGGTAGTATCATGTATGGTATGATATCAAAACGTCTTGATGTTGCTTACGCTCTGAGCGTTACAAGCAGATATCAGGCAAACCCTGGTCCAATGCATTGAAAGGCCGTGAAAGATATTCTTAAGTACTTAAGAAAGACTAAGAACTTGTTCATGGTCTATAGGGGTGGAGAATTGAAATTGGAAGGCTACACTGATTCTAGCTTCCAATGTGACATAGATGATTCGAAATTGACCTCTGGTTTTATATTCATGCTAAATGATGTGGCTGGCTCTTGGAAAAGTTCCAAGCAAGACACCGTTGTGTAGGGGTGTGCAACAGTCGGTTTGGTCCGGTTTTAATAAACTTCGGTTCGGTTTTTCGATTTACGGTTTCTCGAATGCCTAATCCTAAACCAAACCATTTTAATTCAATCCGGTTTGGTTTTTTTGTATTACGGTTTGGTTGTTACGGTCGGTTATTATGGTTTGTGTAATAAATTTAGTTATAAATGAAGTACGTTATAAATTTTAAACAAATATAATAAAAAAATCGCAATTTGATTATCTTACAAAAATCAAAATAAAGTAATCAAAAATAGGCATAGCTATAATTCGTGTAACCAATTTTTTAAGTATCTCACAAACATCAAAATAAAATAATAAAAAAATATAGCTATGAAAATTGTAAGCAATTTGGATATTTTGATAGTGAATAATTCCAGCATTGGATCCATCAACTTCTGCAACAAAAGTCCTCATGTGTAGGGAACTTAAAATATCAACCCATTATGAAAAAGAATAAGTTCATATAAATTAGATCAACTTAACAAACCTGATTACAAGTCACAACTATATATCAATAATGCAAGAATCTCTTCCATCATTGATAAAATCTAGAAAAATTTAAAAACGAGTGTCATCAACCGATAATGAATAAAATAATTATAACATAAAAAGATATGAGATACATAAATACTCACTAGATTCAAGTCGCTCATGATAATCCAAGTCTTCTTCTACTTCAACGGGTGAAGATTCATTTCGAAGCCAATCTTGAACACAAACAAGAGCTTGCACCAATTTAGGAGTCAAAAAACTTCTAAATGAATCGAGAACACGTCCTGCGGTGCTAAATGCAATTTCCGATGCCACAGTAGAAATCGGAATCGCTAACACATTACGAGCCATCTCAGCAAGAGTAGGAAATCTAGGTTCGTTCATTTTCCACCAGAGTAAAATAGCAAATTATTCATTTTTAACCTCATTTTCTTCACCACCAACTCTGTTTTAGCATCCATAATTCCACTCTTTGCTTTATGTCTCAAATATTTTTGTTGTATCAGTGTTCCTTTATGAATTCTTCCAAAATTTATACTTGATAAGTCCAATGTGTTACAATGTGAATCAGATGAGACTCCACATGCTTTTGAAGTTATCTTTCGATACTCATCAAATAAACAAGCCATAAATGTCTTAACTTCATCTATCATTTTCTCCCTTTTTTCTTGCCCATACATCCTCAAAAGAACAAATGCTTCATAATCAAACTTGAATCGAGGATCAAGAACAAAAGAAACAAAAATCATCTTATTCATCTTCTCTAGAGCACCCCAATATTTGTCAAATTTAGCTTTCATTCTCCTTGCCATCAAACTCAAATTAATATCATCACCCTCTATCAACAAACACAACAAAGCTCATCAATTTCATGGAAGTGAACATTGGAAGTTACATATAATGAACCTGATACCCTCAGTGTAATGTTATAAAATGTTTCAAGAAACTTCTCCATCCGTCTTACATTAGCCCAATCATCACTTGTGGGGGCTCCTACATTCTTCCATGTTCACAAACATAAAAAAGAAGATATTCCAACAACCTGGGATCAAGATTGCTATAACTTACAAAAGCATTTTCAAATTCTTGAGCAGCTTTTAACATCAAATAAGTGGAATTCCACCTAGCGGCAGCATCTAAACACAAGGACCTTTTATTTGTTATTTTTTCAATTTCACAACAATCTTTAAATCTTTTGATCCTTGCAGGAGATTGTCTGATGTATCTCACAGCTTGTCTAACACGTCTAACATAATCACCAATTTCTTTTAAACCATCTTGAACAATAAGATTGATCACATGAGCCATACACCTGACATGAAGATGATGACCATCCATCAAATTTGTTCCCCACTTACTAAATTGTTTTGAAAATTCTTTCACAGTATTATCATTTGAACTAGCATTATCAACTCTGATAGTGAACACTTTATCCAAGCCCCAATCAAGTAAACAACTTAGCTATTACAATTGCCATATCATCACCTTTATGGGCTACTAATAGGGAAAAAATTTAGTATCCTTTTATGCAACTTCCAATCTTTATCGATAAAATGAGTGGTGAGACACAAATAATTAATTCTTTGGATTGAAGCCCATGTATCTGTAGTTAGGCAGACTTTTTGATTATTCTCCCTTAAAAAGTTCTTAAACTTTTTCTTTTCTTCATAAAAAAGTTCAAAACAGTCCCTCGTCACTGTTGTACGAGATGGAATTCGAAATTGAGGTTGTGCTACACTTACAAAGTACCTAAATCCCTCCTTCTCAACAAAACTAAAAGGTAGCTCATCTACAATTATCATTTTAGCTAAAGCTTTCCTACATAATTCTTGATCAAATCTCCAAATACTCATTGAAACATCACCCTTATGATGTTTTGAAACTTGTTGAAAACCTATTTTAGCTTGGCTAGTTTCAACATTGTTGGGATATTGTTTAATTTTCTCAAATGAGCGCTCAAAGTTGATGTGCCATTATATCTTGTATTAGCAGCACAATTAGAACTACAGTATTTACACCTTGCTCTAGGAGCCCCATCAGAATCATCATACTTCTCAAAATGTTCACACACAATAGATTTAGCTCTTACCACTTTCCTTTTTTTTCAAGTATCACTAGTAATTGTAGATGCTGAAGGAGGAGCATTAGCATTTGAACCTTCACTATCATGAAGTTTACCACGTTATTCGGCCATCTATTAAGATATTAATATAAAAATTATATAAACTAGGAAGATATAAAAAAACCTTTAATTTTGAGAGGTAGAATAATTAATGAGAGTAAATAGGGAAAAAAACAATTTAGAGCAGAACAATAAAAAACATTGTCAATGCCGTATCGTGCAAGAGAAATCAGCTCTCACATTGTTGTATAGAGAACTAAATGCAGCAAATTCAAAACCATCTGTTAGCATTAATGTCACCTCTGGAGGCATAATCAGAAATACAGGAAAAATGAATAATGAAAATCTGCAAATAAATTATTTGCAGATGAATGATTAAAGAGTAAATGCCTGAAGAACCCACACTCTTTCTAAAACAAAACACACATATGTAGTTGTGCCTATAGTCAGTTGATAGATTTCCTGAATGGGAAATGAAATGTGATTAGCTATCTCTTTGTGCTTTTTAGAACCACTGTTTTATTTTTTGAGTTGGGAAGATGATTATACAATTAATTTTGGAATCGAGACATTGTACCAAACATTTAGGCCCAATAAGAAACAAATATCACGCATGACTGAAACAACATATACGACACAACACAAAAGTTCAATTTCTGTGAAAGCCATATTTAATCAAGAAAACTTATTCGGTGGTTCCAAGCACATATTTAATCAAGAAACTACATATCCAAGAACATATTTTATCAGTGGTTCCAAGCACTTCTTATAATCAATTTGACAATTTCTTTCGGTGGTTACTCTGCAGGTGAGATTCCAAGCACATATTTAATAAAGAAACTATCATCAATCCACGGTGGTTACAAAAATAATACTGATATAAATTGCTATGAATCCACGTAAGTAAGAATATCAAACACGATAAATTTAGAATCGCGTCCTCAATTCAATAACGAACAAGGAATCGTTGTTGTTTTCCCGACCTGTTGAATCAAGTATTACGTGATATTAACCTCTAAACTATGAACGGTTTAGCAAAATAATCACAAGAAAAAAAATCGACACTCGAACGAACCTTCAAAGAACTCGTCTTTGACAATCCGCGTAAGAACGATCGACAAATGCCACAAAGTTAAAACTTTGATAAGTTTGATTTTGAAACAAAGCCAAGCCTTGAAAAGTTTTGAGAGAAAGACTCAAAAGTTTGAAATTCAATCAATAATAATGTGAATTGTGTGTAAATTTCGTACATATCATGTTTACAAACTCAAAAGATAACAATATTTAGTTACCAAACAATTTAGGACTCTAAACAAGGAAAGAAATATTTTCTCGCAACAGGGCGCGCTCGGGGGGATATTTATGTCCGCCCGGGCGGGAAGTGTTCGGCAATTTATTTTCCTACCGCCCGAGCGCAGGGTATTTGGAAATATTCTTCTTTTATCACTTGAATAATGTTCCTCTGACTCCCAAACTCACTCTCATGCATCACGAATCCTTCGGCACTTTGCTCTTTGCTCGTAAACCCTTCTTGATTGCTCATAACTCCTTGTAGTGCCACTTTAAATTTCTTTAATCGTCCTCTCGTGATTGGTCCCTCCGGCAACTCTAAAGGCTCCCATGCTTTTCTTGGGGCTTGACCAACTGTGTTCGCATCATCCTCCCCTTCTTGAAAAGGATTTGTCCTCAAATCTTGTTCATCGACTACATCAAACAACGACAAATCACTAACATTAAAAGTGGAACTCACGTTGTATTCACCTGGTAGGTCGAATTTGTAGGCGTTGTCATTGATCCTTTCTAGAACTTGAAATGGTCCATCACTCCTAGGTAATAGCTTCGAATGACGCTTCTCGGGGAACCTTTCCTTCCGCAAGTGGAGCCACACCCAATCACCTTTCTCGAATACCACTTTCTTCTTCCCCTTGTTGGCTTGTTTGGCATATTGCTCATTCTTCTTCTCTATGTTGGCCTTGGCCTTTTCATGCAAACCCCTAACAAATTCAGCCTTCTTTTTGCCATCCATGTTTAACCTTTCACTCACAGGTAAAGACATCAAATCCAACAGAGTCAAAGGATCAAAACCATACCCAATTTCAAACGACGAATAACTAATAGTAGAATGCACGCAACGATTATAAGCAAACTCAACAAATGGTAAACATTCTTCTCAATTCTTTAAGTTCCTTTTAAGAATAGCGCGCAAAAGTGTTCCTAAAGTTCTATTAACAACTTCATTTTGTCCATCCGTTCGAGGATGACACGTAGTAGAAAACAACAATTTTTTGCCAAGTTTAGCCCACAAAATTTTCCAAAAGTAACTCAAAAATTTAACATTACGATCCGAAACAATAGTCCTAGGCATGCCATGCAACCTAACAACTTCTCTAAAGAAAAAATCTGCAATGTTAGATGCATCATCAGTTTTATGACAAGCAATAAAATGTGCCATTTTAGAAAATCTATCAACAACGACAAATATTGAATCTCTGTAAAGGCCTGTATTTCGTATTCATATTTTTTGCGAAATTATTAAAATTTTTCTAAATAAATAAATAACTTGCTTCAAAATAAACATGTAAATAATTTCAACTTTAAAATAACAGCGGAAGGAAATATTGTTTCAAATACCAACTTAAAAATATTCCAACATATTAAAACTGAGTTTAAACATAATATTAAAACTGAGTTTAAACATAATAAAAATGCATAAACTAAAACATGAGGTCATCGGGTATACTACGCTGCCCCAATATAGCTCACTGATCTACGCCCTCCGTCTCAACCTCATCGGTACCTACAACAATCAAGTCTAGTGAGTCTAAAGACTCAACATGTATATATCGTGAATAACAAGTAAATATACAATAAAATCGCATGCAACGTAAAAATATGGTATCGTAAAGCGTATGGTGAAAATCGTATCATGAGTAATTATATCTACGTGCATATCTGAAAATCATACGTAAAAGCTTTGCTCCATAGAGCTCTGTCATATCATATCATAATTTTCTGGTAGAGATAATGTTCTAAGCAAGTGGCCCATAACATAACGTGAGCGCCTGATCAGACTAAACCACAGTATACTGGGCGGTAGAGATCAATCACAGCCCTTGGACTGGATATCCGTACCCATACATAATCATAAACCGGTCGTAAGTCACCGGGCGGAGAGGTCCTCGGTTGCGCCTACCGACTTCCAAACCCATAACATAAGGTGGCCACAAGACATATCGCATATATCTCAAAAATAAACATTTTATATTTTTATGCACGTAATATAATTAAAACCTTATTTTTACCGGATGAGTTGGATCGCTCCCAGGCTTGCTGCGACTTAATTCTAATATGTGACACTTGCAAATAATATTATCTTGACCTAAACTTGACAATAGAACCAAAACTTAACAATAGAACCAACAATGAGACTATTAGGACCAACCACTTGATTTTCAATCATGGTATTGTACCAACCCGAACTAACATTAAACCGACGTTTAACCATGATTAAAAATACCCCAAACATACTGAAAAATATGCATAAGAAGTGCAAAACACGAAAATAGGTGAAAGGAATCCAAAAACATAAAACACTCTTTCGAGAGTCATTTTGGCACCTTTCACCGTAAATTCTCGTACGACCTCTAAACTCGACCAAATCACAAACGGCCAAAAACATGACTTTCCTAACTCATTGAGGTACTTTCCAGTCCAAGGCCATGGGCTAAAAGCCAACCATGAACTCAAACCACCTCCAAAACCGAAGATGAAAGTTGCTGTCAAAAAATCCAGCAATGGCACTTGTGTGTTTGTGGTGTAATTCTGAAATTTATTGACCAATGGCTTGAACCACCTCCCAAGGACTCTTACCAACACTCTAAGGCATGGCTTGGACCATGGCTAAGGGTTAAAAGCCAGCCACAACTCGAACAAACACCTAGGACAACAGAAAGTACCAACCGAGAGCACCTAAATCTGTGTATTGTGATGTATTGCATTGTTTTGATGTCCTGTGTCGTTCCAATGGCCATTTCATCGACCTCGATCTAGACATGATGAAGTGTTGTATGAACCATGGCTATGAGCTAGGAGCCAACCATCATCCATCCAGCACCACAAAAACCGAAACACACTCACAGAAAAACTGAAAAGGGAAAAACCGAGTGACTCTTGCATTGTTGATGTAAAAATCTGATGGATCTTTGAACCAAGCTTGTAAATACCGATTTGATCACACTCTAGACATGTTAAGGGAGGGTTCTAACCATGGCTACAGTCCCTAGGAAAGCCAAGGTTCGAACACTCCACTTAAACAACTCAATGGCAGAAACCGTGTCTCATTCTGCACTCAAGTAAAAAGTTGCTGTCATTTCTGCATTTGTGTGTGTATGGCTGGAAACCAATGAACCAATAACTTCCTAAGACACTCTAAATCATGCCTAGAAGCAGCCCTATGTGCCTGGGACCGAGCAACCTCCTGAAACCACAAGAAACATCTCAAACAAAAACATGAGTCAAAGCCGAGAACCTGCACAGCTTTTATTTCGAAAATGTTGCTGATATATTTCGTTTTTACCTCATGAACTCTGAACATATAATGCTTAAAAATATTTATAGGACTTGATTGAAGAGCAAATAAACAACATATACATGACTGGAATTTGTTTTGAAGAAAACAAACCAATACAACGAATACTACGTGACGACACGGAGTTGGGTTCCTCTTCTTGTTTCAGCTGCTGTTCACGATTATTTTGCTGATGTTCTCTTCTGTAATTTCGAAGGTGAGGTTGTGGGGAATGTAGGTGAGGAAGGTGAATGATTTAATAGGTGTTAAAGGTGACATTATATGCCTTAAAATGAGAGTTACAAGTGAAGGAGTGGAAGGGACTTTGAATGGTTTTTCATTCCTCCTTGCTGGCCGATTCTTTTCCTCCCTTTTTCTGCATGATTTCGTTTATTTGCTAGCATGATTGGTTAAGGAAGAATCAAGGTGTATTATTTTATTTGAATTCACTAATAACTAATGGGTTAAAGATGAGGAATTGTATTCACCTTAAAGGCTATTTAAGGGTGGCTTGAATGGGATTTACTAAGCATTTGAATTTGCTTAAGGAGTTGATTAAATTTCTACTAATATTGCATGGTATAATGTTGATTAAGTCTTGTATTTTAAATTCTTAGTGTTTTAAATAACCATTTTATGTTTTAGTGAATTAACAAATTAAATTAGAATGAAATCTTGCATGGCATTGCATGGTTTAAAATTTAAGTATTTAAATGCTATGTTTAATTTCTTGACTATATTATACCTAGATTAATTTATCCCCACTTGTTAACATATTTTACTTAAACTTTAATTAAATATTGAACCTAATAGAATTTATTTACTAATTTGACTCCCATTAATTTAATAAATCCTAAAACATTTTTTTTCTTCAAATTAAATTATTTCTTGACTTAAATTAAATTTAGGAATATTTGTCTTATTATTAATCTTATCTCAAATCTCCAAACTCCGGTCCGGCCTCGCGTATTTATCCTGAAAAAGTGAAACTAAACATCTACTTTTTAAAATAACTAAAACACTTCATATTTTCATAAAAATTCATTTTTAATTTAAATAATATAAATTATGCATGGTTTATACGTAATCTGATTTTCGGGTGAGGCCCGGGGCCAATGAGGGCGGGGGTGATCGCCGGTGCCATCAGTTGCACGGACAATGAGCGGCTCCTGGCAGGCTTCTAGGTGGAGGGAACATGAATGAACCGACTCACACGGGAATGAGAGGGATTCCGAGATTGTTCAATGTAATGGACTGTACAGTTGAAGAAGGCTTAAAAGATTTGATTTGTACTACTCATATCACGAAGGTGCATCTTCTTTTCGGTAGCTCATCACATAAAAACTCCAAAGTTAAGCGTGCTTGACTTGGGGCAATTTTGGGATGGGTGACCTCCTGGGAAGTTCTTAGGGTGTGTGTGAGTGAGGACATAAGCATGCTGGAAAGACTCGTCTTGATACAGTGGGGAGAGTCGTCGAATTTGGGGTGTTACAGTTGGTATCAGAGCCGACCTCTCTTAGTACGGTGTGGTTCGTGGACGAACAAAGCGGAAGCTGGTGGGCATGTGAGGCCTGGGGCCAAAGAGGGCGGGGGGTGATCGCCGGTGCCATCAGTTGCACGGACAATGAGCGGCTCCTGGCAGGCTTCTAGGTGGAGGGAACATGAATGAACCAACCCACACGGGAATGAGAGGGATTCCGAGACTGTTCAATGTAATGGACTGTACAGTTGAAGAAGGCTTAAAAAATTTGATTTGTGCTACTCATATCAGGAAGGTGCATCTTCTTTTCGGTAGCTCATCACATAAGAACTCCAAAGTTAAGCGTGCTTGACTTGGGGCAATTTTGGAATGGCTGACCTCCTGGGAAGTTTTCTAGGGTGCGTGTGAGTGAGGACATAAGCACGCTGGAAAGACTCGTCTTGATACAGTGGGGAGAGTCGTCGAATTTGGGGTGTTACAGTTGGTATCAGAGCCGACCTCTCTTAGTACGGTGTGGTTCGTGGACGAACAAAGCGGAAGCTGGTGGGCATGTGAGGCCTGGGGCCAAAGAGGGCGGGGGGTGATCGCCGGTGCCATCAGTTGCACGGACAATGAGCGGCTCCTGGCAGGCTTCTAGGTGGAGGGAACATGAATGAACCAACCCACACGGGAATGAGAGGGATTCCGAGACTGTTCAATGTAATGGACTGTACAGTTGAAGAAGGCTTAAAAAATTTGATTTGTGCTACTCATATCAGGAAGGTGCATCTTCTTTTCGGTAGCTCATCACATAAGAACTCCAAAGTTAAGCGTGCTTGACTTGGGGCAATTTTGGAATGGCTGACCTCCTGGGAAGTTTTCTAGGGTGCGTGTGAGTGAGGACATAAGCACGCTGGAAAGACTCGTCTTGATACAGTGAGGACAGTCGTCGAATCTGGGGCATTACAATCACTCCTCTTCTTAGTCCTAGGCAACCCCAAAACAAAGTCCATAGAGATATCAACCCAAGATTCACTAGGGACAGGAAGTGGTGTATACAATCCATGTGGTTGCGTCCTAGACTTAGCTTGTCTACATGTTATGCACTTTTCACAAACACGTTCAACATCACGTTTCATATGTGGCCAATAAAAATGTTCATGCAACGCACTTAAAGTTTTAGCCACACCAAAATTCCCCATCAAACCACCCCCATATGCCTCCCTAAAAAGTAATTCACGAATTGAAGATTTAGGAATGCACAACTTATCTTCTCTAAGCAAGAAACCATGATGCAAATAATATTTGTCATGTGGACCATGCATATATGTTTCAAATACACCCTTAAAGTCCTCATCTAGCACATATAACTCTTTCACATGCTCAAACCCCAAAATTTTTGCATCCAAGGTAGAGATTAGTACGTACCTACGTGATAATGCGTCGGTCACTACATTTTTCCTACCTTGTTTGTGCTTGATTACGTAGGGGAATATCTCTATGAATGCCACCCACTTGGCATGCTGATTGTTCAGCTTCTGTTGTCCCTTAAGGTGCTTTAAGAATTCATGATTCGTATGAATCACAAACTCCCTAGGCCTCAAGTAGTCCTGCCACGTTTCAAGAGTCCTCATAAGCGCATAGAGCTCCTTGTCATATGTCGGGTAATTTAAGGCTGCTCCATTAAGCTTCTCACTAAAGTATAACACCGGCCGTCCTCCTTGCATCAACACTCCTCCAATACCTACACCTGAAGAATCTGTTGGAAACTAGATTCTGGAGTTTGACAAAATATGAATCAATCGATTAACAAAATATGAATCAACTGATATGCGCAAGCAAATTCGGCAACTGAACTTATCAACTGAAATCAGCTGATACAATGATACAGATTAAACTGATCAGTTAAAACATTCAGCCGAATGCCTCAAAGACTCTCAACTGAAGATGTCTCGGGAAAGAACAAAGAAGACATAACAGATTACAAGAGCACCACACAACAACCAAGACTACTTTAAACAACGCATTCCGGACAAAGCAATTAAGACGCCGAATTACAATAAATGAAGCAAACAATATCGAAGGAATAATCAAGTGGAAACCAACGGATACAAAGATTCAAATTTATCTCAAGATTACCGTTGGAAAAGAAGAGTATAAATATGGCAGAAGAAAAAGAAGAAGTGACGATACATCATTAAAAACTTGCTATTACTCTGTCAAAATCTCAGCTCACTCTTACTTGATTTATTCGTAGCAATCAAGGCTACAAGTTGAGCAAACTAGCACTCTGTAATATTTGTTAATTCAATAGTGCTAAGATCAGTTACGCACAGAGATCATTTTGTAATACTAAGAGTTTCAGTTTAGGCAGTGGGTAAGTCCTAACTGAAGTGGGTCTGTACAAGTGTTGTATTGGATCAAAGTCTTTTAGTGGAAATCCTATCCTTGTGATAGAAGGGGTGACGTAGGAGTAATTGAATTCTCCGAACATCCAGAAACAATCCTTGTGTATTTTATTTCAGTTCTGTATTCTATCTGTTAGTCAGTTACCTTCCGCAACTACCTCAGTTTAACTGATTGATATTGACCAACAAGATTCCGAGAATCAGTTTGTCACCAAACTGAACTCAAAAATTCGATAAGACCAATATTAATTGAGAGTGTTTATTCAACCCCCCCTTCTAAACACTCTTGACACATCAATCGATCCTATCAAGTGGTATCAGAGCGGTTGAATCTTGTTCTTGAATACTTTTGATCTATAAATCTGCTAGCATGACTTCATTCAATAAAATTCCTATGTTCTCAAGAGAAGATTTCGATGACTGGAAAATCAGAATGCAGGCTCACTTAGCTGCACAAGATGATGACATGTGGTATGTCATAACAGACGGACCCATGAAGATTCTAAAAGCAAATACAGCAATTTCCATAACTGAAGGAGCACCACAGAGAATTCAAAAGCCCAGAGAAGAGTGGACAACTGAGGACAAAAGAAAAGCCAATCTTGACAATGTGGCCAAAGATACTCTATACAAAACACTGGACAAAGCAACATTCAACAAAATAAAGATGTGCAAAACAGCAAAAGAAATTTGGGAAAAGTTGATTCAGTTATATGAAGGAAATGACCAAACAAAAGAAAATAAACTCTCTGTTGCTGTTCAGAAATTTGACAATATCAAAATGAAGGTTGGAGAATCAATGAATGAGTATGATGAAAGGGTGAGCAGTATTGTAAATGAATTAAATGCACTCGGAAAGGTGTATACTAACAAAGAGGTTGCACTAAAAGTGATGAGAGGTCTTCCAAAGGAATGGGATGTCAAAACTATGGCTATGAGAGAATCTAAAGACTTCAACCAGATCGAACTTCATGAACTATTTTCTGATTTAAAGGCTTATGAATTTGAATTGTGGAGCAGAGAAGGAGAACCATTTACTCCTACAGCTACAACTGCTTTAGCAGCTGTAAGAACTGAATCAACCAGTTCAGTCGAGAAATCTGCCGATCAGTTAAGCAATGATGCTATGTCATTATTCATCAAAAAGTTTGGGAGGTTCATGAGAAAGAACCAAGGAAACTTTCAGAAGTAATACCAGAGAAACAATTCCAAAGAAGAAATAAATGCTTGCTACAATTGTGGCAAAACAGGTCATTATATTGCTGACTGTCCTAAACCTAAAAAGGACAGTCAAGGATCAACTGACAGAAGAAAGAAATCATATGAGCATAAGAGAAGATCCAAAGATGATAAGAAAACCTACAAAAAGAAACATGAGGTTCTATTAGCTGAAGAGAACAAATCCAAATGGGCAGAAACTGATAGTGACGAATCAGAACCAGAAAGCTCATATAGCTCAAGTGATGAAGAGGAAGTCAAATGTCTAATGGCCAATGATACAAAAGCAGAATCTACAAGTCAACAGGTATTTGATTTTAGTTCAACTGATTTTACACGAGAAGAACTCATTTTAACATTGCATGAAATGGTAAATGAGTACCAGAAACTTGCATCATCATTTGAGGAAATAAAGTCAAAGCAAAATGATCTCATGGACAATAAAACCAAAACTGATGAATCAGTTGATGAGTTGAGTCTAAAAAGGGAAATTGCTGAGTTAAAAGCAGAGAGAAAGAAAGATTAGTCACTGACCCAGAAATTGATCCTTGAAAATTCAAAACAGACTGAACTCATTCAATCTTGGAATAAGTCGTCTACTGCATTGAATGAGATGCAGAATTCACAAAGGGAAGTACATTCACTTAGGGTTCAGTAATCAAGGAGAAACGTTTTCAAATGATACTCAACCGAAGCTGACAATGAACAAAGGGAATACATTCACTTTTTCAAATCAGCAGTGGTACAAGAACAAATTGAGCCCAATAAACTGATTGAACAACCTACTGAGAAGTTGAACAATGCTAGAAGATATGGGATTGGCTATAGCCAAAAGCTTTCAACTGATTCACAAAGCGGGTCATCAAAAAGATTTCACAAAAACTATTTGAATGGCTATGTCAATTACAATAACTGCAAGCCAGTTCAGAAGAGATACAGATTGAACAATCAGTTGAATAAGACTAAAACACATACTGTATCAACTGTACACTACTCACCAAGCACACAAAAGCCGAGAAAAACCATTTGGAATACAGCTACTGGAAAGTCAGTTAGACTAATCCAAGTATGGGTTCCAGAGGGACTAATAAGTTTTGGACCCAAATAGATATGGGTACCAAATCACATTATGTGTGTGCTTGCAGATAACAGGTACAGATAAAAATTCAATATGGTATTTGGACAGCGGTTGCTCACGACATATGACAGGAGATGCAAGTATGCTATCTCAACTGACCAAATATAGTGGTCCAAACATCAGTTTCGGAGATAATTCCAAAGGTAAAATCGTGGGTAAGGGTAAGCTTATCTGTGGTAACTTTACTATTAAAGATGTTTTATTAGTAGAGAATCTGAAGTATAACTTGATTAGCATCAGTCAGTTATGCGACAATAGATTCTCGGTACAATTTGATAAAAACTCATGCTCAGTTAAAACATCAACTGATGAAATCATACTAACTGGCAAACGATGTGGAAACACATATAAAGTCAGTTGGAATGAACAGCCTCATGCACCAGTCTGCTTTATTGCTTCAAAATCATCTCAAAACTGGTTGTGGCATAAAAGGTTAAATCATTTAAACTTTAAATCAATTGCCTATCTGAGTAAACATGAACTTGTAACTGGTTTGCCCAAAATAAATTTTTCAAAAGAAAAACTTTGCTCAGCATGTCAGTATGGAAAACAAGTACGATCTTCTTTCAAAAACAAGGGCTGTAAGTCTTCATCCCGAAGCTTAGAACTATTGCACATGGATCTCTTCGGTCCAATACCAGTCATGAGCTTAGGGGGAATGAAATACACCTTGGTGGTCGTAGATGATTTTTCAAGATTTACTTGGGTTATCTTTCTCAAATCCAAAGACCATACGGCTGCACAACTGATTAAACTCTTTAAAAGACTTTTAAATGAAAAATCAGTTGGGATTGATCGAATTAGATCTGATCGAGGAACTGAATTCATCAATCAAACACTTTCAAGCTTTCTAGAAAATGCTGGAATCAAGCATGAGCTCTCATCAGCAAGAACTCCTCAGCAAAACGGTGTAGCTGAGAGAAGAAATCGAACTCTTAAAGAAGCTGCTAGAACAATGCTTGCTGATTCTGGTATTTCTCAAAGATTTTGGGGAGAGGCAGTAAACACTGCATGTTATACTCAGAACAGATCAATGATTAATAAGAATCATATGAAATCACCATATGAGATCTGGCATGGAAGAAAAAGTATAATCACTTATTTCAAAATATTCGGCTGTAGATGTTTTATTCCTGATAATAGTAAAAATTAATTAAAATCATTCGATGCCAAATCTGCAGAAGGAATATTCCTTGGATATTCATCAGTTAGTATAGCTTATAGAGTCTTTAATAAGAAAACTTTAAATGTTGAAGAATCTGCGCATGTTGATTTTGATGAAACTGCACTAACTGATAAGCCAACTGATCAAGTTGAGCTAGCTGATCGATTTTCAGATATCAGTTTGGAAGATGATGACAAAGATGAAAATCATAATAATCAAAACATCCTTCAAACACCAGAACCAGAGATATTGGATCAATTAAATGAGCAGGAAGTCAATGCTGACAATCAGTCATTAAAGAAAAATGATAATATTCAAATATCAGCTGACGAGGCATCAACTGAAGCTGAAAACTGCATTCAGTTACCAACTGAAGAAGTTGCAGATGCAACGAATGCTGAGTACAGATGGAGAAAATCACATCCACCAGAATTTGTAATAGGAAATCCATCTGATCCAGTAAGAACTCGCAATCAAATGTTAAATTTATTTATTCATTCAGCCTTTGTCTCACAAATGAAACCAAAGAAAACTGATGAAGCTCTTGCTGATCCTAACTGGGTAAATGCTATGCAAGAAGAGCTGAATCAGTTCACTCACAATAACGTCTGGAACTTAGTTCCAAGACCAACTTCAAAAACCATTATAGGTACAAAATGGGTGTACAGGAATAAACTAAACGAGGACGGTTCAGTTATACGCTACAAAGCAAGACTAGTAGCACAAGGATATAGGCAAGAAGAAGGAATTGACTACGATGAGAAGTATGCTCCAGTTGCAAGATTGGAAGCAATCAGAATATTTCTTGCTTATGCATCTCACAAAAACTTCAAAGTTTACCAGATGGATGTGAAGAGTGCATTCCTAAACGGTCAGTTACAAGAAGAAGTATATGTTGAACAACCTCCAGGTTTTGTAAATCACAAACTTCCTGATCATGTATACTATTTGAACAAAGCATTATATGGTCTTAAACAAGCTCCCAGGGCTTGGTACGAAACTCTTTCAAAATTCCTAACTGATCATGACTTTACAGTCGGATCAGTTGATAAGACCTTGTTCAAATTTACTAAAAATAATCATATTCTATTAGTTCAAATTTATGTTGATGATATAATATTTGGGTCAACTAACCCCAAATTGTGCGAAAAGTTTGCTAAGTTAATGCAGGAAAAGTTTGAAATGAGCATGATGGGTGAACTGACATTTTTTCTTGGACTGCAAGTGAAGCAACTGGAAACTGGTATATTCATTAGTCAAACAAAATATACAAAGGAGTTGCTAAAGAAATTTTGTATGGAATCATGCTCAGCAGCAACTACTCCCATGAGCTCATCAGTTAAACTAGATACTGACAAAGGGGGAATATCAGTAGAGGCGACATTATATAGAGGATTAATAGGTTCATTGTTGTACCTAACAGCCAGTCGACCTGATATTGTTTTTGCTGTCTGTATGTGTGCCAGATTTCAAGCAAATCCTAAGCAATCACATTTCTCAGCTGCTAAAAGAATTCTGAGATATCTTAAGGACACGCAAAATGTTGGGCTACGATATTCCAAAGACTCCACCTTCAATTTAGTTGGATATTCAGACGCAGATTATGCAGGATGTAAGCTTGATCGCAAAAGTACAAGTGGATCTTGTCAGTTCTTAGGAGACAGACTGATCTCTTGGTTCAGCAAGAAGCAGACATCCATAGCTACCTCAACAACAGAAGCAGAATATCTTGCTGCTGGTAGCTGTTGTGCACAACTGATCTGGATTCAGCAACAAATGAAGGATTATGGAGTAGCGTCAACTGAATCGAACATATTTTGTGATAATACCAGCACAATTGCCATCACTTATAATCCAGTTCTTCACTGAAGGACCAAGCATATAGATGTCAGGCATCACTTCATTAGGGATCATGCGTTAAAGAAGGATATTCGACTAGAATATATTTCAACTGAACATCAAGCAGCTGACATCTTCACAAAACCATTACCCGAGGCTAAGTTTTCTTACTTTCGAAATATTCTTGGTTTAATTGATTTATCTTAGAAATTATTAGTAATATTGCTTCACTAACAGAATTATATGCAGAAAATAAGAACACAACAAATTGAAAATAACACTTCATTAAGAATACCAACGTTCCCATTTTACAGAAGATATCATGGAATCAACTGAATCTAGCCACGCCCTAACCCAATCATTTAACTCATAAATTCGAACTCTAGCAAATGCCCTAGATTTTGAAATCTTATCAACAACATGCCACTCCTTCCATAGCATCGCCTCCAAAAGACATTTGTCTTCAACCAAATCCCTAACATGCCTCACTTCAAAACGTTCAAGGTATTTCAGTGCTCTTGCCTCCTGAGCACGACTAGGAATAGCACCAATGTCACTCACTCTCTTCAACTCATGAATCTTTTCCCATGTTAACATCACCTTCTGAAAAACATATATCTCCATCTTTCTCTTGATATCTTTTAAACGAGGGGTTGACTGCTCAGTAATATGAACATGAGTGCTGCTGCATGCATCAGAATCAGACATATTGAAATATTTTTGAACTGATATTGCATCACATTTTTATCACTATCATCTTATTTATAGGAAAATGACGTTGGAGAAGCTGAAGAGTCTCAAGTTAATCAATGCGTCTTTCACATTTACCAAGGACTTTAAGTTATCAGTTGTTCATTGTCAACTGACACCAGTTTGAATTCTATTAATAGTTGTTTAAATAGTCCCAGTTCATGATCAACTTATGACAGTTAGTCTCTCATCAGTTCATTTGTTTACATATCACAGCTGATGAAATATATCATTTGCAGAAAAACAGAGTTAAAACCAGATAAATATTTCATTACTTATAAATGTTGGTCTGGATTACATCATCATACTTCTCCTCCACAAAAATTATCCAAAATTTCAGCCAAACAGATAGAGAAGAAGGAGCAGTCATGAGAAAGCTGTGAGAATGAGCTATGCGCCTCAGGATCTTCAATTCCTTGCGGAACATCAGCTGATACATGTGACCGTCCTTGAAGACGTCCACCCACACAGCAATATTCAAGTGCTTTCGCACTTGATTCAGTTCTGCCACCAATTCAGGAGTGGTGGCCTCCCCAGAGTTGTATAAGAGCTCAAGCTCCTGCAATCGCTCCCAGTAATGCAGACTTTCATAGAAGACTTCGTCTTCTATCTCAGCCTTCCTGGCCTCCACAGAAAAGGGAGAAAGACTTGAGTCACCCGTATCAGACATTTTTTATCTTGAATATTTTGGATGATATGTCTAAAACTAATTGAGCCATTTCTATTTATAGCAGAATATCAAGAAAGCTGAAGAGTCGTCAACGTTTCAGCAAAACCAATAACCTCTCTAACTCTTAAAATTATTTTGTAGCACTACTTTAATTATTATATGCACCAATTTAGGGGGAATGTCAGTTTTTAAGACGTTAACTGAGAAGACAATCGTTTGTGAATTCTCAACTGACTTGAATCAGTTTCCCAACTGATCGTTCAGCTTGAAAATTTTACAAATCTTCTCACATAAGTTAACCAATTAAAAACTTATTATATTCCAAATCAAATGAGGTGACTAAATTTTTATGACGTGGCATATTTTAAAACCGCTCATTATTATATACACACGATTACAGCACACGTGCACACATTTATTCAAAATTTTTCCCGGGCTGACACGTGTCCAGAATTTGAACAGTCACGAACAAAAGCATTTTGCCCGCTTCACTTCAGTTCTATTCTTCACAATTACAATCAGTTTCTAAGAGTATACAAATTTCAGAACTTATTCTCTTCAATTTGCAGATCACTACACTTTCCGAAATGGCAAACCAGATCCCAGCCCATATCTTGAATGCGATGGTCATCGATTTTAACTCGGTTCTATCGATTCAAGAAGCAGACGTTAAGAATGTATTTCTAAAGCTTGAGTTGGCAGGTCTCAGGATGTTCTTGGGACAATCTTTTCAGAAGATATACCTCAAGGAGGTCAATGAATTCTATCGGAAGGGATTTATCACTGCTAATGACACTATCTCTGTGACTATCAATGATCAGTTGCTACTCCTTTCTGAAGAAGCTTTCGGAGAAATCTTCTCTTTGCCAACTGATGGTTATGTCAGCTTTTCTGAAGTAAAAACTCATGACATTGAAGAAATGCAGTCTCGACTATCTGCTGATGGACGGAAAATCAAGGTTTCCGATCCAAAGAAGGAACTGAAACCAGAAATTCAGTTGTTAGCTGATATCGTGGCAAAGGGAATATTAGCAAAAGCCGGTTCTTATGATGCTCTTACACTCGAAAAATTCCAGGTAATGACCATAATCATGGGTGAAAAGAAAGAAAATTGGAGATATATTCTTTTTAACATCTTGAAGAATATGCTCAAGTCATCCAAACAGTAATGTGGCTTCGCCATCCAAATCAGTTATTTGTTAAAACTAAGGGTTTGGTAGCTGAAAATGCTGAAACATCATCAAAATTCAAGGTATTTACTGCCAAAAACACCTTGCCATCAAAAACCAAAATAGAGGTTGAGCCATCACCAGTCAAGAAGGTCAAAACAGCAAAAAGGAAACTGATTCTCAATGAATCAGATTCAGAGAAAACTCCTTCCCCTAAGCTTATCAAGAGACCAAGGACTCAAAGAACCAAACCAATAACCACAGTGGAAGTCATCCACCTGAGAAAATTATTCAATCAGCTGCTCAACAGCCCATTCAGGCTATCCCTTTGCAAGTAGTCTCACCTGATGATTCAGTTACCAAAGCAAAGACACCAGCTAAGGTAAGAGCTCCCTTGACTCTTGTAAATCGTCCTACCATCCTGCCTAGAGCAAGATCTAAAGGTGTAATATTAAGGGAACTAGTGCACTCCACACATTCTGGAATGGATCTTCCTCACATTCTCTCAACTGACAAAGGAAAAGGCAAGCAGGTTGAAGAACTCCGGCCATCCAATGTCATTCAAACACACATTGACCTAGTTTGGGAACAGGTCAATGCATTTGCCACATCACAATTAAAATCTTTTGATTGTTGGAAAAGTTTCAGAACAGAAATCTTTGCCAAAGAACTGAAGCATAGATCTCAACTGAAAAAGTTCATCAAGCTAGAAGCAATTGTGATGAAAGTAGTCAAAGCTGCTACAATTCCACAGGGCATTAGAAAGGCAGAAATATTTCTTTAATCAGATTCGCGTCAAAAAGCTAACAAGAATGGTAGCAAAGCTGAAGTCCAACTACAATCTCACAAGTCCAACTGCATACAATGATAGAGCTGTGTTCACTCAACTGGACACAGATCTTAGTAGTCTGCAGAGTGAAATCAGATTTTGGAAAGAAGATCAGGAACTAGTTCTTCATGACAAACCCCCCAACTCAAATATTGAAAAAGATTTATCCTCCTCTCCACAAAAATAACCATCTCCACAACAGGCAACTGAAAAGCCAGTTCAGGGAATACCTCAATCCTCTCAGACAGAACATCAGCTATATTCTGAAGCAGAACTATCCTTGGCAAACATTGATGAAATCATTCAAGCTGTTACCGTGGAAGCTCAGCTAGAGGAAATACAATATGACTCAATTACCCATTCAGCTGAACAACCAGAGCAAGACATTAAGATATCATCTGAAGCACCAGCTGAGTCACTTATTGCTGAAAAATTTATATCTGCTCAAACTGAAGATCAAACTGTAGTGCCAAACCAAACTTCAGAAAAAGAAATAACTGAATCGGAAAAAGCTCAAACTGAAGCACCAGTTCAGCCAGAAACTTCTGCTGAACAAGATATTCAAACTGATGAACAAGCCAAACCCTCAGAACAAGAAACTGCTGAACATGTAGAAGGTCAGTTGCTCACTGAATCAAAGGACCAAGAACAAATTTCAGTTAATTCTCCACAGGAGGCCCCTATGTATGAACCATCCATCTCCATCATTCAGCCAGACAGTCCGTTTCTTGATCAAAACCAACGTTCATCATCTCAAATTCAAGAAAACATTCCAGCTCAGCCTATGGCTGGAACAATGGAAACTAATCAAGCATTAGTTCTTTTTGGACAAACATCGAAGCATTCAGAAACGCCCAGCCAGCGACCTCCAATTCAATCCACAGAAATGGATGTTGTTCTTGAAGAAATCCAGAACATACAGTACAATATGCAGCAGATGCTCGCTGAAATCAAGAAAATTCAATTCGAACAACTGTCTCATACTGTCAAATTAGATTCTTCGACTGAATTTGACTCGGCGAAACTAAATGCTCTTCAAGCCAACATGGACTCTCTTAGCAGAACTGTGCATGAAATAAAGAAGGGGCTAGTTAACTCACTCTTTACAACTCAAGATGTAATCAGTCAGAGAGTTGAGCGACTGGAAACCTCAGTTTCAAAAAAAATAGAATTGCTACAGACCTCCCTCACAACTGTTGCCACAAGTATCTCATCAGATGTAAAAATTCTTTCCATTGACGTTCGAAAGTTATCAGACAAAATGGAGTTGTTTGACAAAAAGGGGGAAGAACAGCAGCTGAAGAAGAATTAATCAGATTATTAGAATCAACTGATATAATATTCTCAGATTTTATGTTATCTACAAGGAATCCAGTTATTTTATGATTCAGTTGCGTAATCTATTATCTACAAAGAGCTCAGTTATTCGATCTTAAATCACTTGGTTTTTTCAAACACCATAAAGGGGGAAATTGTTGGAAACTAGATTCTGGAGTTTGACAAAACATGAATCAATCGATTAACAAAATATGAATCAACTGATACGCGCAAGCAAATTCGGCAACTGAACTTATCAACTGAAATCAGCTGATACAATGATACAGAGTAAACTGATCAGTTAGAACTGATCAGTAAAAAATTCAGCCGAATGCCTCAAAGTCTCTCAACTGAAGATGTCTCGGGAAAGAACAAAGAAGACATAACAGATTACAAGAGCACCGCACAACAACCAAGACTACTTAAAACAACGCATTCCGGACAAAGCAATTAAGACGCCGAATTACAATAAATGAAGCAAACAATATCGAAAGAATAATCAAGTGGAAACCAACGGATACAAAGATTCAAATTTATCTCAAGATTACCGTTGGAAAAGAAGAGTATAAATATGGCCGAAGAAAAAGAAGAAGTGACGATACATCATTCAAAACTTGCTATTACTCTGTCAAAATCTCATCTCACTCTTACTTGATTTATTCGTAGCAATCAAGGCTACAAGTTGAGCAAACTAGCACTCTGTAATATTTGTTAATTCAATAGTGCTAAGATCAGTTACGCACAGAGATCATTTTATAATACTAAGAGTTTCAGTTTAGGTAGTGGGTAAGTCCTAACTGAAGTGGGTCTGTACAAGTGTTGTATTGGATCAAAGTCTTTTAGTAGAAATCCTATCCTTGTGATAGAAGGGGTGACGTAGGAGTAAATGAATTCTCCGAACATCCAGAAACAATCCTTGTGTATTTTATTTTAGTTCTGTATTCTATCTGTCAGTCAGTTACCTTCCGCAACTACCTCAGTTTAACTTATTGATATTGACCAACAAGATTCCGAGAATCAGTTTGTCACCAAACTGAACTCAAAAATTCGATAAGACCAATATTAATTGAGAGTGTTTATTCAACCCCCCCTTCTAAACACTCTTGACACGTCAATCGATCCTATTAGAATCACATTCAATTTCAAAAGTATTAGAAAAATCAAGTAATACAAGTAAAGGAGCATTAATTAATTTTTGCTTGATAATATTAAAGGATTTCTCTTGCTCATCGCCCCAATGGAATGGAACGTTCTTCTTGATCACAGCCGTCATTGGTACTGCCAGTGTGCTAAAATCCTTAACAAACCTCCTGTAGAAGCTTGCAAGTCCATGAAAACTGCGGACTTGACCAACAGTAGTATGCGTTGGCCAATCTCGAATAGCACTTACCTTGTCTTCATCCACTTGTATTCCCTGTGAACTTACCACAAAACAAAGAAAGATAAGTTTGCTTGTACAAAAATCACATTTTTTTAAGTTAGCATACAAACTTTCTTCCCTTAGTGTGATTAGCACAAGTCTCAAGTGTTTAACATGCTCATCCAAGTTTTTGCTATACACTAGGATATCATCAAAGTAAACCACGACAAATTTTCCAATGTATGCACGCAAGACATGGTTCATTAACCTCATAAAGGTTTTAGGAGCGTTAGTTAAGACAAAAGACATGACCATCCACTCATATAACTCATACTTGGTTTTAAAAGCAGTTTTCCACTCATCACCTTCCCTAGTCATAATTTGGTGATAACCACTCTTCAAATCAATTTTGCTAAAGATACAAGCACCATGAAATTCATCTAACATATCATCTAGTCTAGGTATGAGATGCCTATACTTAATGGTTATATTATTGATTGCCCTACAATATACACACATACGCCATGAGCCATCTTTCTTTGGAACTAGTAAAACAGATACAGCACAAGGAGACATGGACTCACGCACAAAACCCCTATCTAACAACTCACTTATCTGTCGTTGAAGCTCCTTAGTCTCCTCCGGATTGCTTCTATAAGCTGGACGGTTTGGCAATGCACTACCGGGTACAAAATCAATTTGGTGCTCAATTCTCCTCAATGGTGGTAGTCCTTGAGGTAGCTCCTCCGGAAATATATCATCAAATTCCTGCAATAGTGAAACAACAATGCTCGGAAGGGACCTGGTTATATCACTTGTGTTAAAGAGGATCTCTTTATAAAGAATCAACACAAGTGATTCATGTGTGTACATCAATTGCTTCAACTCACTTTTTTGGGCCATATATGTTTTCTTTTTTGCATTTTTCCTCTCATTTTCTTTTCCCTCTTTTCTTTCCTCTCTTTTTTCTTTTGTATGGCTATCTCACCATTTTTATCACTCTTTTTTTCAGCCATCTCATTTTTATTTTCAAAGGCCACCTCACTTTTTAGTTCACTCTTTTTTTTTGCCTCATCTCCTTTTTTTTTTCAATTAATCCTCCAACACAAGTTTTGGGGACAATGGAAGTAAAACAACATATTCCTTCTTGAGAACAAAGGAATATCTATTTCTAAACCCATCATGTGTCACCCGCCTATCATATTGTCACGGTCTACCCAACAAGATATGACAAGCATGCATTGGCACCACGTCATACAAGACCTCATCCACATACTTCCAAATAGAAAAAGAAACCATCACTTGTTTGTTCACCTTCACTTCCGCACAATCATTCAACCATTGAAGCCTATATGGTTGAGGGTGCTTTAACGTAGGCAAATCCAATTTTTCTACCATCTCACTACTAACCACATTGGTGCAACTCCCCCCATCTATTATAAGATTGCAAACCTTTTGGTTAACAAAACACCTAGTATGGAATAAGTTCACTGTTTGGTTCATCTCCTCCTCCTTGACTTGGGCACTCATTATCCGCCTAGTCACTAGTGCTTTTCCTACAACCGCCTCATAGCCCTCATCAGGACCCTCTAATGCAAGCATCTCATCATCATCACCCTCGTCATCACCCTCACTTTTGGACTCATAATCACCATAACCATTCAAAATCATCACCCTCTTACTTGGACATTGGCTAGAAATATAACCCACCCCTTGACACCTAAAACATTTAATATCCTTAGAACGATTAAGAGGAGTTTCAGATTTACCTTGCACTCCTTGCTTAGGCGTTTCTTGCTTGGTCTCAATCTTGGGTTTGGTCACCACTTTACTATCATCGCGTTTTGCCCCATTTGGTCGCCAAGAAGATGACGAACTCCCAGTTTGATTGGTGCGGCCAACTCCTCTCCTCTTGAGTTGTTGCTCCACTTTTATGGCCATTTGTACCATCTCGTCTAGATCCAAGTAGTGCCTAAGCTCCACTTGATCTTGAATCTCTCTGTTCAAACCACAAAGAAAACGTGCCATTGTCGCCTCACTATCTTCCTCGACATTTGCCATAATCATGATTACTTCCATCTCCTTATAGTAGTCCACAACACTCTTTACTCCTTGCCTCAAAGTTTGTAGCCTCTTAAACATCTCCCTATAGTAGTGATTGGGCACAAATCTCTTCCTTATGACCCTCTTCATCTCATCTCAAGTTCCAATGGGTCTCTCATTATACCTTCTCCTAGTGGTCACTAATTGATCCCACCAAATGAGAGCATAGTCTAAAAATTCAACCACCGCCAACATAACCTTCTTTTGTTCGGAGTAGTGGTGGCATTCAAACACGAACTCTACCCTCTTTTTCCATTCTAAGTATGCCTCCGGGTCAGATTTCCCATTGAAATATGGAATTTTCATCTTGATACTACCCATATTACTATCCTCCCTATTCCCATAATTGTACCTACCCCGTTCGGCTTCTCTTTTTCCTCTCCCAAATCCTCTACCTCGTCCGTTCCTACCCCAATTCTCATTTTGGCTCTCCTCGTCTCCTCCCACATCATATTCCTCCTCTTCTTATCCTCTACCCAAATCTTTAGCCATAGATTTATTTCCACTAGTACTAACTTCAAGCCTACTCATCCTCTCATGTAACGGCTCCAACTCAACCCTCATCATCCTAGTAAAATGCCCAAACAACGCCTCCATTTGAGTTTTAGACAACCCTTGGTTCGAACTATCTCCTACCTCCCTCTCCATTTTTCTTTCAGATTTGTACCTGCAAGAAGACGTTAATAGAAAACAAAAGATATTCCTCACCCAAATGCTCACGATCACTCCAAAGAAAGTCGCTCATCTCTCCTCTCTTATTTTTTTTTGCTCACAACAAATACTCATCAATCACTCCAAAGCACTCTCACTCAAGTATTTTTCACTCGAATTTGATAGTTCTCTCGAAAGTGTGCTCAAGCTTCATATTTGGATATATCAAACAATCAAGTTCAACTTGTGAACAATTGCGATCGACTCACTTAGACTGCGTACACAAGCAATTTGAATATATATATATATATATCTATATATATATATATATAAATTTCTTTTTTTTTACTGTGGGAGATAAATGAATATGACTCTCCAAAGGAAATAGAACAAAATACCAAAAAGAATTATGGTGAATTTTCTGAATATTTTTTTTTGCAAGGGTGAGTACTACTCGAAAATCCCAACAAAAAAAATCACCAAAATTTCAGAAACCGACGAAGAACGATATACTGACGCAGATCTGACAAACAAACGAAAGGATAATTGCAGATCTGAAAATTTAAGAACGATAGATACTTACTTGAATTCAATGAGCCAAAGCTCTTATACCAAATGATCCACGTACGTAAGAATAGCAAACACGATTAATTTAGAATCGCGCTCTCAATTCAATAACGAACAAGGAATCATTGTTGTTGTCCCGAACTTTTGAATCAAGTATTACGTGATATTCACCTCTAAACTATGAACAGTTTAGCAATAAATAATCACAAGAAAAACAATCGACACTTGAACGAACCTTCAAAGAACTAGTCTTTGACAATCCGTGTAATAAGGATCGACAAACGCCACAAAGTTAAAACTTTGATAAGTTTGATTTTGAAACAAAGCCTAGCCTTGAAAAGTTTTGAGATAAAGACTCAAAAGTTTGATATTCAATCAATAATAATGTGAATTGTGTGCAAAATTTCGTCCATATCATGTTTACAAACTCAAAAGATAACAATATCTAGTTACCAAACAATTTAGGACTCTAAACAAGGAAAGAAATATTTTCTCGCAACAGGGCGCGCTCGGGCAGATATTTATGTCTGCCTTGGCGGGAAGTATTCGGCAATTTATTTTACTTGGTTCGCGCTCGGGCAGTAACTCTTCTTCTTTTATCACTTGAATAATGTTCCTATGACTCCCAAACTCACTCCAATGCATCACGAACCCTTCGGCACTTTGCTCCTTGCTCGTAAACCCTTCTTGATTGCTCATAACTCCTTGTAGTGCCTATTTAAATTTCTTTAATCGTTCTCTCGTGATTGGTCCCTCCGGCAACTCTAAAGGCTCACATACTTTCCTTGGGCTTGACCAACCGTGTTCGCATCATAAATAATATTGATATCCATGGTGATTCCAAGCACATTATTTGGTGCTTCCAAGCTCATTATTCGGTGGTTACAAAAATAATACTGATATAAACATATTTAATCAAGAAACTATCATCAATGCATCATCAATTACTTTTTTAATCACTCAATCCACGGTAAAAGAAATTAAGAAAATAATTTTATCATAAAAAAATACCATGAACAATATAGAGATTAGAGAGCAGAGAACTAAGAGTAGCGAAATCTTGAAAGCCAACGCAACACAGGTTCTTCTGCTTCCACAACAATTCAACAAAGGCTAGAAGCAATGCCTTTTTCTCCAATCTTGATTTGTGCGGCTGAAGCCTGAAATTCTGAATCGTCAATTTCAAAAGTCAATCTCAAAACCTAAATAAATTAGTTTATTATTTATTCACTTATTTTTAAGTTTTATTTTTAATTTTTAGCTTAGGATATGTTTGGAGTACAATATAATAAAAAAGTACAAAGAATTCTCATATATTCGGTTTTTCGGTTTTTCTAAAAAAAACCAAAAACCGAACCGAAAATGCGTAATATCGAAACCGAAACCGGTAAAATAACCGAAAAAACCGAACTAAAAAAATCAAATTTTACGGTTCGACGGGTTTTTTCGAGTTTATCCGAAATTTGAACATCCCTACCATTGCAGATTCCACAACTGAAGCTAAATACATTGTTGCACCTGCTGCAACCAAAGAAACAGTTTGGATGATGAATTTTTTCCAAGAGTTGGGCGTTATTCCTAATTGAGTTGATCCAGTCCCGGTGTAGTGCGACAACACTTGTGTCGTTGCGCAAGCAAAGGAACCAACGTCTCCATCAGCCATCCAAATATAATGGCCCGAAAATTCGTGTTTGAAAATTTGCGGAAAAATTAAAAATTTTCTTTTTAAAATAATTAAAATGCCTCATTCACGAAATAAACTGATAAATCAAGTTTAATGTTCAAAATAGCAGCGGAAGAAATTATTTCTCACAAAATAACAAGTTAAAGTAATCCAAAAACTGATAAAAATGTTTGAGCATAAAAATGGCAAATACTGTAAATGAGGTCCTCGGGTTCCACTACTGCCGACCCAAGCTAGCTCACTGGTCCCCGCCCTCGGTCCCGACCTCATCAGTACCTATAACAATCAAGTCTAGTGAGTCTAAAGACTCAGCATGCATATATCGTAAATAACGAGTAAATAATATAATAAAGTTGCATGGGAGTAAAAATAACATATCATGAGGCATAACGTAAAATATCGTGTCCTGATTAATTATAATACATGCATAACTGAACTAAAATCATAGTGAAAATGTTTGCTCCATGGAGCCCTGTAATGAAATAGCATGTAATAATTTTCTGGTGAGATTATGGTCTACGCAAGTGGCCCCTGCACTGAACTGAACTTAACTGACCGGTAACTGGCGAACGGGTGAAGTAATGAACGTCTGATCAGACTAATGCCACAGTATACTGGGTGGAACTGACCGGTAACTGATGACCGGATGATACAATGATCCCATGATAGTGAAATGGCCACAAGCAATATCGCATAAATCTCAAAAATGAATATTTTATACTTTTATGCACGTAATATAATTAAATGACATAATTAAATATCCTGTATTATTTTACCACATGAGTTGGATCGTTCCCAGGCTCGCTACGACCTAAATTTATCACGAAAAATATGCAAATAATTTTCTTGACCAAACTTTGTAATTGAATCCAAAAACGAGACAATTACGCCCAACGACTTCGTATTTAATCATGACTCCGTGCCAACCCGAACCAACACTGAACCATCATTTAGTCATGATTAAAATACACTTAAAATGATGAAATAATGCTCCTAAAATGGTAAGGGCAGAAATTTTGGTGAATGGAGGCCAAAACATGAAACGCTCTTTCGAGAGTCAATTTGGCACATCGCACCGTAATTTCTCGTACGACCTCTAAAATGATCCGAATCACAAACGGCCAAAAACATGACCTTCCTAACTCTATGAGGCACTGTCCAGTCCAAGGCCATAGGCTAAAATCAAACCAAGAACTCGAACGAGCCATTGAACCAACGCACCACTTGCTGTCCACAAAATACAGCAGCTGTGTCTTTGCTTCCTTGTATCGTTTTCGAGACTACCGGCCATTGGGGCTTGAACCACCAATCAAAGGCTCTTAAAAACATCCTAGGGAATGATTTGAACCATGGCTAAGGGTCATAGGCCAGCCACAATTCGAACCACTCATGAAACCGACCGAAAAGTCCCACCCGAGAGCACCCTTGCGTGCGTGTGGTGTTTTGCTTCGCTTGCTGTCTCGTGTCGTTCCAGTGACCATTTGATTGACCATGGCACAATCTAGACATCAAGAGGTAGGGTGTGAACCGTGACTAAGGGCCAGAGGCCAACCAAGATCCACATCACTACACAAGATCGAACTACACTTGCTGTAAAGAAAATGAAGGGCCGAAAGGGGAAGGGGATGTTCTTGTTCTTTTGATTTGAAAACCGATGTAACCATGGACCAAGCCTCAAAATGGCGACTTGGTCACGTCTTAGACATGATAGGGAAGTGTTCTAACCATGGTTATAGGTTCCTAGGGCAGCCAAGATCAGAAACTTCCTCTATGGACAGCAACTCAAAAATCGAGCACAAGATGACACTTAATGGGGTGTTGCTGTCATCTCTAGATTTCGGCTTGTATGGGACTCAAACCAATCGATAAATGTGTTCCTAAAATGTCCTAGTACATGCCTAGGGGAAGCCTTGGAAGCCTGGAATTGAACCAATACCTGAAACAATGAAAACAAGCCAACCCGTGAAGCATGAAATGGAAGAGAAACCGAGCAGAATTTTCCTTTGAAAATTTGAATCCAATTTCAGTTATGCCATGGAAATGATGATCATATAATGTTTAAAAATGTTAATATGACTTGATTGAACAGCAAGGGATTCACATGCCTGGATATTTTCTGTTTCGAAGAAAACAAAAAGAAACGCAACGACGCGGCGCGGAGGAGACGGAGTGATCTACCTTCCTACCTTCTACTCGATTTCTTCTCTAAATGCTCTCGGTTTTTCCTCACGATTTTCTCACAAATTATGTTCTGAAATGCTCTCCAATTTTTGGTGAGGAGGGAGAGGGGAAGATGGTTAGGAGAGTGAGGGGAGGGGTTGCAATATAAAAGGGATGGCAAGACCAAGTCTTGCTCTCTTTTGAAATTTGAAATGGTTTGAGGTCAAAGTATTGTTGGAGGGAGATCATGGATGACCGATTCTACCATGGCTAGATATAGGTTGATTATTAATTAAATGGTGATCAAAATGAAAGGATTATCCTACTAATAAATAACAAGGAAAGGGTCAAAGGTGGTGAGTTGTCAAAGAATTGCTACACCACTTAGGGGGTGGCCGAATTTGAAATAAAAAAATGAAGGCAAATAATGTTTAGTTAGTGTATTTTAAACCTTAAGAGCCTTACCTATCCTTTAAATAATTTAGGGACTTAACACCTTAATTATGGAACCTAAATGAACTTATTTCCTACTTACCTCAAGTTACTTAAATAATTCCTTAAACCTCCTTTTAACTTAAATTAACTTATTAGCTAGCTAAAATAAACTCTGGGAATGATTTCTTAAATCTTAAATTTTATCTCAAAACTCCAACTCCAGTCCGGCCTCACTGAATTAACTGAAAAGATAAAAATTTAAACTACTGCATAAAATAATTAACTTTAAAGAAAATCATTTAAATACTCATGCAATAAAATCATTTTAATTTAAAATACTAGAATTATGCATGGCTTATACGTAGTCTAATTTACGGGTTCTACACCAAACATATATTGAGGAAGTTCCACATCATCCGGGAGATTGTGGGAAGAGGAGATATATCAGTTGAAAGAGTCCCCTCTACATATAATGTTATTGAACCACTTACAAAGCCCTTGCCAGGACCATTGTTTGAGAAGCATCGTGTTGCGACTTTGATTGTTGCACTCCCAAGAGCAGGTTGTCCACAAGTAATATAATTCGGTGAACCCGAATATCGTATCCTCAAGGAAGCTAAGGTAATTACAAGTCCACTACAATGTCTTTTTGTTTTTTCGTTTAATTGTTTGAATCTTTAATTGGTAATTTTTAATTGTTCAAATTTTAATTTAAGTAATTGAGATTAAAGGATCCATTCTTGGTAATTTAATAAAGTTAACAATATGAACATTATTGAAATCCACTTAATAAAATTGTTCCAATATATATTAAATAATCATATTTATATTATGTTATACATTATTATCTTATAAGTATATATACCAAAACTTATAAATGTTGTCAAGTATTTATTGTGCTATATATATATATATATATATTTGTAAACACTAAATCAAGGTTCACACTTTAAATGGTTGGTAAAACCAAACTAACATTTAAATGGTACCAAGATGTTAATATTATGATATATTCATATATAATAAATCAAGGCATCCACTTTAAATGATTGGTAAAACCAAACAAACATTTAAATGGTACCAAGAAATTAATATTATGATATATTCATATATAATTCGTGCCAAGAGTTTCACATTTTCATATCAACTTTGAGAAGTTAGCTTCTCATTAATGAAATTAACATGCTAATTATATTTAAATGAAGAAATAAAAGAAAAACAAAAAGAGAAATATTATGAACTCAAAGGTTTGTTCACAAAATGAGGGATATCTCAATTCATTATAATTCACCCCTATTTATAGCCAAATTTGGGGAGACAACCACAAATAAAATATTATTTTTTACACATAAGTCTTCATTGGTGTTCCAAGAAATAATATTTTAATACACATCACTTTTGAAAATTTTCCATCCGAATTTTCTTCTCCACATAAAATAAAACATGTAGATAATTGAGTTGTTTGAATTGTGGTATTTTTTTAACCATTTGATCAAGTAATTTGAGAGATATGGTCAAAATGCTAGAGCATGATAAAACTGTCACTTCTTTGGTAACTTTATTTGTTGCTTAATTTGATCCCACTTGTGAGAAGATTTTTATCTCATGCTTGCCACAAATATTGTAGATATTAACATCAACTTTCTACAGGTCTAAGAATCATCTTAATCACATTTGCAACGCCAAGGTTATTCTTATTTTATCGAACCTGTAAAAATAGTAAAACTTATAATTACACAACAACTTATATTTTATACAATTAATTATAAAAACATATAATATTTAAACATTTAATAAAACAAAAACTATAAATTTATATTATAAAACATTTAATTAATATACAATTTTTTATCTTTATCACACTCCCCAACCAGCTTATTGCTAGTCCCTAGCAATTTAAGCGTTAGTAGCAACACAAAACATATTGATTAATTTAAGAGGAAATGTAATCGGAACTATCCAAGTGTTTAAATTAAATTTAAAAACTGTCAAAGTTATATCAAGATCATTATAATTATGATTTATGAAATAATCTGAACTGATCAATTCAAAGCTTATTTTCAGGTAGTTAAATGTACATGGCCTTCAGAAATTCCTAGTAAAAGTCTCAACTCCATATCCTCACAGGTTAATAAATGTTTCAATTTATGGGAACGATTTCTTTCATGGAGTTGGAATACAGATAAATGGTCAGGAAAATGGTTTACAGAATGCAGACAGACAAACGAGCCAAACTAATCAAAAAATAGGAAATCCATTGATTCAAAATCTAGTTATTCTTATTATATATTTTTTTTTCCTGATCTTTTTTTTAACATCATGGAATCAGACTAAGTTTATACTTCATGACCACATATTTATTTAATTTGTACAATAAATTTCTCTCTTTTTTTTTCTTTCTTTTTTTAATTTTTATGAGAGATAAATGGGTCGTAGCATATAATTTAAAAATTACATAGATCTTCAACATCTTTTTTTTCTCTTTTTTTTCCAGGAAATATCAATTTTTTTTCAAAATTAGAACTCAAGATCTAAACAACAGATAGCCTCTCTAATGATCAATAAAGGCTCGCAACTGTTTTCTCAATCCTCTTCACTCACTCACAAAATATGTGTGAGTTTAAAAATTTTAGTCACTCTTAACAGGTATATCTTGGGCCATATACTTTAATAAGTGATTTTATCACAATGGTTAATCATTCAAAAAGATTTCATAAATCATATTTTTATAGTGATCAGAATATTAAAATTGACTTTTTTTCAAATAAAACATCCTTAGATAGATTATTACATTTTCTAATTTAAACCTTTCAAACATGTAACGTAATGATAGTTTTGCAAAAATTACTAAGATACAAACAATAAACATAGTTTTATTTTAAAATAATATTTTAATTTTTTTTTAAGTTTTTTTTAATTTTGTTCTCCCCCCAATCAGAATATGACATTGTCCCTAATGTCAAAATAACTATTAATAAAGAGTACATAATGAAAGAGATATCACCTGGAATTTTATTGAAGATAACAAACGGCAAACGCAAACCAATCCACGACTTTTGAATCAATGATCCAACTTTCTTTTCTTACTGCTTGATTGCGACCAATTGATCTTTGTTATCATCGGATCAGGCTTATAAACAAAAGCTTTCATATCATCAATTAATTGGTCAACAGTCGAAGCAGAGATGAGCATCCTTCGTGAATTTTCTGAAATGAAATTCTGTTCCACAGCTTTATCAAAAAATGTTAACAAAATGTCATAATAATTATTGATATTCAATAAGCCCACAGGTTTATTATGGATATTAAGTTGTGCCCAAGAAACAGTGTGAAAGATTTCTTTTAATCTACCAAAACTACCTGATAGTGCGATAAAAGCATCAGAATTTTCAATCATTTTGGTGATTCTGTCATATATAGAAGAAACTTTTAATTCCTCCCCAATCGTAACACCTGTAATATTTCCTTCAGCTAAAGTTGTAGGAATAATACCCAAAACATGACTACCTCCAAGATGAGCAGATATGGAAACAGATCTCATTAACCCAATATTACCTCCCCCATATACCAAGTGAATTTTTCTCTCAGCCAATATCTTTCCAAGATTATTCGCTGTTTCTACAAACACTTCATTTTTTCCAGGACTCGATCCACAAAATACACAAATATTTTTCAATGTTTGTGCAGAGGATCCAGCCATGATTTTACTTTCTTTTTTGGTCTGCGAAAATAGAGAGAAGATGAAAGATTTTATAGGGGTAATATGTTATCATGACAAAACCATAGGTCACAGCTGTAAACAGAATAAACAGTAAAAACAATAATGACACACATGCATATAAACAGTAGTGTGATTGTGGCTCACAATTTTCCTCTGGTTTTTGCTGGGGCATTGCATAATCCAAATGGCATCCTTCTAAATGCAAATATTCTAAAAGGACATGTGAATGTAGTTTTATCTTGATCTTCGAGTGCAATGGGAATTTGATAACAGCCTGAATAGAAAACAGTAGCAGGGACCTGCTACTCTTTCAAAAATTTGATCCAAAAATGGTAATGGAAAATGATTTTTTCTAGTGGCGTTATTTAATTTTCTATAATCAATACACCGCCAACTAGATGGGACTCGACTTGTTAACAATTCACCTTTTTCATTTTTTATCACTGTGATGCCAGATTTTTTTGGAACTACTTGTGTTGGGCTTACCCAGTTACTATCAGAAATAGGGTAGATAATCCCAACATCAAGTAGTTTGAGAACTTCAGTTTTCACAACATCTTTCATGTATGGATTTAATCTCCTTTGTGGTTGTTGAGATGTTTTAGCATTTTCTTCTAAATGAATTTTGTGAGTGCAAATTAGTGGATTAATGCCCGTGAGATCTTTTAGTGTCCAACCAATTGCATTTTTATGTCTTTTAAGCATATCACTAATTTACCTTCTTGATCACTTGCTAGTTTGGAAGAAATTACCACCGGATATGTTTCATCTTCTCCAAGAAATGCATACTTCAATTCTTCTGGCAAGGGTTTTAACTCCAATATGGGTGGTTCGTCTTTGTTCTCATATTTTGCCTCAAATTCTTTCTCTGATCCTTATAACGAGTGATACCTGATAAAATCATCAAGATCAATTTCAATATTTTCTTAAACAGTTTCAATTGAAAAAATATCTAATTGGTCACGAGTACTCCCTTCTTGAATGTCTTCTTCCACAAGAGTTTCAATAAGATTTTCATCTTCACTTTCATCTCCTTTGTCATGTCGTTGCTTACAAAGATTAAAAACATTAAGCTCTAAGGTCATGTTACCAAATGACAACTTCATTATTCCATTCCTGCAATTTATAAGAGCTTTAGAAGTTGCTAAAAATGGACGACCCAAAATTACAGGAATTGCATTACAAGCTTCGATAGGTTGTGTATCTAAAACAATGAAATCGACAGGTTATACAAAGTTATCAACTTGGACCAACACGTCTTCTACCATACCTCTTGGCACTTTAACAGATCTATCGGCAAGTAAAAGTGTTACCGAAGTAGGTTTTAACTCGCCTAGATTGAGTTCTTGATAAACTGAATATGGAAGTAAATTCACACTAGCTCCAAGATCAAGCAAGACTTTTTTAATCTTTCGTTCTCCAATAATATATGAAATAGTAGGACAACCAGGGTCTTTGTATTTCAAAGTATTATTATTTTGAATGATTGCACTTACTTGTTCGGCTAAAAATGCTTTCTTTTTCACATTCAATTTTCTTTTCACAGTGCACAAGTCTTTCAAAAATTTGGCATATGATGGCACCTGCTTTATTGCACCTAATAAAGAAATATTAACTTTTACTTGTTTAAAAATATCAAATATATCAGAATTCAAATTTGATTTTTTTGTATTTTTCAATGCATGAGGGAATGGTGGTGACACTGTCTGTTGATCCTCCTCTTCGCAAGTTATGGGTTCCACTTCCTTACCCTTTGGGGTTTATTTATCATCATCTTCACAAGGTTCAAGAATGGATTTTTCCACAACCTTACCACTACGAAGGGTAAGAACAGATTTTACCAGATCCATTGGTTGAGTTCCAGAAGTGTAGAATCCAAATTCAGTACACGTATAACCCATGCATTTATTTAATTATTAAAGCATTTATTTAATTTTAAAATGAGTCTTAGTGGTGCATGATTTATTTAAATGCATTATCTTAAATTATTTACGTTTATGTGACGCACGTTAAAATGTTTTCTCGAGTTTCATGTTTCAGGCGATTATTCGAGGCGGGATCGAGGAGAAGAGACCGGTGACGATTTTGGTGATTTTAAACGTGGTATTTTATTTTAAGTTAAAGATGGGGCATTTTAACTCATTTATTAAGTTTTTCGCATTTTAAAGCCTAATTTAATTATTAGGTGAATTTTAGAATTTTAAAACTTTTAAAAGACTAGCACATGTACATGTTTATTTTTAATTAGAGATTTTTGTTAAAGTTAAAGGAAGCTTAGTATTTTTAATTAGTGGTTATTTTTAATTAAGCAATAATTTGGCCCTAATTAAAACACACACACGTTACACACACAATTACACGCACCCACACTTTTACACACACTAAAATTCGCCCAACACACACACACACACAGTTCATTATTCAGATTTTTAGATTTTGAGAGAGTAAAACCTAGGGTTCTTGAGGAACTCAGCAGCCGCCCCTCCCTTCAAAGAATTTTAGCATTTTTTCGGTGATTTTATTTCAAGAAAATCGAGCCACCATCATCCCGAATCAAGCCTCACTCCGTCTCCGCTTCGGTATCGCCGTATCGTGAGTTTTTCACATTAAAGGCACGTATATTCTTTTCTTTCTGCGTCGATCATGTCATAGTATGTGTTGCGTTGTATTTATGCGTAAAAATACATGTGTGATATGTAGAAGTTTGAGCAATTATGTTTAGATCACTTTTGAAACCATTTTTGGATCAAAAATCACGTTTTTACTGTCTTTTCGAAAAATCCGATTTTTTGGTCGTGCTTTTGAGAAAACTTTCAACATATAAAACGTAGAAATTTTTAATACCTTCGATTTGACAGTAAATTCAAATTATTTGGATAAAAATTGAGTGAGTTATGGTGTTTTTCGTGGGACTGCTCAAACTGCATTTTCAGAAAATTATGTATTGATGTGTTCTTGAAGTTTTATTGTTGCAGGATTCGTTGGGGATCGACGGGTGATCGTTGCTGCATCTAGGTATGATTAGAATGATGTTGGGATGTATGTTGGTATGTTGTTTCGTGTCTTTAGGCACTTGGTTGAGTTAGAAATCATAGAAATTGATTTTGGTGTCAAATTTCGTGTTCATGAGTTGTATTGCATTGTAAGTTGGACGTCGTTGTTTTGGAGCATTTTTTTGAGTTTTAATGAGTGTTCTAGCACCCTAGGACAGGTCTCGAGGTGTCGATTTATGGTCGGGATGATAGAGTTAGGAGAAATAAGCTTTGAATACACGATTTTCCGTTGGTTTACTTTTACCGAGCCTACACGGACCCCTCGACGGACCCTGGCACGGGGTCCGTGCCCCTGTTCCTTCCGAAGTGTCTTTTACCAAGTCTACACGGACCCTTACATGGACCCAGGCACGGGGTCCGTGCCTTCCCTTTTCTGCACACATCTTTTACAGTACCTACACGGATCCGGAGCCGGACCTGAGCACGGGGTCCGTGTTCTTCATGTTTTTGGGAAAATTTATTGTTTGCTTTGGGGTTTCATGTCATGGTTTAGTACATCGATTGAATGAGGTCAATTCCTGAGTATTTTAGAAGGTCTTAAGCTATTTACTTGATTCGGGAGAGTACGAATACCTACGTCTAAGTTATGCAAATTAAGAATGTGAATTCATGTTAGTATGTGCAGCAGTGGCCCCAAGCGAGATCCAACGAATCCTTCAATGCCAAGTAAGTATGTTTGACGTGCAAAGAAAATATTTTCAAGTTTTTGAGGTATGTTAAATGTCTTGTAACCAATTTATGTATGGAGTTGGAAAGCGTTAAAGCATGAACGGGGACCAATCCACCCGTTAAAGCATGAACGGGGATCTCATGTATGTGGCAGTGAATTCGTCCCTGTCAGCCCAGTATTGTGGTTTAGTCTGATCAGGCGATTTATGTTATGGGTCACTTGCTTTGAAACATGCCTCTACGCAAAATGATGAAGTTATGTATGTTCAAGTATGTTCAAGTAAGCAAGCACGTTTAAGAAAAGTTTATGTTTATGGCACGTCTATGTATGTACGTATGTAAGTTCAAGTTTAAGCGCAAGTTCAAGGTCATGTATGTACGTTCTATTTTAAAGTCTCATGTTGTTTTATTATGTAGTACTTGTTACTCCCAGTTTATACGTGTTGAGTCTTTAGACTCACTAGACTTGATCGATGCAGGTGAGGACGATTTCGAGGAGACTAGGGGTGGGGACCAAGGAGCTGGCTTGGACTGAGCGGGAGGCTAAACCCGAGGACCGCCATGTTTTAAGTTTTATGAATGTTTAAAATATCTTGAGTTACGTTACTGGTTATGAGATTTTAAGCAAATATTTTGGTGAACTTTACTTTGAGATCTTTTGATACAACCGTTGTTGACATGAACAATTTATTTTATCGAATTTTGAAGGTTCACTTCTTATTTAAGAAAATTTTAACTTTTTCCGCAAATTTTAAGTAGTAAAAGTACGGTACGTTACAAGAAGTTCCAGTTTGTGAATGATGATCTTTGGGATTAGGCTGTGGTTGTGAAGGAAATTTACCTTTTTCATGAACATTAAGTACAGATATATGCAAATTTTGCAAAAGTATCTTTCAAATCTGTCATGGTTTGAGCAGTTTGAGTATTGATAGACTCTTGCTTTGTAATGAAAGAATTCAATATATCTTCCAAGTTCCTTTGAAAATTTTGTTGATTTTGGAAATGTGGTTGTGAAAATTGTGCAGCATTATCATTCCTTCAACTAAAATTTGGATGATTTCGCCAACCTGGATTGTAATTTTGAGAAAATGGTTCAAAATTTGGCCTTTTGAAATTGTTCAAAACATTGACTTGTTCATGGAGACATTCTTTAAAAGAGGGCAAAGTGGGACAATATTTTGTAGAATGATCACTTGTATCACAGATGTGACACGTAATTTCTTGAACAGATTTTAATTGACCATTCTTTTTCAATTCAAGTGCCTCAACTTTTCTTGCCAAAGAGGTAAATCTAGCTTGGAGATCATGTTCATCTTTGAGGGTGTACATACCTCCACCAGATGTGGAAAATTGAATCTTGTTTGATGGTTCGATTGTACCTATAGTGTCCCAATTTTGAGCATTTTCAGCTTATGAATCGAGATACTCAATTGTCTCGTTTAGATCTTTATCTTCAAATGTTCTATTACACATAAATTCAACCATTTGCCTATCTTTAGGTGTTAAGCCTTCATAAAATTGAGAAACAAATCTCCAAATTTCAAAACCATGATGTGGACAAAGATTAAGCAATTCTTTGTATCTATCACAACACTAATAAAAAGTTTATCCTTGTTTTTGAGTGAAAGTGATTATTTGCCTTTTGAAAGAAATTGTTCTATGAGATAGAAAAAACTTTTTCAAAAATTGTTGTTGCAATTCATCCCAAGTTCGAATGGATCTCGATCTAAGATTTTGTAGCCAAGTTTTAGCTTTATCTTTTAAAGAAAAAGGAAAACGCTTAAGTCGAATGAGGTTCATGCTACAATTTAGATCATTATATGTGTTGCACACTTCTTCAAACTCTCGTAAATGTATGTATGGATTTTCAGAATCTAAGCCATGAAAGTTGGGTAAAAGTTGGATAATACCAGGCTTAAAATTGAAATGAGATGCATCAGGGGGAAAAACTAGACATGAAGTTGCACTAGTACGTGTAGGATTCATGTGATCTCTAAGTGTTCTTCGTCTATCATGATCATGTTGAGATTGAATTTCATCTTCATTTTCTTGGATGGGTTCTTCCGTCATGTTTTGTAAAAATAAAGGTTATTTCGAATGAGTTGACCACTAAGTGTACGTGATCAAATGCTCATGCAAATGCAAAAGAAAAAGAATAAAAACACACAAAAGCAATAAAAATTCAAATAAAGAAAAATAAACTATAAACAAAATAAAAAAGACTTGAAATTAAATTATACTTCCCTGACAACGGCCCAAAAACTTGTTGTGACTTTGATTGTTGCACTCCCAAGAGCAGGTTGTCCACAAGTAGTATAATTCGGTAAGTCCGAATATCGTATCCACAAGGAAGCTAATGTAATTACAAGTCCACTACAATGTTTTTTTGTTTTTGTTTTTTAGTTTAATTTTTTGAATCTTTAATTGGTAATTTTTAATTGTTCAAATTTTAATTTTAGTAGTTGAGATTAAAGGATCCAATCTTGATAATTTAATAAAGTTAACAATATGAACATTATTGAAATCCACATAATAAAATGGTTCCAATATATATTAAATAATCATATTTATATTATGTTATATATTATTATCTTATAAGTATATATACCAAAACTTATAAATGTTGTCAAGTATTTATATATATATATATATATATATATATATATATATTTGTAAACACTAAATCAAGGTTCACACTTTAAATGGTTGGTAAAACCAAACTAACATTTAAATGGTATCAAGAAATTAATATTATGATATATTCATATATAATAAATCAAGGCATCCACTTTAAATGGTTAGTAAAACCAAACAAACGTTTAAAGGGTACCAAGAAATTAATATTATGATATATTCATATATAATAAATCAAGGCATCCACTTTAAATGGTTGGTATTACCAAACTAACATTTAAATGGTTCCAAGAATTTAGTGTAACATATAGCAACAATAAATCAAAACTCTCACATATAAGTAGGGTATAATAATGCTTAAAGAAATAAATATAACATAAACAATAAATAATGATTAAATAATATAAAATATAGATTCTTACCTTTTAATAACCTTATTATCGTGTCAAGAGTTTCACATTTTCATCTCAACTTTGGGAAGTTAGCTTCTCATTATTCAAAGTGTAAAACTTTGAATAATGAAATTAACATGCTAATTATATTTAAATGAAGAAATAAAAGAAAAACATAGAGAGAAATATTATGAACTCAAAGGTTTGTTCATAAAATGAGGGATATCTCAATTCATTACAATGCACCCCTATTTATAGCCAAATTTGGGGAGATAATCACAAATAAAATATTATTTTTTACACATAAGTCTTCATTGGTGTTCCAAGAAATAATATTTTATTACACATCACTTTTGAAAATCTTCTCATCCGAATTTTCTTCTCCACATAAAACAAAACATGTAAATAATTGAGTTCTTTGAATTGTGGTATTTTTTTTAACCATTTGATCAAGTAATTTGAGAGATATGGTCAAAATGCTAGAGCATGGTAAAATTGCCAGTTCTTTGGTAACTTTATTTGTTGCTTAATTTGATCCCGCTTGTGAGGAGATTTTTATCTCAGACTTGCCGCAAATATTGTAGATATTAACATCAACCTTCTACAGGTCCAAGAATCATCTTAATCCCATTTTCAACGCCAAGGTTATTCTTGTTTTATCGAACCTGTAAAAATAGTAAAAACTTATAATTACACAACAAGTTATATTTTATACAATTTATTATAAAAACATATAATATTTAAACATTTAATAAAACAAAAACTATAAATTTATATTATAAAACATTTAATTAATATACAATTTTTTATCTTTATCACATCGCGAAGCAATGAGATTAAATTTTATGGATAGTTGGCTTTAGGGCAAGTGGGAGATTGTTAGAGTAGATGCCCTGTACGCCAACTATTGGCTAGGGAATTTATTGACTCACTTGTGATAAACAATCTTTATTTTTAATATAATTCATTATCTCATGGTTTGTTAATTCTTTATCTATATACCAACGTGATCAACATAGATAAAGACTTTGAATTTAAAGTTCTGCTGAGTGAGCTTGGTGAGCGGAAGAAAATTTTTCAACACATTTTCTTAATAGCCAACTAATCCCAAAAACTTCAAATTTCTATTACAGTATTCGATCAAGGCCAGTCTATGATTGCCTTCACCTTATTGGTGATCCACTGATATGCCCATTTCAGAGATTATATGACCGAAGAATGTGACATTTTTTAATCAAAATTAACATTTCTTAAATTTAGTATTTAGTTATTTTCCTCTGAGCATCGGTAGAGCAAGACGAAGATCTTTCTTGCGGTCTTACTCACTTGTTGAATATGCAAGAATGTCATCAATAAATGCTACCACAAACTTGTCGAGGAATTTTCTTGAACACTTTGCTCATGAGTTCTATGAATGTTGCTGGAGCATTGGTCAGGCCAAAAGATATTATCGTGAAATCATAGTGTCCATACCCTTTTCTTTTTAAGGCTGTTTTAGGTATATTCTCTGCCTTGACCTTCAATTGTGGTAGTCTGACCTTAGATAGAGCTTCGAAAAGATTTTAGCTCCTTTTAACTAATAGAAAAGGTCATCTATTATGGAAATATGACATTTGTTCTTGATCCTATTGAGTTCTTTGTAGATCGACACACTATCTTGTGCTTTCACCATTCTTTTGTGTCAATAAGACTAAAGCTCCCCAAGGAGAGGCACTTAGTCTGATTTGTTTTTTACTAACAAATCTTGGAATTGATCTTTTAGCTTCTTGAGTTCAATTGAAGCCATTTGCTAGGGTTCCATAGATTTTAGTGTAGCACGAGCTATCAAGTTACTTTCGAATTCTACTTCACAGTCTGAGATAATTCAAAGTAACCTTTCCGAAGCTCGCTACCACAAGAATATTTTATATCTTGAGCTTAATTCCTTCTTTTGCTTCTCTCATTATTGCTAGTTATACTTCTTCGCCATACTCCATGCCTTTCTAGATCTGAGAAGCAGAAATGAAGGATTTATGTTCCTCATCCTTGCCATAAAATATGATTTATTCTTGGATTGGAGTTTAGCATTCTTACCCCGACCATCTACCATTGCATGATTCTTGTCCAACCAACCAATTCTCAGAATGACGTTGAAATTTACCATAGTACACTAAATAAAATCGGCATTGAATAAATGTGTATCCATACTTATTTTATTCTATCTTAAAATTATCACGATTAATATCTCAAAACTTAAAACCAATATAGAATCTTAGAACATAACTCCTTATCAGCCTATTGACTTAAGTCCCAATAACCTAGTTAAAATTTCTTCAACCTTGTACGGAAGAAACTAATTCCTCAAACAATTCTTCTTTTACTAAATCTGTTTTTAATCAAAACTATGAGCCTAACATGCTTTAATACAAACAAGTTTCGTTGGATGTCTTTCTCCACAAATCTTTCCCCTATTTTTTTTTTTACTATAAGAAGAGTCAGAACCTATTATGCAAGCTACATTTCCCTCGATGTCCACCAACTCTCATAACTCTCTTTATTTACCTAAGGTAATGACCTTAATTTCTTAACTTAAGTTATTGTTTCTTACTTTTATTAAATATTCTAAAATCTTACATATTTAAATTTATCGCTTAATATCCCAAATTTAAATGTCCATACCGTTAATTATTGACATAAAAATCAACTTTTATATCTGAATATCAAAACTTATATAATTCTTATCTCATATTTTCATAAATAATTTGTTATCCCGAATCAAACATTTCATCTTAAGTCGGAAGCTTATCTTCGATAAGTAAATTCCCAAATGTAAGTCAACTTATATCAGAGTATTTGTATTCCCAAAAATATAAGTCAAATTATCTCTGATAGGTATGTTCCCAAAAATATAATTCAACTTATCTCTGTACATTCTCAAAGAAATGTTGCACTTCTTTCTTTTATATTAATTAACCATAATACTAGTCCAGCCTACCTTATCATCTCTTCATCATCACTGTTCTTTTTCCATTACTTCCATAGGTACTTCTTCTTCTTCTTCTTCTTCCTCTTCCATGTTTTCCATGACAAGGTGCATATAGTTATGTTGTTCTCGCATTCTATCCATATCACCATGAAGCTTGGAGATGTAACGTTCTTGCTTGCGAGAAAGGTCTTCATGTTGATAAAGAGAGCGGTTAGCAAGATCCTTCTCAGTTTCAATCTTTACTATCAACTTTCGATTAGGGGTCGTATCACGTGAGATGGGTTACGTATTGTTATGGCGAGCTGGCTCTTTGATCTATCAAGGCGATAGGTGAGACATTGTATATCAGTTTGAAGTAGGTTCTTAATCTTTACGAGTTCTTGTTCTCTTGTTTTTCTATAGCGAGTTGATCCTTTAGGGTTGCAATCTCTCGTGTTTGGTTTTCAATGGAATGTTGACGCTTGCAAAGGACGGATTGAGCACGAGCACGAAGGCATCCGTTGAGGTAAAATTTCAGAATCGAATAAAGGATAGAAAGGCACAAACAATGTTGTCGTGGGATTTTCGATACTAAGAGTTTGCAGAACGATTGAAGGAAATAGATTTCGAATTTCTCAAAGAATTTTGGAAAGAATGAGAGTTTGTTTCAGAATGTACTAGGCTTGTGCCAAAATTTGACTTCTTCAAATTTTGTCTGTCAAAATCCCAGCGGGATTATGAACCTGGCGGCTTTGATACCACTTAAATGTCACGCCCCGTGTCCGAAGCATCTGTGACATCCGAAATTATTTAACAATTACTTGAAAACAATTAGGCCTCGTATCGAAATGTCAAAAACCAGTCTTTTTCATAAATAAAACATTGTCTTTACATTGACAATAGAATAAAAATACATCAGAGTTGCAAATGCGGAAACTGAACAAAAGGGAAATAAAGTCTTGATTTCTTGTATCTTGCTCATCGGCTACCATCCCTAGAAGGCTTCTTGCTCTTCCTCATTTATTTGCTCTTCGTTTTTATCTGAAATTTGTAAGGGGTGAGTGTTTTGTGAAACACTCAGTAAGTGGGGGGTCGATCGATTTCCAATGATACATATAGAACTTAGTTTCCTTAAAACGTCTTTTTAACAGATTTTCAAAACTTATTACCCTTAACTTATCATAACAGAAACGAATCGGATATAAGACAGAAGTTACCAGATGATTCAGAATAATTCAGAAATAGATCAGAACAATTCAGAACAGAACAGATCGGAATAGACAGAACATTGTTACTCATCTCATTTCCATGGTCAAATTGTCCCCAATATGTTAGTCCTCTAAGGGGTGAGGCCAGAACACGGTTTTATACCCAACGATGGTAACCAGACAGAACATGGTTTTTTACCCACCAATGGGGGCAAGATAGAATTACAATTCTCATCCCATTTCAAATCAATTTGTAACAGTGCAACACAGAATTCCGATTCACCAGACAGAACTTATCAGAATTTCAGATATCAGAATTTCAGACGGATACAGCGGAATCAACGAATTTCGAAGAACAGAAAGAGCATATCATCGATCGAAATTTTAAAAGAACATACTGTGATTTTCGAAAAAATGGACACACATACAAGCATGTCATATCATTTATATACAAAGTTTAAAAATACAAAAAGTATACGTAACAAAAGCCCACTTACAGTGTTTTACAAGTATGCTTCGAAACTTGAAGATTCTTGAACGATGTTTTCTTCTGAAAATCGGACAGCACTTCGACGTAACTCTAACAAATGCTATCTTCAATCTAGCAGCACTTTGACGCAGAATTTTAGCACTCGACTGCACGAAAATTTCTTCCTTTTTCCTTGCTAGACTTGGACGAAATTTTGGAGAGTTTTGTGGAGGGTGAGGGCCGAAACTTGGAGGCTTTTTGGAATGGTTTTTCTATCACCTTGATGTCCTATTTATAGATGCCAAAATGGCTCCCCAACTACCCCAAGTGGACGCCCCTTGATGCCCAGGAAACCATAAATGTGGTCAAGCTCCATGTCAAGCACCAAGAGTCATTTTCTGCATCATTAATGTGTCCTAACCTCTTAGTTCTTCCCTTAGATCCTTCATGGGTTAACTCAAAGGTTATTTCTTGCACCATTAACTTGTCCATACCTTTAGCTCTTCCCGTAGCTCCTTCATTGGTTATCTCAATGGTCACTTCTTGTATAATAATTTTGTCCAATTCCTTGGCTCCTCTTTTATCTCCCTTTTTGGTCCTTTTAGGACAAGTATGGTTGAGCTTCTTTGAGCTGAAAGATCGAGTCCTTGAGCTGGGGTTTTACTCTTCCACTGACAACTCTTCGATGGATGCGGTTACTTGCAGCTTGACCTCACGTTGAGCCAATCCCCGAGCTTTGGAGCTACTTCCTCGAGTTAAGTTAGCTGAAAATCTAAGTTCATATTTGAGTTTTATAGTTAGAATGAAAATTGTTGAGCTTAGTTTAAGCTTAATTTCGAATTTTTATTTCTTACAGAATTTGCTTTGGAAATTCCGTCTTCGGAAATTCCGGGTTCTCACACAACTGTCTTGGAAATCAATAACACATGCTTGCAGTAGATCTTCCAAATTTTGTATAACTCTTTCAGACTGACCATCGGTTTGAGGATGGAATGCTGTACTGAATAACAACTTGCTCCCCATCGCTGCATGTAGACTCTTCCAATAAGATGATGTGAATTTCGGATCTCTGTCAGAAACAATAGATACAGGAATCCCATGCAGACGAACTATCTCTCGAATATATAACTCGACATACTGAATCATGGTGAAGGTCGTCTTAATAGGTAGAAAATACGCTGATTTCGTAAGACGATCGACTATCACCCATATAGCATTGAATCCCTTAATAGTCTTTGGAAATCCCACAACAAAGTCCATAGTGATGTTTTCCCATTTCCACTCGGGAATATGAAGTGGCTTAAGTTTTCCCGCTGGTCTTTGATGCTCTGCTTTGACTTGCTGACAAGTCAAAAACTCGGATACAAACCTTAGAATATCTCTCTTCATGCTCTGCCACCAATATAACAACTACAATTCTTTGTACATTTTCGTACTTCCCGGATGAATGGAATATGGTGTGTCATGAGCTTCCTTCATAATGAGATCTCTCAAAGAATCATCACCAGGAACCCATAAACGATCTCTATATAACGAACTATACCATCCACCTCTGAATATAACTTCCGGCCCTTGGCTTCAACTCTTATCTCCACTTTTGTAACTGCTCATCAGTATACTGCCCATCACGGATTTTGTCCCTCAAAGTCGACTGCACTGATAATGTGTCAAAATTAGGGGCCTCGCCCCTAGCGTAGACTGTAAGCTCAAACCACTGTATCTCGGACTGCAACGATCTTTGGAGTGAATTGAGTGATAACTGTTGCTTTTCATTGTCTCATATTCAATTCTTTTTGGGTGAAGAAGTATTTCAGACTTTTATGATCGGTGAATATTTTGCACTTCTCCCCATAAAGGTAGTGTCTCCAAATCTTCAATGCAAAAACTACTGCCGCAAGCTCAAGATCATGAGTAGGGTAGTTTTTCTCGTAGATTTTCAACTGTCTCGACGCATAGGTTATAACTCGGTCATTTTGCATCAGAACTGCGCCTAAACCCAGTTTAGAAGCGTCGGTATAAAGAACATACTCTCCCTGCCTTGATGGCATAGACAACACTGGCGCTGATATCAAGGCTTGCTTCAATTTATCAAAACTGTCTTGGCAATCGGATCCCCAAATAAACTTTGCATTCTTCTTAGTCAAGGATGTCAAAGGTACTACAATAGATGAGAATCCCTTGATGAACTTGCGATAATAGCCAGCTAGTCCCAAGAAACCGCAAATCTCGGTAACACTCTTCGGTACTGGCCACTCTTTCACTGCCTCCACTTTACTCGGATCAACTTCAATGCCGTCACTAGAAATGATGTGGCCTAAGAAAGCTACTCTGTCCAGCCAAAACTCGCACTTGTAGTGATGTACTCAAATGGCGACTATGCTCCTCTCTGCCCTTTGAATAGATTAAGATATCATCAATAAATACTATAATAAACTGATCTAGATATGGCTGAAATACGCGATTCATGAGATCCATGAAGATCGTTGGCGCATTGGTCAGCCCGAATGGCATCAACATAAACTCATAGTGCCCATATCTCGTACGAAATGCTGTCTTGTGAACATCCGACTCTTTAACTTTCAACTGATGATATCCAGAACGAAGATCAATCTTAGAAAATATTGATGCACCTTGCAACTGATCAAATAAATCTTCAATTCTTTGCAGTGGATACTTATTTTTTATAGTGACCCTATTAAGCTCTCGATAATCAATGCAAAGGCGCATACTACCATCTTTCTTCTTCACAAATAATACAAGGACGCCCCATGGAGAATAACTAGGGCGAATAAAACCCTTGTCTAGCAATTCTTGGATTTGATATTTTAATTCTTTCATTTCAGCAGGTGCTAGGCGATAAGGCGCTTTAGATATAGGAACAATGCCCAGCATTAGATCAATAGAGAATTCTATTTCACGATCAGGTGGTATACCAGAAACGTCTTCGGGAAAGACGCTAGGAAAATCTCTGACAATATCAACATCCTCCAATTTCTGACTTATAGGAGCATGTGCGGTAGTGACACATGCTAGAAAAGCTTGACATCCATGCTTAATAAGCTTCCTCGCACATAAACAAGAGATAATGTGTGGCATTTGCTTGTTTCTCGCCGCCTCAAAGACAAAAGATTTACCACTAGGTGGCCTAATAGACACTGATCTCTGACGGAAATCAATCGAAGCTCCATTCGCTGATAGCCAATCCATACCGAGTATAATATCAAATTCAGGCATAGAAAGCACGATAAGATCTGCCCAAACCACATCTTTGCATAAACGAAGCTTCAGATTTTTGACAATTTTAGACGTGAACATTTGATCACCGGAAGGAATGGAAACTTTGAAACCCAAACCCATATCTTGAGGAGTAATATTCAGTCTTTTGATGAAGGTTTCAGATATGAAAGAATGTGTAGCTCCTGAATCTAGCAAAGCATAGGTAGCTACCCCTTGAACGATAATCCTCCATGCGGCGAAAACGTCTTTTAAATCTTTTCGTGTTGAAGCTTAAAGAATTTCTATCATTAATTTCCCAAAGTTATGTGAAGATTGCGTGTTTAACTTAAGCATTTCTTGAAAAATTTCCTTTTAGCCCTACAATTTTTCGAAATTTGCAATTTAGTCCCCAAATTTTCGAATTATTGCAATTTAACACTTACATTTTTTTCGAAAATTCTTATTTTAATCCCTTAAGTTTTGAAAATTGGGTTTGTGGTCCTTAATATTTCGGAAATTGTACTTAGGTCCCTTATATTTCGGTTAATTACATTCTGGTCCCTTAATTATCGAAAATTCATTTTAGACCCTTAAAATTTCGAAAATTGTATATTGACCCCTTTATAAATTTCGAAACCCCAAAAAAATTTCTTAATTATGATTTTCCTTTAATTTTGGCCCTATTACTTTTATTGGAATATTACATCATTCATATAAACTAAGGCACAAAATTTCAATACCAATTCCTATGGTTCCAAAATCATATCTTAAATTCCAACTAAGGTAGAACATTCAACCTAATTTTCACTAGGTTAAATCTTGTTCCCAATTCCATTCTAATAACCAGTTTAATATTTCATGCAATAATAAGCAACATAAAAATGTTAAATGACTAGGTTACCCGTGATAAGCGTAGTGTCTGCCTCCTCCTCAGCTTCTTCAGCATTCATCACATAAGCTCGTCCCATAGTAGGTGCATTCTTCTTTGGGCAATCAACAACTTTGTGCCCTTCTTCCTTGCATATGAAACACTTAGTAGTACCCCAAACACATGGTCCATAGTATAGTCAATTGCACTTCTTACATGGTTGTCCTTCTGCAGGTTTTGGTGCTGCAGGTGGAGGCTTTTGTGGTGCTTGTTTCTTGACTTGACCTTGGGGCTTTTGAGGCCCTTGAGGTCTAGGAGGACCCGCATATGGCTTCTTGTTTGGCTGACTATTATTCTGATGTTGTTGCCTTTTGCGCTGTAACTCAAACTCGATGTCCTTCAAGGATTGTTCAGACTGGAATGCATAAGTGGTAGCAGTAGCATAATCCAAAGGACGCATCATCATAGCATTATTCCTTATAGTGGGTCGTAGACCATCCGTGAAGTGTCTCAGCTTCTCTTCAGCATCTCTGGCAATAAGGGATACAAAGTGAAAATCCTTATCAAATCTCTTCACAAATTCAGCAACAGTAGCGTCTCCCTGACAGAGACTCATAAATTCCCTCTTTAATCGTCCTCTAACATCAACAGTAAAATATTTCTCGTAGAATATCGTTTTGAATTGAACCCAAGTGTAGCAAGGTTAACACCATGCTCAGCTCCTTCCCACCATAAAGAAGCGTCGTCCCTGAACAGATAAGTGGTACACCTCACACGGTCAGCATCTCCCATATCTAGATAGCAAAAGTGTACCTCGAGTGAACGAATCCAACTTTCAGCAGCAAAAGGATCGGTAGTGCCAGAAAATTCCTTCGTCCCCAGGCTGTGGAACTGATCATATATATCATGTTGTGGCCTAGGTGCCTACTCCATCTGCTGTAACTGCTGCTGCAACTGCTGTTGCTGTAACTGCTGCTGCTGTAACTGTTGCTCGAAGAGACGAGCCATTCCCTCTAGTGCACGTGTAGCCGCATCCCCTGGAGGAGGTGGTGGGGGTGCATTCCCTTGACGGTTCACACTGTTCTCTGCTTGGTTTTCATTAATAGGATCACGTATAGGAGGCATTTTATCTTAACGTTTTTCAAATTCTAACGTAACCAACATGCATTTAAATCTAAGTTTTCTAATCATGTGACATATCCATATTCATTTAGCAATTTAAGCATGCAAAGCATATATACTCAAAAATCTAGTAAACATGTATCGTAAACATATTATTCATGTCATCATACAGGTAATTAACATCATAACAAATCATATAAAGCATGTAAGACTTACAAATTGAGACTTGACGACTGATCTTCCCGGCGCTGATGGTGGCACAACCCTTTACAGAAATCTGGCTCTGATACCAACTGAAACGTCTGCTTAATCGTTTTCTTAAAATGTGCTTGAAATTTTTTTTTTCTTACATGAATATATAAATACTTTGAAAATACCTTGTCCCATTTTAAAAATAAACAATCAACTAACATTTCAAAACCAAAGGAAAATATTTTAAATCGTAAAATCGTCAAACGTTTTACCTAACTTAAAAAGCAATAAATATGAGAAGTATAGCCCATACTAATCCTGAAAATCTCTCAAAAAAATAACATAAATAAAGAGTCTTAAAATCTTTAATGTAAATCATAAACTTAAATGCGGAAAATAGAAGCGCTGGTCTTCGGGTTATGTGCACCTTCAGTCCAGTCAGGTCAACCATCAAGACCTCCATCAAACTCACCTGCATCAAACACACCTAGTGAGTCTATAGACTCAACACATCATATCCTTGATAACGAGTAAAACGTAATACAGTTCACATACAACAGTGAAAAATACTTGTACTTAAAATAACATTTTCATAATAATACATAAACTTTAAACATAATAATTTTCATAAACATTTTCATATCAACATATTCATATTCATATTAACATATTCATAGTCATATTCGTGTTTGTTGAATTCAGATCGTGATTGTGATTCGTATTCTTAATCGTATTGGGCGATGGATCCATCTAGAGAAAACCACAGTACTGGGCGGCGGGGACACCAGCGACAATCTCACCGGTCAACTGGGTCTTGGCCAACGTATTAAAGTATTCGTATTCGTATTCGTATTTGTATCCGTATCCAAGGAAACACGATCGTCGGGCTCCCACTGGGACCATAACCCTCACGATATTTCCAACATATCAACGTATTTAGTCACAATCCTTTCACATTCTTCAACATGTCGTGTTTCCATCACTTAATAAAAACATGCATAATATATCATTTTATTTTGAAACCAAGCATGCAACATATCTTTTAAATGTCCAATTTACACCGTAAAAATTCATGAACATTTAAAAATCATAATTTAACATATAAAAAATCATAAACATGTGAAATAATCATATTGACATTTAAAACAGCAATTAGAGAACTGCCATGACGTTTACTAATTTTTAGGTGTAAAAAGACTGTTTTACCCCTGGACGTACAATTTTACGTTTTTGACATTTTCTTAATTTTGTTGTCTCAAACATGTCCAAAATAATTATTTAAGCTTAAATTAAAATTCCCGTAATTTTATTTTTCTTAAAAACCAGGCTTCTTAATTAATTCGTAATTAATCGTTTTGGAGGCGTTTTAATCCCGAAAAATTCCAAACTTTAATATAAAATTCCTAAAATCAAAATTTAGACTTTTTATATTATTTTAGCCCTCTTGAACCATGACTCGACCCACGTGAGCCGTTTTTCAATTAAATTAGCAATTAAAACCCTAAATTGACCCTTATTAGTTGGCATCGAGCCACCCTCGAGCCATAATGAACCCAACCCTGACCAACACCCTTAGACACCCTACTGGACCCTTGGAACCCTTAGGAACCATCCCGAAACCAAAAGCCGAAGCCCCAACCCCAGCCCCTATGCATGGCCGAGAACTTCACTTAGGTGTAGGACTCTTCTTGCTTCTTTAGGATTTAGCCAACCGACCTAACCCCTAAACCAACATATTGTGCACTCAACTAGGACGCCAAAGAGTCGACCTAGCCCAGCCTAAGCCCCCTTGGCCCAGCCCACATGTCGAGGCCCGTATTTCGTATTTGTAAATTTTGCGGAATTATTTAAAATTTTTCTCTTTAAATAAGTAACATGCATCATTCATAAAATAAACTGATAAATGGATTTGATTTTAAAATAACAGCGGAAGCAAATATTGTGTTTCAAAATAACAACTTAAAAAAAATTCAACATGATAAAATGTGAATAAACTGAAACATGAGGTCCTCGGGTTCCTACTACTGCGGACCCAAGCTCGCTCACTGGTCCCCGCCCTCAGTCTCGACCTCGTCAGTACCTACAACAATCAAGTCCTGTGAGTCTAAAGACTCTGAGTGCATATACCATGAATAACAAGTAAATATATCATAAAATTTCGTGTAACGTAAAAATATCGTATCATAAAGCGTAAGGTGAAAATCATGTCATGAGTTATTATAAATACGCGCATATCTGAAAATCATACGTAAAAGCTTAGCTCGATAGAGCTCTGTCATAACATATCATATCGTAATTTTTCTGTAGAGATAATGTTTCTACGCAAGTGGCCCATAACATAACATGAACGTCTGATCAGACTAAAGCACAGTATACTGGGCGGTAGAGATCATCACAGCCCTTGGACTGGATATCCGTACCCATACATAATCGTAAACCGGTCGTAAGTCACCGGGTGAAGCAATCCCATAAGCGTAAGATGGCCACAAGATATATCGCATATATCTCAAAAATAAATATTTTATATTTTATGCACGTAATATAATTATAACCATGTTTTTATCGAGTGAGTTGGATCGTTCCCAGGCTTGCTGCGACCTAATTCTAACATGAGAAACATGCAAATAATTTTGACTTGACAAAGATTTCATAACCGAACCAAAAACGAGACAACTACGCCCAACAAGCTTAGTATTCAACCATGGCTTCGTACCAACCCGAACCAACATTGAACCATCGTTTAGCCATGATTAAAATACACCTAAAATACTGGAAAATATATCCCTAGGGCTGTAATACACGAAAAATGTGAATGGAGGACAAAATCGTAAAATGCTCTTTCGAGAGTCACTTTAGCACATTGCACCGTAAATTCTCCTACGACCTCTAAACTTAACCAAATCACAAACGGCCAAAAACATGACCTTCCTAACTCATTGAGGCACTTTCCAGTCCAAGGCCATAGGCAAACATGACATCTGAACCGAAGAAAAAGTTGCTGTCATGACACAGTGGCAGCAGCTGCGCTTCCTTGCGTGGTTTGTGAAACCAATGGCCATTGGGGCTTGAACCACCAACCAAAGTCTCTTATCAACATCCTAAGGTGTGGCTTGAACCATGGCTAAGGGCACTTGGCCAACCAAAACTCAAGCAAACACCTAGGACAACTTGAAGCTCAAACCGAGAGCACCAAAGAAATTTCTGTACTATGCGATGGTGTGGATCGCTTGCTGTCTTGTGTCGTTCCAGTGGCCATATGATCAACCATGGCTCGATCTAGACATCATGAGGTATTGTGTGAACCATGGCTAAGGGCTAGAATCCAACAAAGATCCACCCAAACCTCAAGAAGCCGAAGCTTCACTCACACAAAAATCAGAAACTAAAAACCGAAAGGGCACTTGTATTGTTTGTTTAAAATTTCGATGGGACCATGAACCAAGCCTTGAAAGGCCATCTTGGTCACGTCCTAGACATGCTAAGGAAGGATTCTAACCATGGTTACAGGCCTTAGACCAATCATGAGGTATTGTGTGAACCATGGCTAAGGGTTAGAAGCCAACCAAGATCCACCCAAACCTCAAGAAGCCGAAGCTTCACTCACACAAAAATCAGAAACTAAAAACTGAAGGGGCACTTGTATTGTTTGTTTAAAATTGACCATGAACCAAGCCTTGAAAGGCCATCTTGGTCACGTCCTAGACATCCTAAGGAAGGGTTCTAACCATGGTTACAGGCCTTAGACCAACCATGATCCGAACTTTCAACTTAGCCAACCAACACCAAAAAAATCGAGACTCAAACTTGCAACTATGGGAAAGTTGCTGTCAAGTCTTCGTCCAGCGTGTAGGGGCTTGAACTAATGGACTAACACGATCCTAACACACCCTAGTACGTGCCTAGATGCAGCCTCGAGCGCCTGGAACTGAGCCAATCCCTGAAATCACAAAACAAGCCAACCTGTGAAGCAACAAGGGAGAGCCGAAATACTGCACAGATTTTTTTTTTTTTGAAAAGTTGCTGTCCAATTTCGGTTTTTCCTCATGAATCATGAACATATAGTGTTTTAAAATATTTATAGGACTTGATTGAAGATAAATGATTAATATAAACATGCCTGGAAATTTGTTTTGAATAAAACAAATAATTGCGACGAACACGGCGCGGTGGAGACGGAGTTTTGTTTCTTACTTTTCTCTCTTGTTTTTCTTGTTGATGGTTCACGTTTTTTTCTGCTGATTCCTACTTATATTTTCGAATGAGAGGGTGGATAGAATGTCAAGGAATGAAGGGGGAAGGTTACTAATTAAATGAGGAGGTTGAATGGCAATTCAAATCATTCCATCCTAGTTGCTAGTGAGATATGGAATGGGGTGTTATATTATTGGATTGAGGGGTGATTTAGGGGGAGTGATGGCCGAGATTCTTCATCAAAATCAAGGCAAAAATATTGCTTAAATCATTAATTATTGGTGATTAAAAATGAAGCAATTATCGTACCAAGAAAGTATAAGGAAAGAATAAAAAATGGAGAGTTGCCAAGCATGTAAGGATTTGATTGAAGGGGGCCAAAATTTGATGTTTAAATGCAAGGAAAAATATTGCTTAATTATTGAATTTTAACTCCTTAAAGTTTTAAACAATTATTATGTATTTTAGTGAATTAATAAATTAAGTTAGGATAGTAATTTTCTTGTATGCACGGCTAAGTCTTAAAATAAATTACTAACATGTTAAGTTACAATTTCTTAAATAAAATAGGCTTAGATTAATTTATCCAAATTGGTTACACATTTTAATTTAGGCATTTAAATAAATTATTGGACATAAAATAACTTATTTACTACTTAACTCCAATTAATTAAATAAATCCTTAAGCATTCTTTTACATTAAAATAAATTATTTCTTGGCTTAAATTAAATTTAGGAATATTTTCTTATTATTAAATTTTATCTCAATACTCCAACTCCAGTCCGGCCTCGCGTATTTAACCGAAAAGATAAAACTAAACTTCTGCGATTTAAAATAAATGATCATGACTTAACAAATTTTAAAATGAATTAAACCCTCATGCATGTATGAAAAATCATTTTAATTTAAATAATAGTAATTATGCATGGCTTATACGTAGTCTGATTTACCGGGTTCTACACCACAACCCCTGCGTAAACAATGAACCCTGCGTTGCTTTCCTAGCAACTCTCAAACAAGGACTCCTCCCAAGCCCCTTAACTCGAGTCCTAGCGTGGCTAGGACTCTTCCCTTGACCCTTCCCAGACCCTGGCTAAGCCCTGACCCAAGCCAAGCCCAAGCCGAGTCCTTAAGAACAAAAAAACCCGAACCCTTGACTACATGACAACAACTCGTGTGCAACAGCTCGTGTCTCTCGGTTGTGTGCAGCGATTGAAGCTATATTCAGGGACTCTAAAATAAGGTAAAACATTGTTGATCGTACCCTATATCATGGCAGCCTCCTTACCACAATTAACACATGAATTTGGAATCAAAAAATTCAAGTTTGGAACACATGTACATGCAAATTCGAAAATAAGTTTTATGCTACTTGTTCTTCATACAAAACATGCATAAAATCTTAATATGGTGTGATGATGTTTGAAGGGAAGAATTATGTGTGCCTTTGCGTATTTAACGCATGATTATTCATTGACGACGGCGAAGAACGGGGCTAAACCTTGGCTTGAACTCTACCTTGACCCTTCGAAATTTTCTCTACCAATTGTGATGAGTGTGTGCCGTGAATATGGCGAGTTTGGGAGAGCAAAATTCTGATTTGAGGCTTGTAAAAAGTGTAGGGTTTGGGGTGGGTTTACATAATATATAGTTAAATAATTTACTAACAAGGTTTTAGGCCTATTAAGCATAATTTAGGCCCATCAAAGCTTAGTTAGAATTTAATTAAAATGTTAAAAATGGTTTTGTTCAAATAAGATTGTGAATTTAATAGCCGGGTTGTCGAAAAGTTCGTATTTTTGTTGAAAAACCAACACCGATAAAATTTACGTCCCGGCGTATAAAATCACCTCAAACCTCCTTATTTTCAAAAATATGAAAAACCATCAATCATATTTTAAATAATTAAAAACAATTATTTAATAAAAATATTTTACGTTTTTCAGCCCTCGGACTCCATTCTTCGATCGCAACTTGATTAATCCTTAATAATACAGTTTTATGCACAATGATAATAAAATCCTATTTAACATCTAATCTGCGTGCTACATAATCAATTAAACAATTAAAGCAATTAATTACTTATTTTTCATATTTCTTAGATTTGCATGCAGTTGGATTACGTCGTCTTAATTTTGAACTTTATACTATCACATCTAATCTAAGCAAATAAAATAATAATATAAAACAATAATATATTTATAATCCTTCATAAATTATTATTATTATGACTATTATTAAACGGTTATTTTTGGAAACAAAATGTTTTTTTTTTTAAATTATTACTTATATCAAATTAATTAAATATTGAAAGAGGCAATTGAGAAGTTGAGGCTTGAGGGTTTGTTTGGAAAAATTTGGGGGAACTTGGCCGTTCTCAGCTAAGCATCGTTCTCTTTTCTCAGACGGCAATGTACGAGAAAATGCGAGCAATCGGAGCATTATCGAGTTTGCGCTGTGTCGCTAGAACGGCGAATATTTCTTCGCCGATTGTTTCCAACTCGTTTCAAATCGAACAATTAGGGATTGAAAATGTTTCTCAGCTGAATTGCTCGTTCTCTCTGCACCGCCGCTTCTGCTCCGCCCTTCTGTCAGGTACTTTCCATTTGCCATGCTCAATTTATTTAATCGCCGGAAGAGCTTAATAGTCTTTAGAGAAAGAACAATGGGAAAGAAAATGCAGATAATGCAGACCTTAAAAGTTTAGCTTTTAGGTAATGATAAGTGAGAAAGTTGGCCTCTTTTCTGTGTTACGAAACGGTTAACGAAGATGTGAACACCATGGTAGAAAATTGCAAACTAGTGATAAGACTGTGATGGAAATATCCTTTTCCACTGGTTTTAAAGGAAACGAAGAAACAAAGGTTTTGCACATACTTATATTTCAGTAATTTGTTAATGGAGTGCGTTTCAGTTATTTCTTGATAAACTTAAGATTACTCGAAAGTGTTTATATTTATATGTGGATTGTGGTTGGTCCTGAAGAAAAATTGCAAGTTAATCCTGTTGCGGTATTTTCATAACCACATACAGCAGCCAGAATAATGTGTAGCTGTCGATATGCATGTTTTTACTCGCACTTGTCTGCTTGTTTGTACTTCTGATATTGTCGGTTTAGCACCACGTCCTTCAAGCTAAGTTAACTTATAGATATACTATAAGTTGAAAAATTTATCAATGATTTGTCTGATATCGCAGGCAATATCCATGGAAACCGTTCTCAAATGCAGTTAAATAATCAAAATGTTATGCATCTTGAAAAGCCTTCAATGCTGGGGCCTAGTGTAGCTTTTTCTTCAGAAGCTAGCATGGTTGAAAACAATTCATCAGGTAGTTAGATATTTTTATTATTAGAGGGTAACATGCCTCACAAATGCAATGTAGCCCAGGCGCAGGGACATACACTTCAAATTTTTTCTATATGAAGGAAATTATTTCACATGACACTAGATTTGTACTTTACTGTTATTTAACAATGATTGAATAAATATTAACCAGTGTTTATTTAACTATGAACAACCACTACCTTGCATTTTTACCATGGATCCTCAATTCTTCTATTTAAGATACTCTTTAAATTACGGTTATAGCATTTATGCATTTTCATGGCCAAGGCGCGTCCTCCACTAAAGGGCTGCAACTGCGCCCATTGCTTCAGTTGTGTGTGCCTAGAGCTTAGGAAATGGTTTTTGGGCTTTGAATAATTATGATTCATAAAATTTCAAATTTGATGATACATAGTGATTGAACTTTCATGGTTGTGTTAGACGCAGGGACTGCGAAGGAAGTATATGGAAAGATGCTGAAATGTGTATCTGAGACGAGAACTGCACCACCTAATGCTTGGTTGTGGTCACTTGTTGCTAAATGTGATACCCATGAAGATATCAAGCTTCTATTTGATATTTTGGAGAGACTTCGAAGATTTGTGAGTGCTTATGTGGCTTGATTGTGTAAAGTTTAGACCTCACCTTTTTATATGTATTCATTTATTTAATTCGTTTGTGGATGCAGAGACTCTCCAATCTTAGGATACCCGACAATTTTAATATTGCACTTTGCAGGGATGTTACTAAGGCTTGTGTGCGGGTAGGGGCCATTGATTTTGGTGAGAATATACAGTATCACTATTTCTCAGTTCCCTCCATTTAATTATGAATTTAAATTCAGAATCACAGCATTGAACTTTCTGGCGATTAATTAAACAAGAGTTCATTTGATTCTTATTATAGATGTAGCTCTTGATGAAATTAAAATAGTTTTATCTTGGGTTTTTACTTTTTATTTCCGAAGAGGAATCTATTGTTTTGAAATTGGATCCTCTCCACTGGCATGCTGTGTGATATTGCTTTGACTTATTTGGCTGACAAGAAGATAAATTGCTTTCTTTTGTTTCTAGTTTTCGTGTGTTTTCTTATCCATATATGTAAAATTATTATTTGCACCAGGTAAGAAGGCGTTGTGGAAGCACAATTTATATGGATTGACTCCTGATATTGGATCTGCTCATTTTCTGTTGGTATGTTTCCCGTTCACTCGCTTGATATTCGATTTGTCGTCTATTTGTATAGATGCACGATTCCATATCGGAAGCAAAATTTCCTCTTTCTTTCTTTCCATCCTCAGTTACATGCCAAACAACATAATGACGTAAACCATATGGTAGAAGTGATGAAACTTGTGAAGAAGAATGGGTTACCTCTGCAACCTGGTACAGCAGATGTAGTTTTCAGGTATGTATATTATGAGCGGTTCCTTTAGTGTTTCATTTGATCATTCCCATCTAATTTTATTTAATTTATATATTTTGCACTTATTCATTCACTATCTTGAACGGATTTAAAGATTCAATTTACTATCGCATTTGCTTGTCCATTGGTAACTCAAGATTTCATCAGAATAATATTAGTTCCCTGTCTATTACTTCCCTTGTTCCAGTCATGTCACTCTCCATTGCAAATCTATTCTTTTTCACATGAAGTCATGAACCTTATTATATATGATATGTGATTCCTGGATTTTTCTTGGCCAAGTGATTGTGCTTTAGGCTGCTTGCAAACATAACCCATGTGGAATTTTTTGTCTCTCAAAATGTTTTAACTGTATCAAATTTGTGTATATGTGTAGATATTCCTTTTTTTTCTCTCTCTCATTGTTTCTTTGTTTAATGAAATTCATGGGATGATATCTATGCAAGTCAGAGGAATTGGTTGAAACTTTGACGAGATTAAGTGTCGATGTGGTGTTTCATGTTCTGCATTTCATATAGTTTGTTTTTCTCATTGAATGTGGATTATTTCATTAACTGTGCTACTTTCTGAATTTAATCATCATATTTTCTTGCTAATTTTTTCTTGCAGCATATGTTACAGTGCAGACAGGTGGGGTTTGATGTCCAAATACGGGAAAAGGTTTGTTAAGTCAGGAGTAAGGCTTAGACGGACTTCCTTTGATTTGTGGATGGAATTTGCTGCAAGAAAAGGTATTTAAAGTGCCTGTGTTTTAGCTCTACTGCAAAACCTCTTCCGTGTTCTGAAATTTGGTTAAATTGTGGACATTTAATATAGAAATGTCAAGATCCGGTTGACTCTTTAGTCTTTAATAACTTGCACCTTACATAATGTTAAAGGCTTGTAAATGCATCAGTGCTCGTCTTTTCGTTTCCCGTTGCAGGAGATACTGAGGCTTTATGGGAAATCGAGAAGTGGAGATCAGAATCTATGAAACAACACAGTCTTTCTACTGGATTTTCATGTGCCAAGGTATTCATATATTTTAGATCACTGGTTTGAATTGTCTAGGTGATTGGATAGCAATTTAGAATCATTAGGAATGGATCCTGGCGTGCAGTCCTGTATTTATAGTATAGTTCTTTTTTCGGTTTAGTGTTTTTTCCTTTAGCGTTACTCTTTTCTAAACCTGAAAGTGCTTCTGCAATATTGATATGGATTATGATATGCATCAGCAGTCTACTCATGTTGGTACCTTTCTCAGGGTTTGCTTCTTGATCATAAGCCTGAAAGTGCTGCTGCAATCATTCAAGCAATCAATCAGGTAATTTTGATTAAAAACTCAACTTTGAAGGAAAAAGCTCGTCCTTGTAACATTAGGTGGCTGGGTCTTGATTAAAGTAGATGCAATTATATAGCTTGCTCAAGCGCTTAATCTTTTTCCTCGATTTTTTCCGTGATCTTGCTTTGTTATGATTTTCAACTGTACGGACAGACATGATGGCACTCGCTGATGTGCCTGCTTTTAGTACTGTATTCTCCAAATAGTTTCCATGTTCCATTTGCCTTGTATAGAGGATGGAGTAGCAAGGTTGATAACACTTTCACATGCTAATAAAGTATTCTTTTATATGATAATACATGACAAATTTTGTTCAAATTTTTTGTACCCCCACACCAACACCAGAAATGAATCACAAGGTTGATGCCCCATTCATTCTAACTTGCTTGTTTCTTTTTCATTCATTAAGATTGCTTACGTATTCCATGTCATATTTTTCCAGAGTACAACTGACACAAAGAGGGCAGGGTTTGTGGTTGAACTTCAAAAGCTAGTTAGCGAGTGGCCATTGGAAGTCATTAAACATCAAAAGGAAGAGAATAGAAAGGTACACCGACCTCATTATGTTTCCATTAAGACTGACAACACCAATTTTCTTCCTTATTTTCAAGTTAGAGTTGTTTCTGGAAAAAAAAAAAGGAAAGAAAATATATTTTTAAGCCTAGTTTGTTTTTTGTCACTAAAATGTCAGTTAAGACTTGCATATGATCATTTCAGTAAGAGTTGACGAAGATCATTGCATAAGAAACAGTTTGATTTTATTGTCTTGCCCAGGCATTTGCTGCTGAATTACAAAATGATATATCTACCCTGATTAGTGCTTTGCCAAGTGTGGGCATGGCCACGAACCTTACAATGGAAGATTTGACCATAAAAGGAGTGTTATCTTGAAGTGTAGGATCAGTCAGAAAGATAGTGAGGATGATGTCGTGGGAAATAGAGCATCCTACTTTGACTATGACAAACCCAACTGTCCGATCAAATGGCAGGTATCTTGAGCTTCCTGCGTGCTTTTAACGTAAAATGATTTCGAAATTGTAGCTTGGACTATATAAAGAAAACCATGAAGCAATTTTCTATGCTCAAGTATCACTGGAACAAAGACTTTTGTTGGTTGATTCAAGAGTTAGTGTAATCCTAAAACACACAAATCATGTCGCGAGAGTGAAGTGTACCCCTCTAAGGAGTGACTTGTTTCTCATAATGTATATACGATTTTTCGTGCACTTTATTTGAGGATTTTCATTTTGGTGTTTGTCATATCATCTAATACCTATTTTATTAATTTCCCAAATATTCATTTTTGTATAATTTCTACATCATTGGATTTGTATGCATTACTAATTCTGTCCAAACAAAATCAGGCGTTTTTCAGGTTTTAGGTTCACCATAAATGTGAACTGGCATAAACGTGGACTGATAATATTAGGTACATATCATGACTTCCTTGTGAATGTTCAGTTCTAAACTCATTTACACGATTGTGCAACCTTATCTCCTTTTGAACGACACCTTAAATTTTTAGAGCAAAAACCCATGCCATACTGGATTATCTGCCTAAACTATACATAAAATCAACAGAAAGCTGCAGGTAGTATGACCAAAACTAGCAAACCCCGACGACATTGTGAGCAAGATTAAAATTGGTGTTGGTTCCGAGATGAGAATTGGTTGGAAATGAAAGTTTGATCAAGAATATTAATTGCAATATAAATTAAATTATTTTTACTATTTGTAAGAGAGATGTTTTGTTAGAAAGTTGCAATTCTATGAAAATTCTTCTTTTTTCTAATATTGTATTCAACCTCACAATTAATAATATCCTAGATATGCTTGGTTTGGAGGGCCCATGGGTGTATTTTTTACACGTGAAATTATGATTTCAAATTTAATTGTGCTTCTAAGTCAAAGGTGATGTTTTATAAAAAATTAAATCGGATAACTTGTTCAACCTTCCCATCTCATGCAGTACACCACACCTGTATAATTCAGGTGCAATTTGTCTCGACACTTCTGCAAAATCGTAATTTTGCTGCCGTAAAAACTAGAAACTCCTGAACGAAACACAATTCTAAAACACTACGCATGTATGCGATGCCACCAAAAAAACACTTTCTAACATATCAAAACAAATGAGACGGTCCTATAAATCAACCCTCAAAACTACACCATAAACCAGAACAAAGTCCAGACTCACAGAGCAAAAGGTTCCCCCATTAATGGAGGCAAAAAGTGGAAGTAAACTCAGCATCCTGATGTTTCCTTGGATTGCACATGGTCATGTATTCCCCTATCTTGAACTATCCAAGAATTTGTCAAACAAGAACTTCCATATATACTTCTGTTCAACAGCCATCAACCTGGATTCAATCAAAAATTCACTTGAAGAGCAATCTTATTCAATCCAACTAGTTGAACTCCAATTACCATCATTCCCTGATCTTCCTCCGCACTTCCATACAACTAAATACGTCCCTCCAAATCTCATGCCAAGGCTTTTTCATGCCTTTGAAATGTCAATTTCCAGCTTCAATGATATCGTCAGCTATCTGAAGCCAGATTTGCTGATTTACGATGTTTTTCAACCGTGGGCTGCCAAAATTGCCTCATCCATCAACATTCCTGCAGTCCATTTCGCCACCACAGGGGCTGCTGCATATTCATTTGTTTATCATGCGTTCACAGGAAAAGATTCAACTTTCCCTTATCCGGCAATGTACCTTAAAGACAACGAAAGGAAGGAGTTGGAGGCTGCGCTTGGTGTACTTAAAACAGATGAGGATGACAAGGGTCTATCATTTGCCCACTTTCAACTATCTGATGACATTGTTTTGATGAAGACATGCGGGGGAATCGAAGGGAAGTATGTCGATTATTTGTCTGTTCTTTGCAAGAAAAGAATGCTCCCTGTTGGTCCACTTATTGCACAATCTAACAATGGGGAAAATGGTGAGGAGATTGTGGAATGGCTGAGTAAGAAACCCCGGTTTTCAACTGTGCTAATTTCTTTTGGAAGTGAAAACTACTTCTCTAAAGATCAAATGCAGGAGATAGCAAAAGGCTTGGAGTTCTGTAACGTTAACTTCATATGGGTCGTTAGATCTCCTGTCGGAGAAACAATTAACATTAATGAGCTAATGCCGAAGGGGTTTCTTGATAGAGTTAAAGAAAGGGGTATTATTGTGAAGGAATGGGCACCACAAGCTAAACTCTTGGCACACAAAAGCGTAGGTGCTTTTATGAGTCACTGTGGGATGAGTTCTGTCATCGAAAGTCTTTATTTCGGCATACCAGTTGTAGCAGTACCGTTGAAACTCGACCAGCCTTTGAATGCCAGGCTTTTGGTAGAGGCTGGTGCCGGTGTGGAGGTTGCAAGAGATGATGATGGAAATATAAGCAGAGACGAGATCGCAAATGCGATAAATAAGGTTATTGTGGAGACATGTGGTAAAAAGTTAAAGCTTAGGGCAAAGGAATTGAGCGAGAAGATGAAAAATGAAGAAGAGGAGGCCATGAATGAAGCTGCGGAGCATCTGTTGCGAGTTTGCATGAAGTATAAGCAACAAACTTGAGGATGCTATAGAGGATATACACAATATTATTATGTAGGTAAACAATGTTTGTTTCGAGGTGATAGCATTTGTAACAATAAAATAAAACATAGACAATAATGTATTTACATGTGTTCGTTCATATACAAACTTGGAGTTTGAAAATTGATGGATCCTTTTATATTTAGCAAGTTCATTCTCTCAAGTATGGTAATTATTATGGTAATTGTTGCAATTTGTATCTTTAAATAAAATATTTAACAACTTATAAAGTAAAACCAAGTAACCAGATATTGTAAGGGGTTGGAATTGGAGTTGGAGTTGAAAATAGAACAAGGGTCTGGGAGCTCTGCCTAATTTCTATGTTTCCTGTTAGTAAACTAGCCCCGGACACACCGTCGATTCTTTATCATGTCGGTCTCTCGTATTTTGATCAGCGACGATATAGAGAAATAATTTTTGGGGATGCAAAAACAATTTTTTCTAAAATGATGAATAACTTATTATTAAAAAATATCAATTAATATATAAATAATAATTGATATGGAGACATAAAATAATAATCATATTTTTTATATTTGCGTTTATATAATAATTATATACTAACAATAAACCATCTCAACGTAGTTAGAACAATAAAAATCAAATAAAACTTTAAATTATAGTTTTAAAACAAATCACCTGAAAATAAGGAATTCAACGTACAATTGCTTCACCATCAATATTTTTCATTACAATCGAGTCGAAAAGCAACGAAAAGTAGTTTTTTTTTTATATAATCATTAAATATAAATATGATGATTATAATAAATAAATATGACGTAGAAGAATTATCCATTTTTAAGGAATCAATTATTAAAGAAAACATAAAGTGTGGAAAATATTAATGTCAAGATGATAAACACTAGTAAAAATTTAAACTTAAGCGCAAAAAAAAATTGCCAAAACGGAAAATAAAATTATGCCAGAAAACTATATCTTACAAAATGATTAAAATAAACGACAGCGAAAAACCAGATGTAAACAAAAACAAGTCGTAATTGAGGAGTTATAAAAAATTAAATCGAATAGAATGTTAAGCCTTCTATTTTTTTGGTATCATTCTATGTTAGACAAGAGTGTATTCCATACTTTTATACAATTATTTTTTATTATCGGACCGATGATCAAGCAGGTCTATTTGTAGAGAGATCAAATTGATCCGAAAGATTTACTTGGATGGTCGGACAAAAACAACATTTTATTATGATATAATATAATTAATAATATATTTTAAATTTTACGGACCTAAAAAATATATACAAATAGACAAAAAAATATACGTACCAAAACATTAAAACTGGATAACTATATAATATCAATTCAATTATGTATTTTTAATACAAAAAAATAGAATAATAAAATCTACTGCCATTAAAATAATATTTTAACCAAGTTCAAATTACAAATGATCATAAATTAATATATATAAAAAAAATTATTTTTTGAAAAAATATTGAAAACCGATTGAATCGGTTCAAGTTCAACTGATCAAACAGTTTTTGGTTTTAGCCGGATTAGACCCATGGTTGATTCTTGTTGAAGCGTTGATCCAGTCGGCTGAACCAGTCAGGCAGACCGAGCAGATTTTGTTGATTGAACAGGACCGTCCCTCTTCCTCAAATCCAGGACAATACAAACTACAAGGACAACCACCTAAAAAAAACGTCCCGAAAACTGCTGAGAAGCCACTTTGCAAGGAGTGTGATTGTCATCACTATGGCAAGTGCACGTGGGGCACCTACAAGTGCTTCAAGTGCAGAGGAATGGGGCATAAGGCTGGTGATTAACCAAAGCTCAAGAAAAATTCGACTGGAAGGGCTTACGTGATGCATGCTGAGCAAACGGAGGTAGACACTACGGTTATTATAGGTACTCCGACTATTTAAGCTTTTATAATGTTTTATTGCTTAAAATAAAAGAATGAATGCTAGCATTGAATTGAGGTTCATTACATGAAATTTGATGACTTAGAATTGCATGTTTCAAATTCTAGGATTTAAGGAATTGAATTCTTGCAAACACTAATCATTTGGATCAAATTGTAAAGAATGAAAATTTTAGGGACTAAATTGAAATCTACAAAAAAATAAGAATTAACGAGAACCTAATGAAATTCGAACATTAAAGGGACTAAACAACAATTTTTTAAAACTATTGAGGAAAACTTAGTAAATTCAAAAATTTTAAGAGGTCATTTGTTAATTTTCGAAATTTAAGGGGTTGAAATGCTAATATGGGAAACTAGCAGGGCCTAGATCATAAGAAATTCCTAAATTTTATGGCCTTACTCGAGTATAATACTTAAATTAATTATTAAAAAAAAACAAAAGTGTCATAGTATATAGGACAATTTGTGTCTTCATGGTTCGTTGTGCATGGTACGGGGTTTGGGCATGGTTCGGGGCTGGTTTAGGGCCTTTGGAAGTATCTTGGGATGTATTTTATGTGTGGGTCGAGTCCCTAGTTGATTGGTACGTCCTAAATGATTTTATTTAATTTAGGAATCGTACGTGTCCGAATGCATTTTAGGGGTTGTTTTGGGTTGTTATTTTAGGATGTTGTGGCAGTATGTCTGGGGACGATCCAACAAGGTTTACGATGTTCTTAAGTATGTATGACGTGCAAAATAATTATTTTTTAGATATGCGATTTGTCTTGTGGACACTTATGTTACGGGTTTGGAAGCAGGGAAACATGTCCGGCCCAGCACTCTGGTTAATTTGATCAAACTATTTATGTTATGAGCCACTTGCATTGAACAAATTTCTATGTAAAATGATTTACGATTATTTTTACTATAACGAGCATGAAAATTTGATTTTATGAAAAATTTTATGAATGGAAGTCGTATTATACATATTTATGCTTATATTATGCTACATACGAGCTATGTTTAAATTGCATGAATTTTATTACGTATTACTGGTTATTCACGGTTTATACATGCTGAGTCATTAGACTCACTAGACTTGATCGATGCAGATGATATACATTCGGAGGCTGGAGGTGGTGACCAGTGAGCAGGCTCGGGCCAGTGGCAGTGCGAACCTGAGGACTTTGTAATTCACGAGAGTTATTATGCACGTTTTAAAAACTATTTACTCTGATTTTATGCGTTTGTGTGGATGAAACTTATTATGTTATGCTTGACTTTTTAAAATTATGGTGGTCATTTTTAACTTAAAATTTTTATGGTTGTGGCATTCAAACTTTGGAGTTTTAATATTAAATTTATTTTTAGTATGAGAGGTGACTGTTATTTTATTTTATGAGTTATGTTTAGAATAAATTGTTTAATAAAAAATTTTCAATTTTTTTCACAAATATTAAGGTATTACTATTTTTAGTATCGGTTCATCACAGTTCTAACAACATATTCCATTCGTCATTGTCATATTGGTCATAAACTCGTGCACGTAATCGTCACTTCCATTTCATTAACACGCAACCTATATTAGTCTATACTCGATCATTATTGATGTTCATATACCTCATGTTTTTATTAAATATATCATATTAAAATTATATTCATAAAGAATATAAATACCCTATTCGTGTATACATACAGCTAGACATTATAACTATTTATTCAATAAAAATGTGTCTTGTTCTTGTGTTAGAGGTCCCAAAGTATTTATGACAAAAATGTCCCAATTCGGATATTTAGATGGAAAGTGAAATACGTCTGTGTGTTGCTTTGTAATGCTAAACCTAATTGAAATGTGAACATGTTATGTTTTCGATGTGAGAGGTTCCATCACCTGCCTAAATATATGACAACTAATTTCACAAAAACTCATGTCAAATTGCTTTACGGATCAATTTTATAAGACAAATATTCAACTTGACCCGATCCATAAAAATATATGTTTAATTTAAAAAATATTATTTTTCATTATATGTATGGACATAATCGACTATCTCACTGATATAGATCCATGAAATCGTCTCACAAAACATACGTTAAACTAATTTATACTAGATGTAAGGAGAATTTTCACTTTTATTTTTTAAGAGTTTCTTACAATTAGATTTTGAATATGAGGTTATGTCCCAAACTTGATAGATTTGTGCTAGTTGAGATATCAATGAGGCGGGATATAGAACGAGTTTGGTCAAACACGGACCTGCATATCACTTTTAGTAGACCCTCCTCGAAACCAGGCAGGTCTAACCTTGGCTGGATAAGTTAAAATTATATAATTTTTTTTATTTTAGTCACTACAAAATTAAAAAAAAAAGTTTAAAAATTTATAAATTAAATTATTAAAGTAACTTTCCAACTTTATATTGATAATTTTTAGGGAATAAATATTATCTCAAGTTAAAATATATTTCTTTATATTCAACTCATAACAAAATAAACATCATAATCATATATTTTATATCAAACATATCATAATGAAATTAAATTATTCTAAAATATCATGAATTAAGATTAAGAATTAATATATTAATTATTAAATATAATAAAAAATATCATAACGACTGGATTGTTTGATCCTCTTCCAAATGGCACTAGAAATATTGGAAGAAATTTAACGAAGGAGAAAATTATTTGAGAGACGGCTCAAAACTTTCTTCAAGAGAAGATGGCCGATTTTTTTTTCTTTGGGGATGGTGTTCTCGAAAATTTAGTGGTGGGAGGCTAGGGTTTTGACTTCTCAATCCCTATATATAATTATCCTATGGCCTAATACATAATTAACATTGATGGGCTTGATTTAATTAATTGGGCTAGTCCAACTAATTTAATTAATTTAATCAAGATCCATTAAAACTTTAATTATTTATTATGTTGGACTTGTACTACTAGAAGCTCATTAAACATATTACCCACCATATTTAATTTATTAATTAATTAACTCAACTTTTGAGCTTAATAAATTAAATACATTATAAATTCAACATTTGAATTTATTATTTAAATTATAAATTCAACTTCTTGAATTTTCATCACATTCAAAACTTATTATTTAATAAACCCAACATTTGAGTTTAATAAATTAAATTCTCAAATTTTTATTAATTCAATTTCTTGAATTTATTCTCTCAAAATTTAATTATCATAAATTCAACTCCTTGAATTACTATAATATAAATTCAACTTCTTGAATTTATTCTCTCAACGGGAACAAACGATCCAGTGCTTGTATGACCCTCAATGGTTCAGGGATACAGCTAGTCGTGGGTTCACAACTCTTTGTGATTGAGGACATAATACTTTATTCGGGCTTACCCTAGTTAGCCCTATTCTTTTCATCAACACCTTGATCAAGAATGTCAGAACTCAATTCTGATTGCACCCATGGTAAGAGCGTCTAGTAGCATCATCCCATGATCCCCTAGGTATCACTGATAGTGTTTGCAAGAACCAGTCGTTTATGATTAACGTACAGTACGGTCCCTTCATCTCATATATCCCGATCGAATCTGCAACCATTGGTTCATCGAGGGTTGCATATTAATTCGATCATAATGTGATAACTTTAATAGTGGCATTGCGTGTACTATTGGAAAACTCCTTCTCCAACGTACATCTCATACTCTGGCCAGAGATTCCATGCAATATTATTACATCAGATCACATAGGATATCCACACCCGCAGGTGAGCGGTGAATCCCCGACTACAATGCACTGGCTCCTGTATGTGTCGCAACTGTACCCAACCTCGCCACCTGATGACTCTCCTGGAGCCGGTAAACGAGTCAAAGCACAGCCCTAGCATATAGAGCCTCAGTGTTGTCCCGGGTCATAAGGACTAATGGTGTACAATCATAACCACGGACTTATCCTCTCGATGAATGATAACAACTTGGAAAGTCCGAGGGAGGGTTGTTCGGTATAATCATCATATGACTACCCATCTGCATGTTTGGACATCTCTATGCCCTTACGAAGAAACGCAGTACACAACATCACAGATGCTAGTCTCAAGCTGAAGCGACTTTTATCCATGTTTTAGGCGGCAGAATCGACTAGGAACAAATTTAGATTATACAGTGTTTACAAACGAGTTTCAACATCGAATTACGATTCATTTGTATTAAAGTATAATCAAGTTCTTTATCTATGTTTGATAACATGGGTATACAGATAAAAAAATAACAAAACATGAAATAATGAATTATATTAAAATAAAGATTGTTCTTTACGACTGAGTCGATAAAATCCATAGCCAACAGTTGGCTTGCAGAGCATCTACTCTAACAATCTCCCACTTGCCCTAGAGCCAACTACCCATAAACTTTAATCCCATTGCTTCGCGATGCTTCTCAAACAATGATCCTGGCAAGGGCTTCGTAAGTGGATCAGCAACGTTATCTGCAGAAGGGACTCTTTCGACTGATATGTCTCCTCTTCCCACAATCTCCCGGATGATGTGAAATTTCCTCAGTACATGTTTGGATCGCTGATGAGACCTTGGTTCCTTTGCTTGCGCAACGGCACCAGTGTTTTTGCAGTACACCGGGACTGGATCAACTCCATTAGGAATAACGCCCAACTCTTGGAAAAAATTCCTCATCCAAACTGCCTCTTTGGCTGCAGCAGATGCAGCAATGTACTCAGCTTCAGTAGTGGAATCCGCAACGGTGTCTTGCTTGGAACTTTTCCAAGAGACAGCCGCACCATTAAGCATGAATACAAAATCAGAGGTCGATTTTGAATCATCTATATCACTTTGGAAGCTAGAATCAGTGTAGCCTTCCAATTTTAATTCTCCACCCTCATAGACAATGAACAAGTTCTTAGTCCTTCTCAAGTACTTAAGAATGTCTTTCACGGCCTTCCAATGCATTGGACCAGGGTTCGCCTGATATCTGCTTGTAACACTCAAAGCATAAGCAATGTCAGGACGTGTCGATATCATACCTTACATGATACTACCAATAGCTGACGCATATAGAATACGTGTCATCATCTCTATCTCTTCATCAGTTTTGGGACACATAGCTTTAGATAGAGTAATACCATGGCACATTGGTAAGTATCCTCTCTTGGACTCTTCCATAGAGAATTGTTTAATAATGGTATCGATATAGGTGGCTTGGGTGAGTCCGAGCATCCTCTTTGATCTATCTCTATAGATTTGTATTCCCAATACGTAAGATGCTTCACCCATGTCTTTCATAGAGAATTTACTGGCTAACCATACTTTAGTTGATTGCAGTAATCCTACATCATTCCCAATGAGCAGGATATCATGAACATAAAGTACTAGGAATGTCACTTCACTCCCACTAAGTTTCTTGTACACACACGATTCCTCAGGATTCTTAGCAAAACCAAACTCTTTGATAGTGCTATCAAATCTGAGGTTCCAACTCCTTGATGCCTGCTTGAGACCATATATTGATCTCTGAAGTTTGCATACCTTATGCTCACTTCCTACTGATGTGTATCCCTCAGGTTGAGACATATAAATTTTTTCTTTGATGTCTCCATTGAGGAATGCAGTCTTTACATCCATTTGCCATATCTCATAGTCATACCATGCTGCTATGGCTAGTAGTATTCTAATAGACTTAAACATAGCAACTGGTGAAAAAGTTTCCTAATAGTCAACTCCTTGCCTTTGAGTATAACCTTTTGCAATCAGTCTTGCTTTGAAGATCACTACCTTCCCATCTGCCCCAAGCTTTCTTTTGTAGATCCATTTGCATCCTATGGGAACGATTCCCTCAGGTGGATCTACTAATGTCCAGACTTGGTTTGTATACATAGATTCCATTTCTGACCGCAGGCTTCAAGCCATTTGGTTGAATCAGTATCAGATATTGCTTCTTTGAAATTCATTGGATCACATCCAACACAAGACTCATCATGGCCTTGTTCATGAAGAAGCGTATATCTTGCAGGTGGTCTAATAACCCTATCAGACTTTCTAGAAGCTTGTACTTCAACTACTAGTTCTTGGGAAATGGGTTCAACTTCTATAGTTGAGGGAGTATCTTGAATTTTTTCAAGTTTTATCATCTTGCATTTTCTATCTGATAGAAACTCCTTTTCCAAAAAGGCAGCATTTCTTGAAACAAACACTTTTGTTTCATTGGGATGATAGAAATAATATCCAACAGAATTCTTTGGATATCCTACAAAGTAGCACAAAGTAGATCTACTATCTAATTTGTCTTCCACTGTCTGCTTCACGTAAGCAGGACATCCCCATATTCTCATGTAAGAATATTTGGGAGTTTTTCCCATCCATATCTCATATGGTGTTTTATCCACTACTTTTGTATGGACATTATTCAACAACATTGCCGCAGTTTCAAGCGCAAAGCCCCAAAACAATATAGGCAATTCAGTGAATCCCATCATAGATCGAACCATGTCCATCAAGGTTCGATTTCAACGTTCAGAGACACCATTCAATTGTTGTGTTGCTGGTGGAGTCCACTGTGAGAGAATCACATTCTCTTTTAGATAACCCAAAAATTCAGCACTTAAATATTCTCCACCTCGATCAGATCTAAGTGCCTTAATACTTCTTTCCAGCTGATTTTCTACTTCAGATCTGAATTCTTTGAACTTTTCAAATGCTTCAGATTTGTGTTTCATCAAATAAACGTACTCATACCTCGAATGGTCATCAGTAAAGGTAATGAAGTAGGAATGCCCAAATTTTGTGCTAACAATTAGCGGGCCACAAACGTCCGTGTGGATCAAATCCAGGAGACCATGCGCACGTTCCACGTTTCCATTGAATGGAGTTTTAGTCATTTTTCCTTTTAGACAGGACTCACAAGTTGGTAGAGAATTTATGTCTGACAAGTCAAACATGCCTTCTCCCACTAGCTTGTGTATCCTTCTTTGGGAAATATGACCTAGTCTAGCGTGCCATATTTGTGCGGGATTTGGATCTTTTATTTTTCTTTTGTTTGTTGTTGTTTTTGTATGCGCTTGGACATTGTTTAACGGAATATCTTTTAATTTTAAGTTATAGAGATCGTTTGTTAATTCTCCCGTTCCAATCAAACATTCATTCTTGTAAAAATTGCAAACACTTTTAGCAAAAACACAAGAATAACCATCCCTATCAAGCATAGAAATAAAAATAATGTTTTTAACCAATTCAGGAACAAATAAAACATCTCTAAAAAACAACTTAAAATTATTGTCCAAAATTAAAGTAACGTCTCCAATGGCAGTGGCAGCAACTCTTGTTCCATTTCCTAGTCTTAGAAAGGTCTCACCATCTCTAAGCCTCTTGCTTCTTCCCATCACCTGCAAATCATTGCATAGATGAGAACCACATCCGGTATCCAATACCCAAGAAGAGGAATTAATAGAAACATTAACTTCAATATAAAACATACCATGGCCAGAACGCTTCTGGGCTAGATATTCCTCGCAATTACGCCTCCAATGTCCAGGCTTGTTGCAGTGGAAACAGACTTGTCAGGCTTTGTGGGCCCCAGTTTGGATTTCTTGTATGGCTTCTTGTTGGGCTTGTTCTTCTTTGGAGGGGCAGAACGCTTCTTGCCTTTATTTGGGGCTCCCTTTTTCGTACCATACGAAGGACCCACTAGTAGAATAGGCTTTTCCTTTTTAATTGTGGCCTCATAATTAGTAAGCATATTGACCAACTCTTCAAGGGTGGCCTCAAGCTTGTTCATATTAAAATTAACCACAAATCCATCGAACGAGGCAGGCAAAGACAGCAAGAGAATATCAGTCGAGAGCTCACTAGGTATAACCACGTCAAGCCCCACCAACTTCTCGATGAGCCCAATCATCCTAACACCATGCTCATGGACCGAAGTCCCCTCTCGCAAGCGTGTAGTCATTCTTTAATAGTCGCATGTATTTCTGAACGAGTTTGTACAGCATACAATTCTTTCAGATGAAGGTGAATGTCAGCAGCATTCACCGCCTCCTCGAACCTCCTCTGAAGTTCATTCGACATAGATGCCAACATGTAGCTCTTAGCTTGGAGATCATGATCCCCATGTTTCTCAAGCTTAGCTAATTCAGTCCTACTGATATCAGGAGCCGCCTCCTTAGGTGGCTTCTTATCAAGCACATACGCAATCCTTTCGGAGTTCAGAACAATCTTTAAGTTTCGAAACCAGTCATGATAGTTAGGGCCAGTCAATTTGTTTTGATCGAGAATGATTGAAAGCGGGTTACGAGTAGTCATCGTAAATATACTGAAAATGAAAAATAGATAATAGTTACTGATAATTTTAAAATAATTCTAAGATATAAAATATGGATTTCATTTTATAAATTCTCCTCCCACTATTTTGACATTTCCACCACCCTCTGATGAAAAAGGGAAATAGTATTTCCTTAGTGGGCACGTAGAGTTCAATTAGCCAATTATAATCCCGAATAATATCAGTCAATTATAATTTCTAAAAGGTAGAATTCAATTGCATCCCTATGCAACCTCCGCGTGTTTTGCCTCACGTTTAATAAGGGCCCAATAATGAATTGTAGTAGACATTTATTTTCACGTGTCAAACCAACCCATCAATATTGAATTGTAGTAGACGGTCGCCATGAGTTCCCCCAATAATATGAGCCGAAGTCATGGGAGTTCCACTCAATTCACATCATATGTCCGGTGGAAGTCACAGCTTTCCGGCGTACAGGCCTCCCAAATAATATGAGCCAGACACTGTCCGCGGGTAGCGATCAACATGCAACCACGGTTGTTGGAAGGCAAGGAAAAATTAAACTCCTTTAATTTTTACTTTTTCCGGTTTGATATAAATTTTGAATCTTATTCAAAATGAGGGATTTTAATTTCAAAATTGTCTCATCATTTTAATTTAAAAATCGCGTGCCACGAGTTTGTATGTTTGCCGGATTCATGCAACTATATTATCTTATAATATACATACATGCATACTACTATATATCGCATATATCATAATATGACATTCAACAATAAATAAGGATGATCAATCGCCAACACTATTAGATCCATGTGAGCCAAACATGGATCCAGGTCCAAAACCTAGGTGAATGCAAGGATGCAAATGCAACTATTACAAGAGCTTCCAATATTTTACATGTCTTCATCTCGTTCATCGGGCCCACCATCTTCCAGTCTTGATCTCCCACTATTTCTAATAATTACAATTAAATAGCCATGACACATAAGGGATACATCTCATGGGGGTGGGAACGGGCCATAAACCAGGCTCACTTTAATAATATCAAATATTAAAAACGAATAAAACAGTAAAATATCCTAAAATACACTAACACATTGGTCAAGGCTCTCGATCATCATTTATGCATTTAATATCAAATATGAAAATCAGTTTAATTAAACAATTTAATTAATTGATAAATCATATATCTAATAATTTTATCACTTACCACAACAATTATTAAAGAATTTAATAAATTAAATAAACCCTTTTATTTAATTTCCAATTAAATCAATAATAATTGATTTATTGTAAAACTCATTTTACCATAAATAATTAAAATCACATTCTAATTATTTATTTTACAAGAAAATTATTAATTTTCTAAAAATCAATTTTCTAAAATAAAAATTGAACCAATTTTAAAAAATATCAATTTTGTCCAAAATTTGAAAAATCAGAAAATTGCACCCTGGGCCCAAACAATTCAAGCCCGACATTCAGCACGCTTCCCGAGACGATCCCGGGCAGCCGCCCTCGCTGCCCGCCCGCTGCCTGAACGTTTCGGGCAGTGGCGGCACACCTGTGCGCGCAGGGCGTGCACAGGCGCGCGCGGCGCCGCGCTGCGCAGGGCAGCGCATGGCGTGCGGAGTGCGCTGCGCTGCCCTGCGCGCGGGTCTGCCCTGAACAGTTCGGGGCAGATACAAAATTTTTTTTTTGTTTTCTGGAAAAAATAATTATTATGGTGCAATAATTTTCTGAAAATTTTCTTGTGTGGTTAGAAAAAATTATTCAATATAATTTAAAATCATACGATTCAAAAAGCCTGGCTCTGATACCACTGTTGGATCTGGGCTTTCTACACGCCCAAACGCAGCGGAAGTTTTAAAAATTTTAGATCTCGACATTCAAGATGTGTTTTGCTTTGGGCGCTCGTATGATTTAAACATAAACATTCATAGGGAATTTAAAAGTTATACCTTTGGTGAATAAATCACTGGACACCAACTGATCCGGTATAACAGATCTAGCTCTTGATGAATCCCAACGAACTTTCTTCAAGGGACTCATTTCTTTCTTCTAATCAGGTCCACGACTGGATTGTTTGATCCTCTTCCAAATTGCACTAGAAATATTGGAAGAGATTAACGAAGGAGAAAATTAGTTGAGAGACGGCTCAAAACTTTCTTCAAGAGAAGATGGCCGATTTTTTTTTTCTTTGTGGATGGTGTTCTCGAGAATTTAGTGGTGGGAGGCTAGGGTTTTGACTTCTCAATCCCTATATATAATTATCCCATGATCTAATACATAATTAACATTGATGTGCTTGATTTAATTAATTGGGCTAGTCCAACTAATTTAATTAATTTAATCAAGATCCATTAAAATTTTAATTATTTATTATGTTGGACTTGTACTCCTACAAGCCCATTAAACATATTACCCACCATATTTAATTTATTAATTAATGAACTCAACTTTTGAGCTTAATAAATTAAATACATTATAAATTCAACATTTGAATTTATTATTTAAATGATAAATTCAACTACTTGAATTTTCATCACCTCCAAAACTTAATATTTAATAAACCCAACATTTGAGTTTAATAAATTAAATTCTCAAATTTTTATAAATTCAACTCCTTGAATTTATTCTCTCAAATTTTAATTATCATAAATTCAATTCCTTGAATTTACTATAATATAAATTCAACTTCTTGAATTTATTCTCTTAACGGGAACAAACGATCCAGTGCTTGTGTGACCCTCAATGGTTCAGGGATACAGCTAGCTGTGAGTTCACAACTCATTGTGATTGAGGACATGATACTTTATTCGGGCTTACCCTAGTTATCCCCATTCTTTTCATCAACACCTTGATCAAGAATGTCAGAACTCAATTCTGATTGCACCCATGGTAAGAGCGTCTAGTAGCATCACCCCATGATCCCCTAGGTATCACTGATAGTGTTTGCAAGAACCAGTCGTTTATGATTAACGTACAGTACGGTCCCTTCATCTCATATATCCCGATCGAATCTGCAACCATTGGTTCATCGAGGGTTGCATATTAATTCGATCATAATGTGATAACTTTAATAGTGGCATCGCGTGTACTATTAGAAAACTCCTTTTCCAACGTACATCTTATACTCTGGCCAGAGATTCCATGCAATATTATTACATCAGATCACATAGAATATCCACACTCGCAGGTGAGCGGTGAATCCCCGACTACAATGCACTGGCTCCTGTATGTGTCACAACTGTACCCAACCTCGCCACCTGATGACTCTTTTGGAGCCGGTAAACGAGTCAAAGCACAGCCCTAGCATATAGAGCCTCAGTGTTGTCCCGGGTCGTAAGGACTAATGGTGTACAATCATAACCACGGACTTATTCTCTCGATGAATGATAACCACTTGGAAAGTCCGAGGGAGGGTTGTTCGGTATATCATCATATGACTACCCATCTGCATGTTTGGACATCTCTATGTCCTTACCAAGAAACGCAGTACACAACATCACAGATGCTGGTCTCAAGCTCAAGCGACCTTTATCCATGTTTTAGCGGCTGAATCGACTAGGAACGAATTTAGATTATACAGTGTTTACAAACGAGTTTCAACATCGAATTACGATTCATTTGTGTTAAAGTATAATCAAGGTCTTTATCTATGTTTGATAACATGGGTATACAGATAAAGAAATAACAAACCATGAAATAATGAATTATGTTAAAATAAAGATTGTTCTTTACAACTGAGTCAATAAAATCCCTAGTCAACAGTTGGCTTGCAGGACATCTACTCTAACAATTATATTATATTTTTGAGTGAATTAAACAATCAATTCATATATCAACACTTTGATTTTTCCAGATTGAAAAATAAGAGTTCTAGAAATTAATGCACACGACTTGGAGGAGGGGCGAAGCAAGGCCAAACTATTTTTTATTTTCTAGTAGAAAACGCACACATATATCAACTATTATATTATTTAAAATTATTTTTAAAACATAAAATTTCAGTCATTTTCTTCTTGAAAATAAAACTCAGAAGCCATTAATCAGGAATGCATCCAAAGGGTTTTACAGATAAAGAAAAAAGTTCCTCTGCAAACAAACAAATAGTAATGTTCAATTAAAAAAATGGAAGGATTTGTGTCCAGTTTTCTTAAATTATCATCAAATATTGTATGAAATTGAAAGAATTTAAACAAATTTTAAAATATCCATTTCACATTTTTGCGAAGCTAAGAACACAAACGCAACAAAACAAAGTTTTACACTTTTTTTGCATCTTATAATTTCATAATGCAAAAACCATCAAGTAAATCGTGTAACTGAAACATTCAAATATTTGTATTGGTTTTACATAAAAATGAAGTTTTATGTGATACAATTAATATATAATTTCAGTGAAGCATTATATCAATTAAACAATTATGGGGCTTCATATTAATAGTTGCATCATGATATAGTAATTTTATTGAAGCATTTTATTATTGCAAGGTTCATTTGTTGAAGAATAACTTTAAGAATTTGAAGAAATTTTCAAAATATTTTGGATTAGTTGAAAAAGACATTATCTTTTTAGTACTTACATCCTTAAGATTTTGGAGATGTTGTCCATGGAATTGAAGATTTGAATTTGCTCAAGATGTTTATTGCATCATATTTATTTTCTTGCATGTGAAAATGGAGAGGCTACGTGTGAAGAAATCCACCTTATTTATTTAACAATAGATTTACCCAATTTCAAAACACAGTAAAGTTTCTATGAGTTGCTCATCCTTTATGATATTGTATTGTATAGTTCGTATAGATATTGATGTAGTCAAAAATAATGATTATCCAAACTACTCTGCTGGTTCGTAAACGAGTCCAAGTAGCTGGTGGAGAGAATCTTTGTGGGCTATCACCTGCGTCAGAAACGAAACGTCAGAGGCGTCGGGGTGGATACTCCGACGCTCAACAAGTAATTGAGAGCTAAAAGGTTTTCGTATCCAAAAGTCTTCCTCCTCCTAAATAATGAGAATACTCTTCTATTTATAGGTTTTTTTTGGAGAGTGTATAGTGGGTTTGAGCTTTTATAATTAATAATAATTGTGGGCTTGGGCTTTTATACTTAATTTGAGCCTCATTACCCATCAGATATCATTGCTCTTTTATACGCCTTGTGTCATACGGGATTATATGATTGAAATAATTATCTAAACATAATAAAAAAAATTATTAGATGTGATATAATAATATTAAATCTAATAATATAGATAACGATAAATAAATATATTCATAAAATGATTTTTTAATTGAAAAAACGGATAAAATAAGTAATTTATAGATAAGTTATTTACCAAGCGTGTGCAAAACTTCGGTTTAGTCGATATAATCGATTCGAAATTCGGTTAGGTTAGTTCTGGTTATTTTTTTTTTAAAAAAATATCATTTATTTCGATTTATTTACTTCATTCTCGGGTAAAAAAAAATGTAATTTTAATGGTTTAAATTATAAACTTTGGGTATTGGGTAATGAGTAATCCACTGTGCCTTGATTTCAAAATTCTCTATTGGGCCTAGGTTTCGTAAGCCTCACTTAGATCGTGTTTGGTTGGAAAGCTAACGAACTAAAAACACTTAATCAACGGACTAAAAACACTTAATTTTTTTAAAAATATTTAAGTGTTTTCTGCACTTAATCGAAGATATAATTTATGCTTTTTTGGCTTCTCTTATATTTAAAAATAAAAACAAAAACATTTTCAAAATTTATCCAAATGTTAAAAGTGCTTCTATATATATAAATATATATAAACGGATTAATAAGTTGTGCTTCTATATATATAAATCTACGTATCTAAAAGAGGGAATATTGTGTTTTTGGCCAGTTTGTTACAAGTTCCCGGTTGCTCCCATTACACGTGTATCACATGCACTTCTCCACGTATGCACCGCTGCCAAGGCCAACAAGACGTGTAATGCGCTCTTTCTCCCACCTCGCTCTTTCTCTGCCGGTTGCACTTGCTCTCTGTCCTCTTCCTTTTTCATCTTTCCTTTCCTTCTCTCTTTCCCTCATTTCATAGACCGGCTTCCGAAAGAGACTCGGCGTCGTGCATTTTGTGAAACCTCCTTTCTCCAGCGCATCGGTTTCGACTCCACTGCGCTTCTTCTCCAGCTCCTAGACGTCACCTCTACTGTGCGCTTCCTGTACTTCTCCAGATCGGTTGGCTCCTTCCGACTCTTAGGTTCGTTCTCTTATCCTCCTTCTCTTGTGTGCCTTTCTTTTAGAGTTGTCTCCTCTTTAATCGCCCAGCTCCTTTCTCCCATGTCGTTTATTGATGAGTAAATTACATTCTGTGCGCATTTATCTACCGTTGACGAGGCAAAAACCATTCATGTGTGCTAAAAAAAACAATTAAGTTGAAATCATCTTCTTCTTCCTACCAAACTTCAAACCAATATTTTATGTACACTTGCTGCAACGTATGTATGAGTCCATGAAGCCATAACAGAGATGTTAAGCTCATGTACTACATTGTGGCCCGGCCAAGGTTTGTTAAGAGAGTTAAAACTTCTTATCGCAAGCTCACCACTACCCAAATTTGAATAATACTCCCCTCCGTGTTTATGTATGTCTTCTTCCTTTAGAATCAATCACGGTCACCGTACCACATCGTAGCTCATCCAAGGTTTGTTAGGAGATATAAGCATTCTTCCCATGAAACCACCCCTACCCAGATTTGATTTAATTAAAAAATATTTCATTGATTTGCAATGCAAGTGTATTTATATTCTGTAGAGTGTGTACTCATACATGATTAATTGAGGGGAGCAAAAAAAAATTACGAGCGTAGGATATTAGACACAATATTTGCTTTCGGTGGAAAAATTACATGTTACATTACCGACGGAATCGAAAATGTTTATTTTTGGCTAATAAAAATTGAGTAATTTTAGGTTGCTAAAATTATTGTTTAACTTTATTGATTAGTAAACTCGCGTCATAGTAAACCATGTGTTTCGTATTTATTTATATATAAAAACATATTTTTATTCTATTACTATTCCTATGCATTATATATGCTGCACTAAATTGTTCACACACAGTCGCACATCCTATAATTTGTTTGAAGGTAATGACGCTTTGACACTCATCTAATCGTTTCATTTGCTAGCATTTGGTTATTCCATAACGTGCACCCAAAGAAAAGGATGTAAGCATTAGAATAAATACAGTACAACACTAATTCAACTTAAAAATACAGAATAACATTAAATCCAAACAATAAATATTATGCGAAGTTATGCTCATATGAAAAACCCCACATATAAAATTACTTGTATTTTTTTTAAAAAAAGCATGCAATCCCTTACAAATTAAGGAGTTCTTTAATACAATGGTTAAATATGCTCGATTTTTTTTTTTACACAATAAAAAACAGAATATATTAACCTATTAATATTTTTCAAGAACTTGTATCTTTTAGAATTTCCAGTGGGTACTATACATTTAACCAGTACTTTGTGTATGCAAATGTAGTTAGTTTGACAGCAACAAAGGTTGATAATGATGATAGCTACATGTGCAAAAAATAATTGAGATAACTTTGTTATCAGAGGTTAAGTGATGAATGGCTAACGTGGAGACTGGTTTGTTCTTTTTGGGGGAGCTTAAACACCCTTACGATAGTGATGTGTGTAGGGGAGAAGATTAAAACAAAGAAACTACTCTTTAAGGAGCCTATAATTGTCATGTACTAGGAATCCTAACCATATGTAGGAGGGCCATAGATCACCTAGAAAGGTTGACTTAGCTTAATTTGTCCACCATAAATGATGCTGTCGAATGAATGGCTTAATTATGAAATTAAACACTTGGAAATAAATTACTATAGAAGCATCTATTCTAAATTATTTCTTTATTAGTATTCATTAGGCCTCAATATGTATATACACACATATTAAATTTTTTATGTTAAATTTTTTTGTTAAAAGATATGCAGATTATAAAAAAATGAAAATTAATTTTTTTTTAAAAAAATACTTTTGTATAAATAGGAATTATAAGATTATTTAAAAACCTAAATGTATAAATAAAAAACAAAAGATTCCTTGTAGTAACTCTCTATTTGCTTGGGCTTCGATTACTGGCCTCTGCCTGTTTAATTTTACGCTCACTCACCTGCACACAGGTTCATCGTCCTCATTCTCGAGTGTTACCTCATTGGTTTGGTACTCAAAAGTGTTGATGGGTCAATTTTCTTTCTTTGTTTTTTTCTTCTTGGAGCTTCGTTTTGCCTCAGTTAATCTTGTCATTGTTGTTCTCCTCTGTTTCTTTGGGTTTTGCTTGCTTATTTACTTTTGTCAACGCATCGGATTGGCACGATCTGTGGAATCAGTCGCCTGACGACAAAATCCCCCTGGTTTTACGGTCTTTGTCTTCCGTTAAATGTGAATTTGTGTGTTAATCTGCTGAAAAATACCTGAAATAATGAATTTTTGAAATGCTTTGAAATATAACAGCTCTTAGATTGAAAATCTGCGTATGAGTGAAAGTTTTTTTGTACTTTGTATTTTTTTAATATAACTTCCCCTGTACAATTTTATGGACACTATTGCAGCCAAATAAAGGTGCAGCACACCCTCATTGAAGAGTTGCGAACAGACAAAAAGCTAGGTTCTTCAACCCAAGCAGGACACAGGTTTGGTGCTTGGTTAAAAATTTCTATTTCATCGGGTTTATTTATACATGTTTGTGATGCATCAGTTCCCTGTTTGGCTTGCAACATTTTAAAAATTATTCACCTTGCCACTGTGTCATATTGTGCTTTAATTTGTTTTTTTAAACTACATAAATGTTTGCCCTATTTACACTATAAAATTTCAACATGTTTATTTAGTCAATTTCGCAATAATGTCACACTCGCACAAACAAAATTCCTTGGATGCCAATATGAAAAAAAACACGCCTAAAAGAAAATATGCTTGTTTGGAAGATCGTAGAATGGCAAAAAATAGCCGGTGCAATACAAAAAAACAATTACAAATATCAACCGGCGGTGATACAAATTGTGTTGAGGCAGACTTGTTGCAATCTATAGTCAACTGCCCAGATCTGCTACCTGATGCCTAACTGTGAATTTTGTGCTGCAAAGCGTATTTACTTAGAACCACCGGCGTTCTGTTGTGCCTCGGGAGAAATAAATCTTTTACTTACAGAAATGCCTTCCGATTTAGTACAATTATATTGTGGTAGTGCCGAAGATGCTAGAGAATTCAATAATTGTGTTCGTAGTTACAATAATATGTTTGCGTTTACATCACTTGGAGTCCATTGCGACAAATCTTTAGCTAGACGAAATGATGGCATTTACACATTCCGTGTACAAGGTCAACTTTATCATTTCATGGATCAATTAATACCATCAAATAACGAAAATCCCAAAAACTTGCAGCTGTACTTTTTTGATACTGAACATGAAATATCGAATCGAATGTGTGTAAGTTCAAAGTTTAAAGAAAATCTTATACAAACATTGCTTCATATTTTAGCACTGAATCCATATGCAAGTTTTTTCCGGAGCCTTAATAGCATTAAAAATCTGAGTGAATATAAAATTTCCTTGCAACCTTGGCCCATTGGGCCGAATTTGTCAAATTAGGCCAAATTGGCCATTGGCCCAAATTGGCTAGGGGGCAATTGTTGTGTCTAAAATATAATCCAAGAAGCCCACTTTGAAGCCCATGAGCAGTAGCCTAACAAAGGAAAGCCCAGGAGAATAGCGGTTGGCCCAGGGAAAAGCACGATGCACCATTACACGACGTGAAAATCGTGGGAAGATCGTGGAATGTGGCTGAAACCTCCCGTGGAGGGTGACAAAAGCTGAAAGAATAATCAGAAAAAGGCTCTCGACAAATCAACAAAAAAATCTACAGCAAAATTCTGCAGAATTCTCTCAATTCTATGCATGTTTATTTCAATTTTCAGCGGTCAAGCATTTGAATTTTTTACATATTCCTTCAACTTTTTTGTAAAAACTTTGATCAAGTTCATAGCTACATAATTATATTTGATGTTGTTAATAGATCCCTCTTGTAATTTTGTCATATTCCTCATTTTTGTTTGTGTTTTTGAGCCATTTCGAAGGAGTTAGAACTTACGATCGAATCGAGACCTACAATGTTTGGTAAACGAAGTCAGATTATTTCACAATTTTGGCACGAACACGTGTCTGACACGCATGCAATTTTCGTGATAAACAATTTCAAAAATAAAATTATTCTTCAATGCTTTAAAATAATTATTTGAACATTTTCTTCGCACACAAAAATATATATATATAAATATATATTCCAGATAACCACTATTTTATCATTTTTTATCTTTAAAATAAATTTTACATATTATGCAATATATTAATCTCGACTTGATGCCATGTTTTCAAATTTATCTTTATATGTTTTGATACTTTACCAAATTTATCCTTATAAATGTTGATAATTATGACATGACCGTATTTTTATAATATATATAAATCCAACTAATTATAAAATTTTATCAAACTCCTAAAAAAAAATTGAACAAACACGCAACAATGCGTGTATCAAGTACTAGTATATATAAATGGATTAAAAAGCTGAATCGAACTTATTTTAATGTTTTTTTAAGCTACAATTTCTGTATCCAAATTTACCAAGTCTCGCAATGCTAGTCGTTCTTCAATTCTTCTCGTTTCTATTTCATCCCCTTCTCCCGTGGCTTGCCCTTATTTTGAATCAAAGAAGTTCTGTTTCGTTTTTATGCATAATGATTTCTGAATTTAGCATAGTTGCAAACACTTGTGTTTTATGTTTTGAATGCGTCTTGTCTTGACTTGAAGCATCTATCAATTTCTTGTCATTTTATTGAGATCCTGCTGATGTATTAAGAAACTGTGAATTTATTTTTAAAATTGCTTAATGATTCTTATTCAAGAATTATATTGAAATTTGTTGGGAAATTATACTGAAGCGATGCCGATCACGTTGGTAATATAGTACTACTCAAAAAAACTTGCGGAATAAAATAATCAATAAGAACACAAAGATTTACGTGGTTCACCTAATATAAGCTACGTCCACGGAGCACTGCAACTTTTATAACTTGAAGAAATATTACATTAAGTGTATACACCAATACACTCAATATTTCTCACTCCCAAACCCGAGTATACCGAGAAAATAATTTCTCTACCTCACACAAGAGAATTTTCGCTCTCAAGAAAAAAATACACTTTTTTTTCTATGCACTCTCTTTTTATCAAAGCTGAAAATTTTTTGATTTTGGGATACTAAAAGCAAACAAGAAAGACTCAATTTATAACAAATTTCTAAGCCAACATTGAAAAGAATTCCGATGTGGGATGTAATTTTCTGAATTTTTTATTCAGCGTGGGCCCCAATTTTTACCTAACATTTCTCCCACTTGAAGACTTGATTTCAATCATGTCTTCACAACATCATTGCAGCAGCTCATATATCTGCATTTATAATTGCAGTCCAACTGAAGTTGAACACAACTTCAGTTTGTCAATGGTTACGGTTTTCGTGAGCATATAAGCTGGACTTTTACTTCCAGGAATCTTCTCCAGCTCAAGACTCCATCTTCCAGCACTGATCTGATGAAATGATACCTAACCTGTATATGCTTTGTCTTAGCATGATAAACATGATTTTTTGCTAAATGAATAGCATTGACTGTCACTGTGTAATGTGCTATCTTCAAGTTTCTGACCCAATTCTTCCATAAAGGATCTCAACCATATCATCTTCTTACTAGCTTCTGTAACTGCAACATACTCAGCCTCGGTAGTCGAAAGCGCGACAATCTTTTGCAGCTTAGACACCCAGCTTGCAACTGTACCACCTAATGTGAACACATATTAAGTAGTACTTTTCCTGCCATCCAGGTCACCACCCATATCGGCATCGACAAAACCGGGTAAGCCCAATTTTGACCTCCTGAAGCATAAAGAACAACTAGCAGTATCTTTCAAATACCTGAGAATCCACTTAACTGCTTCCCAGTTTTGCTTTCCTGGATTACTCATAAACCTGCTCACAACTCCCACTGCATGTGCTATGTCTGGTCTTGTACACACCATTGCATACATGAGGCTTCCGATAGCAGAAGCATAAGGAACCTTACTCATATAAGCTTGCTCCTGCTCCGTCGATGATGATTGTGCTTTGGTTAGTTTGAAATGACTAGCCAAAGGAGTACTCACATATTTAACTTCATCCATATTAAATATGCTAACCACCTTTTTCACATACTCTTCTTGAGATAACTTCAAGAATCCATTCACCCGGCGTCTAAAGATCCTCATTCCAAGGATTTACTTTACAGCACCCAAATCCTTCATGGCAAATTCCTTTGATAAATCTTTCTTGAGTTTATCAATTTCTTCCAGACAAGTTCAGCTATCAGCATATCATATACATATAGCAGTAGTATGATATAAGAACCGTCAAAATTTTTCACATAACAGCAGTGATCATCTTGACACCTTAGGAAACCATTATTACTCATGAATCCATCAAACTTTTTGTACCACTGTCTTGGAGCTAGTTTGAGACCATACAAGCTCTTCTGAAGTTTGCACACCATGTTCTCTTTTCCCCGTACTTCAAAACCCTGTGGCTGCTTCATATAAATTTCTTCATCTAGATCACCATGAAGAAACGCAGTCTTTACATCCAACTGCTCCAAATGTAAGTCTTCCTTCGCCACTAGTCCAAGTACAGTCCTGATAGTGGTTAATTTAACCACCGGAGAGAAAATCTCGGTGTAATCAATTCATTCTCGTTGTTGGAAGCTTTTACAACAAGTCCTGCCTTGTACCGCTTGCTACCATCATGCTCTTCTTTTAACCGGTACACCCACTTGTTATGTAACGCCTTTTTGCCTTGTGAAAGTTCTGTCAACTCCCACGTCTGATTGGATGACAGTGAATCCATCTCATCTTCCATGGCCAACTCTCACTTGTTTGAATCATCATTTTGCATTGCCTCTTCATAGGTCTCCGGTTCACCTTTGTCTGTCAGCAAAATATAGTGAAGTGCAGGGGATTACTCTCAGGTGGTCTAATGGTTCGCAAAGATCTCATGAGTTCAATCATCGGAGTTTTTGGGTCATCATCTTGTGCAGTTTCTTCTTCATCTTCCTGGTTACTGGTTTTCGATTCATTCAGAGAAATATATATGTCAATGGAACTTTATTAGTCTTCTTGACTTCAGGACATTCATCTTCAGCTCCAATGTCTGACTTGTCTTTGTACAGAAGTTGCTCATTAAAGATTACATCCCTGCTCCGAATGATCTTTTGATTTTGGTCATCCCAGAAACGATAACCAAATTTATTATCTCTATAACCAATAAAGAAGCATTTCTTTGATTTTGGATCAAGTTTTGTTCTGCTTGCTGAATCAATATGAACATAGGATAAACATCCACACACTTTCAAGAAAGAAAAGTTTACTTCTTTGCTTCTCCAAACCTCTTCGGGTATTTTGTTGAGAATCTCATCATCAAAATTTATTTCAACCGATGTTAGTTGAGAAACAATCATGTTGAATTCATTGATGTGTTTAGCCACCGAAGCACCTTCTCCTATTTTCAAGTTGAATAACTTTTTCATGAGATGCACTTTGTTGTTTGCTGATGACTTCTCGTACATGTCCGATAAAATGGACATCATCTCTTCTGTGGTTTGTGCCTCCGCCACGTTATGTGCCACATTCTTCGTTAGGGTCAATCGTATCACACCTAACACCTGTCGGTCGAGGAGCTCTCAATCATCATCCTCCATTTTTTTCGGTTTTTTTCCTGATAGAGGTTGATGGAGCTTCTTACTGTACAGATAATCTCTTATCTGTAACCGCCAAAACGAAAAATCTGTTCCGTCGAACTTGTTCATTCTCGGTCCCAATAAATCATCTCCGGCCATCACTTCTCTAGCCTTAGCAAAAAATCTAAAAAATCTTTTCTGATGTGGAAGATCAGACAAAGCTGCAACCACAGAGCATACTCAGAATTCTTAAGAATTTTCACAACAAGGCTCTGATACTAGTTGTTGGCAAATTATACCGTAGCGATGACGATCACGATGATAATATAGTTCTCAAAAAAACTTGCGGAATAAAATAATCAACAAGAACACAAAGATTTACGTGGTTCACCCAATATAGGCTCCGTCCACGGAGCACTGCAACTTTTATAACTGGAAGAAATATTACAACAAGTGTATACATCAATACACTCAATATTTTTCACTTCCGAACTCGAGTATACCGAGAAAATAATCTCTACCTCACATAAGAAAATTCCTGCTCTCAAGAAAAAATACACTCTTTTTTTCTATACACTATCTTTTTATCAAAGCTGAAAAATTTTGATTTTGGGATACTAAAAGCAAACAAGAAAGGCTCAATTTATAACAAATTTCTAAGTCAACATTGAAAAAAATTTCGATGTGGGATTCTAATTTTCTGAATTTTTTAATCAGTGTGGATCCCAATTTTTACCTAACAAAACTAAGTCATGTGATTTTGCTTTCTAATGGACAGTCCATGCATGCTTGTTTTTTCCAATCCCATCAAGTTTGGAGTAACATTTTTCTTAAGCAATTTTCTTCCTCTTCGTAGGTTCGTTGTGCATTATACATTTTCAATTTTGAGCAATTATTATTGTTTGCACTATTTCAAAACACAGTGAAAAATATGTTGGGACGTCAGGTTTCTCGTGTCCAAAACGCAGTGGAAGTTTAAAATTTTTATTTTTGACATTCAAAATAATTTTTAGACACTCGTACAGTTTAAATGATATAATCATACATAGGGAGTTTAAATGTTTAACCTTTAGTGAATAATTTTCACTTGGCTCCAACTACTCCGGTATAAGCGGACGTAGCTCTTGTTGTATATCTCTACGAACTTTCTTCGATCTATTAACTCGGTACACGACTGGAATATTTATTCATATTCTAAATTGCAGTAGAAAAATAGTAGATATTTTTGCGTAGAGATAGAACACTAAAAACCGATACAACTCTCAAACTTGGACTGGCCGAATTTTTCTTGCAAAGGAAAAGGATTTTTGAGAGCATCAGTTTTGAAGTTTGGGAGGAGCCGAAATTTAATTCTTTTTGCCCAAGTTTTCTTTCGAATGCATGCTAATCAATAAGGATAAATGCTTATCAATAAGGATAAGAAATCCTTAATTTTATACTAATCATTCTTTTACTTAATTAATCCAATTAATTAAGTTAATGAAATATTCTTATGAAAAACTTTCGGATGCCGGCATATTTAAAATAAGAATCAAAATCATTATTTTATTTCTAATTCTCAATATACTTAAATAATCTATTTAATTAAGTTAATTAAAAATTCTAAATACATGTCAACTTTTTGCCAATCTCGAATCAATACATATATTTTGAGAATATTATGTAGTAATATTATATTTCTTTGTGTACAAGTTTTTAAAATTATGATATAATGAATATTTTCATAAATCAATACCATATTTTATAAAAACTTAATGAGTTATATTTTAACTCAATTAAAATATAATTTAATTATTAAAGTCCATTTAAACTTTAATAAATTAGCATGATGAGGTTATACTCTTATAAGCCCATGATTCATGCTCTCATTATATTAATCTCATCATAATCCCGATCGACGATCCAATATCATCGATGTGACAATTTCAACTTGTTTGTTATTATGATGCACACTTTAATTTCGAGATCACCAATGTTTAAATAAGGCAGGTGTACTCCTTTGACTGTCTTTAGCAGTCATGCTCTCAAAATTTCTATAAGATTTTATAAACTTTATTTATAAGCTTATCGATTGATCATATCAAACTTATTTCTTATAAATTCAACTCATTGAATTTATTATCTCAATGGGAACAAGTAAACCGGTGCTTGTGTGACCCTCAATGGTTCAAGGATACAACTAGCCGTGGTTCACAACTCTTTGTGATTCAGGACAATTTTTTTTATTCGGGTTTACCCTAATTTGCCCACATTCAATGCACCAAAATTTGATCATGATAGTGTCAAAAACCATTTTCTTATTAAACACATCCAATCATGGTAAGAGCGTCTAGTGACATCGCCCTTGATTCCCTAGGTATCACTGATGGTGCCTGCAAGAACCAATCAGTTATGATTAACGTACAGTACGGTCCCTTCATCTCATATATCCTGATCAAATATGCAATCATTGGTTCATCGAGGGTTGCATAATAATTCGATAACTATGTGACACATCTTTGAGAGTAAATAGTGGCATCGCATGTACAATTGGAGAACTCATTCTCTAACGTACATCTCATACTCTAGCCAGAGATTCCATACAATATTATTTCATCAGATCACGTAGGATATCCACACCCATAGGTGAGCGGTGAATTCCCGGCTACAATGCACTGGATCCTACATGTGTCGCAACTGTACCCAATCTTGCCACCTGATAACCCTCCTGGAGTTTGTAAATGAGTCAAAGCACAACCCTAGCTAACATATAGAGTCTCGGTGTTGTCCCGGGTCGTATGGACTAATGTTGTACAACCATAACCACAGACTTATCATCTCGATGAATGATAACCACTTGGAAAGTCCGAGGGAGGGTACTTCGGTATAATCATCCTATGACTACCCATCTGCATGTTTGGACATCTCTATGCCATTACCAAGAAACGCGGTACATAACATCATATGCTAGTCTCGAGCTCAAGCGACCTTTATCCATGTTTTAGGTGGCTGAATCGACTAGGAACGAATTTAGATTATACAGTGTTTACAAATGAGTTTCAACATCGAATTACGATTCATTTGTATTAAAGTAAAATCAAGGTGTTTATCTATGTTGATCACACAGGTACACAGATAAAGAATTAACAAATCACGAAAAGTTAAATTATATTAAAATAAAGATTGTTTATTTCACTTGAGTCAATAAATTCCCTAGTCAACCGTTGTCTTGCAGGGCATCTATTCTAACAATCTCCCACTTTTCCTAGAGCCAACTACCCATAAACTTTAATCTCATTGCTTCGCGATGCTTTTCAAACAATGGTTCTGGCAAGGGTTTTGTAAGTGGATCAGCAACGTTATCTGCAGAGGTGACTCTTTCGACTGATATATCTCCTCTTCCCACAATCTCCCGGATGATGTGGAATTTTCTTAGTATATGTTTGGATCGCTGATGAGACCTTGGTTCCTTTGCTTGTTCAAAGGCACCAGTGTAGTCGCAATACACCGAGACTGGATCAACTCCATTAGGAATAACGCCCAACTCTGGGACAAAATTCCTCATCCAAACTGCCTCTTTGGCTGCAGGAGATGCATCATGTATTCAGCTTCAGTGGTAGAATCCGCAACAGTGTCTTGCTTGGAATCTTTCCAAGAGACAGCCGCACCATTTAACATGAATACAAAACCAGAGGTTGATTTCGAATCATCTACGTCACACTGGAAGCTAGAATCAGTGTAGCCTTCCAATTTCAATTCTCTAACCTCATAGGCCATGAACAAGTTTTTAGTCATTCTCAAGTACTTAAGAATATTTTTCACGTCCTTCCATTGTATTGGACCATGGTTCGCCTGATATATACTTGTAGCACTGAGAGCGTAAGCAATATCAGGGCGCATCGATATCATATCATACATGATACTACCAATGGCTGACGCATATGGAATACATGTCATCATCTCTGTCTCTTCATCAGTATTGGGACACATAGCTTTAGATAGAGTAACACCATGACACATTGGTAAGTATCCTCTCTTGGACTTTTTCATAGAGAATCACTTCAGAATGGTATCGATGTAAGTGGCTTGGGTGAGCCCCAGCATTTTCTTTGATCAATCTCTATAGATTTGTATTCCCAATACATATGATGCTTCACCCATGTCTTTCATGTAGAATTTACTTACTAACCATACTTTAGTTGAATATACAGTAATCCTACATCATTCTCAATAAGTAGGATATCATCAACATAAAGTACTAGGAATATCACTGCACTCCTACTAAATTTCTTGTACAGACATGGTTCTTCGGGATTCTTGGCAAAACCAAATTCCTTGATAGTGTTGTCAAATCTGAGGTTCCAACTTCTGGACGCATGCTAAGATCATATATTGATCTCTGAAGTTTGCATACCTTATGTTTACTTTCTACTGATGTGTATCCCTCAGGTTGAGACATATAAATATCTTCTTTAATGTCTCCATTGAGGAATGTCGTCTTTACATCCATTTGTCATATCTCATAATCATACCATGCTGTAATGGCTAGTAGTATTATAATGGATTTAAACATAGCTACTGGAGAAAAAACTTTCCTCATAGTCAATTCTTTGTCTTGAGTATAACCTTTTGCTACCAGTCTTGCTTTGAAGGTCAATACCTTCCCATCCACCCCAAGCTTTCTTTTGTAGATCCATTTGCATCCTATGGGAACGATTCCCTCAGGTGGATCCACTAATATCCAGACTTAGTTTGAATACATAGAGTCCATCTCAGACTGTATGGCTTCAAGCCATTTGGATGAATCAGTATCAGATATTTTTTATTTAAAGTTCCTTGGATCACATCCAACACAAGGCTCATCATGGCCTTGTTCATGAAGAAGCTTATATCTAGCAGGTGGTCTAATAGTCCTATCAGATCTTCTAGGTGCGTGCACATCAACTACTGGTCGTTGGGATTAGGTTCAACTTCTACAGTTGAGGGAGTATCTCAAATTTCTTCAAGTTCTATCATTACACGTTTAATAGAAACTCCTTCTCAAGGAATGTGGCATTTCTTGGAATAAACACCTTTGCTTCATTGGGATGATAGAAATAATATCCAACAGAATTCTTTGGATATCCTACAAAGTAGCACAAAATGGATCGATTATCCAATTTGTTTCCCACTGTCTGCTTTACGTAAGCAAGACATCCCCATATTCTCAAGTAAGAATATTTGTGAGTTTTTCCCATCCATATATCATATGGTGATTTATCCACTACTTTTATATGGATATTATTCAACAACAGTGCCGCAGTTTCAAGCGCAAAACCCCAAAACGATGTAGGAAATTCAGTGAAACCCGTCATAGATCGAATCATGTCCATCAAAGTTCGATTACAAAGTTTAGAAGCACCATCCAATTGTGGTGTCGCTGGTGGAGTCCACTGTGAGAATCTCATTCTCTTTTAGATAATCCAAAAATTCAATACTCAAATATTCTCCATCTCAATCAGATCGAAGTGTCTTAGTACTTCTTCCTAATTGTTTTTCTACTTCTGATATGAATTCTGTAGAACCCGTAAATTAGACTACGTACGAGCCATGCATAATTCTAATATTTTGAATTTAATTGACTTCATTGCATGATTATTTAAATGTTTTTCTTTGAAGTTAATTATTTTAGCAAGCAGTTTAATTTTATTCTTTCAGTTATTTCAGTGAGGCCGGACTGGAGTTGGGGTTTAGAGATAAATTTAAGATTTAGAAAATATTTCCAGGATTTATTTTACTAGCAAGTAAGTTGATTTAAGTTAATAAGGAAGTACAAGGAATTAATTAAGTTACTTGAGGTGAGTAGAAAATAAATTCATTTAAGTTCCATAATTAGGGGAATTAATTCACTAAATTATTTAAGGGATAGGTAAGGCTCTTAAGGTATTAAAATTTATCAACTAAAAAACATTCCTTCTTTATTTTTATTGTGTAATTTCGGCCACCCTTAGTTGATTAAGCATTGATATGCCAACTCACCCTTTGACCCATTCTTTGTTATTTTAGTATGCTAACCCTTTTAATTATTAGCAAAAACCGAAACACACCAAGAATTTTCAGAAAAATATAACATGCAGATTTTTGGTTTCCATGACAAGCTTCACGGGTTCTATTGTTTTGAACCTGGGAGCGATCCAATCCAGTTGGTAAAATATACAGGATATTTTCATTATGCCATTTAATTATATTACGTGCATGAAAATAGAAAATACTTATTTTTGAGATTTATGCGATATTGCTTGTGGTCAATTCACTATTATGGGAGCATTATTTTATACGGTCGCCAGTGACCGATCTGTTCAGTTTGGTACCACCCGGTCGCCAGTGACCGGTCAGTTCAGTTCAGTTTGATACTCCCCGGTAGCCAGTTACCGATCAGTTTCAGTTCAGTGCAGGGGCCACAGGCGTAGACCATAATCTCAACAGAAAATTATTATCAGTCATTTCAGTACAGGGCTCCAAGGAGCAAACATTTTTACTATGATATTTAATTCAGTCATGCACGTATTATAATTGCTCAGTACAAGTCATTTTCAGTATGCCTCATGACATGATATATTATCCCATGCAAATTTTACTTTAGTATTTACTCGTTACCTACGATATTTGCATGCTGAGTCTTTAGGCTCACTAGACTTGATTGTTGTAGGTACCAATGAGCATGGGGCCGAGGGCGGGGACCAGTGAGCTAGCTTGGGTCGGCAGTAGTGGCACCCGAGGACCTCATTTGCAGCATGTTATCATTTTATGCAAACATTTTTATCCGTTGTTGAATATTCTTAAATTGTTATTTTTGGCAAACTTTATTTTCTTCCGCTGCTATATTTTTAAACATTGAACTTGATTCATCAGTTGATTTTATGAATGAGGCAATTTATGTTCTTTAAAAAGAAACTTTTTAATTTTCCTCAAAATTTTCGAGCAAGGATTTTCGGGCCTTTATAGTTGGTATCAGAGCGGTGGTTCTGTATAGGGTTACACTACTACTGACCACGAGAAGCTCACGAAGCCACGCCTTCGGTCTGTAAGTTTTACAGTTCAGCATTTTATTTAAAGTATGAATTATTTTAACAGCATGCTTCCATGAAATAATTTCGACCAGATTTTCAGCATTTCAGTGTTCATTTAAAATAAATTATGGAATTATGCATGTTAGTTACGTATGGGTTATGTTGGAACAGTATGCCCCCTAGACGTCAAGTAGGACGCCCGAGAGGTAGTGGCGAGCACCGTCGCGAGGACGATGACGATCAGAGACAAGAGAGGCAGACACCTCCTCCTCCTCCACCTCCACCTCCACCACCGCCCCCACCTGACATGAGTGCCCAGATGCTAGCTGGGATGACACAGTTCTTCGCACAGTTTGCGGGAAATAATGCGGTGGTGACTAGACCGACAGGGCCAGAGGCTGTTTACGAGCGATTCATGAAGAAGCGTCCAAAGGAGTTTTCTGGGACGTCTGACCCCATGATTGCCGAGGGATGGATCAAATCCCTCGAGGTTATCTTCGAGTTCATGGAGCTGGGAGATGCAGACAGAGTCCGTTGTGCCACCTATCTGTTCAGTGGAGATGCCCGCTTATGGTGGGAAGGAGCGTCAGTAGCCCTGACCTTGGCTACACTTTCATGGACACGTTTCACGGAGGTTTTCTACTCCAAATATTTTGCTGAGGAAGTTCGCACCAGGTTGACCACTGAGTTCATGAGCATGAGACAGGGAGATATGACGGTTACGGAGTTCATCCGTAAGTTCGAGAGGGGCTGTCATTTTGTGCCCCTGATAGCGAATGATGCCAGAGCCAAGTTGATGCATTTCCTAGTGGGTCTACGGCTGATCTTGCGCCGGGATGTTAGGGTGTCTGACCCTGCTACTTATAAGATGGCTGTCTCCAAGGCCCTAGCCGCAAGCAGCAGAACAAGAGGCCTTTTCATGGATCGCCTAGAAACAGAGGCTAGCAACAGCAGCAGCAGCGGGGACGCCCAGCCCTGAGGACTTATGAGCACCTAGTCTGCCCCAGGTGCTCACGCCGCCATTCTGGAGCATGTATGTCTTGCTCAGGAAAGTGTTTTAAGTGCGGCAGTCCAGACAACATGTTGCTGCAGTGCCCTCAGAGGAATCTGCCTACCCAAGGCAGAGTTTTTGCTCTCCATGCCACGGAAACAAACCCGGAGACTATGTTGTTGACAGATACTTTTAAGCTTTAAGTTATTATTTGAATTTTCGTGTTTTGGGAATAGAGATTAAGATTGAACTTAGAACTGTGATAGGATTGCATGCTCTACTCAGTATTATTTTGGGGATTTAAGTTAGAAGAACTCTGGCCTTTTCATGTCTATAAGTTTAGTTCTTGTAGCTATTGGATTCAACTTAGAGTTCCAATCTTTCAGGGAGAATTTTTATATTTGGTTCCGCTACCAAGGCCTTGATAGATTCAGGGGCCACTCACTCGTTTATTTCGGAGGTCTTTGAAAACTTTCTCAAGATCAAGACCATTGGGCTAGACATAGCCTTTTCAGTAGTGTTGCCGTCAGGCGAGGAAATGGCAGCTACCAATGTTATCCGAGATATAGACCTTGAGCTGCATGGTAATCTTGTTTATGCGGATCTGATTGTGCTATCGATGCCAGAATTTGACATCATCCTAGGGATGGACTGGCTATTGAGGAACAGAGTGTTGATAGACTTCTAGCGGAGATCTGTTCTTGTCCGACCACCTGGAATGGAGCAGTTCTTATTTGAGCCGGACAGGTACTTTCCTTTACCGCGCATTATTCCTTATGTTCAGGCCAGGAAGCTCATGCATAGAGGGTGTCGGGCATTTCTAGCGACCTTTTTATCTGTCCCCGAGGAACCCAGCCAGTCAGCCTCAGATATTCCGATTGTCAGAGATTTCTTAGACGTTTTTCCCGAAGACGTCTCTGGTATGCCACCCGAGAGAGAGGTGGAGTTTTACATTGAGCTTATGCCAGGTACGACTCCGATATCCAAAGCGCCGTACCGACTAGCACCGACAGAGATGGCAGAGCTTAAGAAGCAGATTCAGGAACTTCTCGACAAGGAGTTCATTCGCCCGAGCTTTTCTCCATGGGGCGCGCCGGTCTTATTTGTGAAAAAGAAGGATGGCTCGATGAGGCTTTGCATTGACAATCGGGAGTTGAACAGGGTTACAGTGAAGAATAAATACCCACTTCCGAGGATTGAGGATCTGTTTGACCAGTTGCAGGGAGCTTCGATTTTCTCCAAGATTGATCTGCGCTCTGGTTATCACCAGTTGAGGGTGAGAGATGCTGATGTTTCCAAGACTGCTTTTAGGACCCGTTATGGCCACTACGAGTTCCTTGTGATGCCGTTCGGTCTGATGAATGCGCCAGCGATCTTCATGGATCTCATGAATCGCGTATTTCAGCCGTATGTTGACCAGTTTGTGATAGTATTCATAGACGACATTCTCGTCTACTCCAAGAATCAGGAGGATCACAGCAGACATCTGGCCACAGTATTGCAGACATTGCAAAAGCACAAATTTTTCGCAAAGTTCAGTAAATGCGAATTCTGGTTAGAGAAGGTGGCGTTCTTAGGTCACATCGTTTCTAGCAGTGGTATTGAGGTAGACCGAGCAAAAGTTGCAGCAGTCAGAGATTGGGTTGTGCCTCAGAATGCATCCGAGATCCGCAGTTTTCTTGGGCTAGCAGGATATTACAGAAAGTTCATTCAGGGATTCTGCTCCATTGCCGTTCCACTCACAGCACTGACCAAGAAAAATGTGAAATTTTTTTGGTGCGAGGAGTGTCAGAAGAGCTTCGATACTTTGAAGCAAGCTCTTATCTCAGCACCAGTTTTGGCCATGCCATCAGGGCCCGGCGAGTTTGTCCTTTATACCGATGCTTCGAAGCTCGGTTTAGGTGCAGTTCTGATGCAGCATGGGAGAGTGATAGCGTATGCTTCTCGACAGCTGAAAATCCACGAGAAGAACTACCCTACCCATGATCTAGAATTGACGATCGTAGTTTTTGCCTTGAAGATTTGGAGGCACTATCTGTATGGAGAGAAATGCCAGATCTTTACCGACCACAAGAGCCTCAAGTATTTCTTTACGTAGAAGGAGCAGAACATGCGTCAGAGGCGTTGGTTGGAGCTTGTGAAAGACTACGATTGTGACATTAGCTACCACCCGGGTAAAGCTAATGTAGTTGCAGATGCATTGAGCAGAAAAGGCGCAGTGATGGCTCATTTGACGATTCAGAAACCTCCTCAGCTTGAGATGCAGAAGTTTGATCTAGAGTCATATCCTAGATAGAGTTCCCCGTCTATCTACTTTGACGATTCAGTCTTCTCTTATTGACCGTATTCGCAGTGGTCAGGCCGCAGATGAGCAGTTGGCACAATGGAAGCTGAGGGATGAAGCCAAGGGCAGTGTCTTGTATACAGTCAGCGACGGTATAGTGAGATACCGAGACAGGATGTGGGTTCCTAGCAGTGATACTATCCGAGCAGATATTCTATCAGAGGCCCACATGTCCCCGTACTCCATTCACCCGGGGAGTACAAAGATGTACAAAGATCTGCAGTTGTAGTATTGGTGGCCAAGGATGAAGAGAGAGATCAGACGTTTTGTATCCGAGTGTCTGACTTGCCAGTTAGTGAAGGCGGAGCATCAGAGACCAGCAGGTTTGCTCAAGCCTCTTCCCATTCCCGAGTGGAAGTGGGAGAATGTTATCATGGACTTTGTGACCGGATTGCCGAAGACAGTCAGAGGATCAAATGCCGTCTGGGTGATTGTAGATCGTCTTACCAAATTAGCGCACTTCTTGCCCGTTAAGACGACTTTCACCATGGTTCAGTATGCAGAGTTATATATCCGGGAGATAGTCCGACTTCATGGTGTCCCAGTTTCTATCGTATCCGACAGAGATCCCAGATTTACTTCCTCGTTTTGGAAGAGTTTGCATTCGACTATGGGTACGAAGTTGCTGTTTAGCACAGCTTTCCATCCGCAGACAGATGGGCAGTTAGAGCGAGTTATTCAGATCTTAGAGGATCTTCTCCGTGCTTGCGTCATTGATTTCTCCGGGAGTTGGGAGTCGAACTTGCCATTGGTTGAGTTCATCTATAACAACAGCTTCCAGTCTTCTATTGGTATGGCTCCGTATGAAGCACTGTATGGCCGCAAGTGTAGATCTCCTGTCCATTGGGATGAAGTAGGAGAGAGAGCAGAGTTGGGTCCAGAGATTGTTCAGCAGGCAGCAGATGTAGTAGTCAAGATCCGTGATAGGATGAGGACTGCTCAGAGCCGACAGAAGAGTTATGCCGATCAGCGGAGGAGAGATTTAGAGTTTGCAGTGGGCGATCATGTATTTGTGAAAGTGGCACCTATGAAGGGTGTCATGAGATTTGGGAAGAAAGGAAAGCTCAGTCCGAGATTCATTGGACCGTTTGAGATCCTCGACAGAGTTGGGACGATAGCTTATCGTGTGGCTCTTCCGCCGAATCTGGCCGGAGTACACAATGTGTTCTACGTCTCCATGCTGAGGAAGTATATGGCAAATGCTTCGCATGTGCTGAATTTCGAGCCGTTTCAGCTTACTCCGAACTTGTCTTATGAGGAGAGACCAGTGCAGATCCTAGACAGTCAGGAGAAGAAACTTCGGAACAAGTTGGTTAAGCGAGTCAAAGTCAAATGGCTCAATTATTCAGAGGAGGAAGCTACATGGGAGTCTGAGCAAGAAATGAGGAGTCGGTACCCAGAATTATTCGGTGAGTTCTAATTTCGAGGACGAAATTATTCGGTGAGTTCTAATTTCGAGGACGAAATTCGCATGTGCTGAATTTCGAGCCGTTTCAGCTTACTCCGAACTTGTCTTATGAGGAGGGACCAGTGCAGATCCTAGACAGTCAGGAGAAGAAACTTCGGAACAAGTTGGTTAAGCGAGTCAAAGTCAAATGGCTCAATTATTCAGAGGAGGAAGCTACATGGGAGTCTAAGCAAGAAATGAGGAGTCGGTACCCAGAATTATTCGGTGAGTTCTAATTTCGAGGACGAAATTTCTTTTAAGGGGGGAAGGATTGTAGAACCCGTAAATTAGACTACGCACGAGCCATGCATAATTCTAATATTTTGAATTTAATTGACTTCATTGCATGATTATTTAAATGTTTTTCTTTGAAGTTAATTATTTTAGCCAGCAGTTTAATTTTATTCTTTCAGTTATTTCAGTGAGGCCGGACTGGAGTTGGGGTTTAGAGATAAATTTAAGATTTAGAAAATATTTCCAGGATTTATTTTACTAGCAAGTAAGTTGATTTAAGTTAATAAGGAAGTTCAAGGAATTAATTAAGTTACTTGAGGTGAGTAGAAAATAAATTCATTTAAGTTCCATAATTAGGGGAATTAATTCACTAAATTATTTAAGGGATAGGTAAGGCTCTTAAGGTATTAAAATTTATCAACTAAACAACATTCTCCCTTCATTTTTATTGTGTAATTTTGGCCACCAACATGAGGAATCGGCCACTCATTCTAGATCCATCCAAGAGAGTTGATAGCAAACCAAATTCAAAATTTCATAAGAGGAGACTTGGTCATACCTTGGTATCCCTTTATTTTTGGATCTCCATCACACTCCTAACTATTTCCCCTCCCCCCACCACCGAAATCTTGAGAGAGTTCAGAGCATTTTCGTGGGTTTAGTGAGAAAAAAATCGATAGCTCATTAAGGAAAAATCGAGTGAAGAACGAGGTAGCAAGATCGTTTACCTTTCAAAACGAACCAGGCATGCATATATTCTTCCTTGACTCTTCAATCAAGTCCTATTATCATTATTTTTACATTACATGATCATCATTTCCATGCAAAAACCGAAACACACCAAGAATTTTCAGAAAAATATAACATGCAGATTTTTGGTTTCCATGACAAGCTTCACGGGTTCTATTGTTTTGACGTTTCAGGTGGATGGCTCGACTCCAGGCTCACTAGGCTACATCTAGACACATACTAGGGTGTGTCAAGACCATGATGGTCCATTCAAACCAGCCCCATGCATGAAAGAAACCGAAATTGACAGCAGCTTCTCATTCATAGCCATTTGTGTTTTTCGAAAATTCTGTTTTGAGGTCAAGGGAAAGGATCTGATCTTGGCTGCCCTAAGGGCCTATAGCCATGGTTAGATCACTTCCCTAGCATGTCTAAGATGAGACTAAGTCGCCTTTTTGGTGGCTCGGTCCATGGTGCATCGGTTTTTAAATCAAATGCAAGAACAGCCCCTCCCCTCTCGGCCCCTTCGGTTTTTGACAGCATGTGTGTGTTCGAGTTTTGTGGAATGGTATGGATCTCGGTTGGCCTATGGCCCTTAGCCACGGTTCATAGCATGCTCCTAGATGTCTAGATCGTGTCATGGTCAATCAATGGCCACTGGAACGAGTCGAGACAGCAAGCGAAGCACAACACCACACACGCACGCATGAGGGCCCTCGGTAAGAGCTTTTGGTTGGTTGCTGGAATGGTGAGGATTTTGGCTGGCCTAGGGCCCTTAGCCATGGTTCAAATCATTCCTTGGGATGTTGGTAAGAGTCTCTGGTCGGTGGTTCACGCCCCAATGGCCGGTAGTCTCAAAAACAACACAAGACACGCGATTGCACAGCTGCTGGAATTTGACAGCAACTTGCTGTGACGGTTCGGAGGCTCGTTTGAGTTCTTGGTTGGCTTTTAGCCTATGGCCTTGGACTGTACAGTGCCTCATCGAGTTAGGAAGGTCGTGTTTTTGACCGTTTGTGATTCGGATCATTTTTGAGGTCGTACGAGAATTTACGGTACGATGTGCCAAATTGACTCTCGAAAGAGCGTTTTTTGTTTTGGTCTCCATTTCACCTAGATTTCGACCCTCATCATTTTAGGAGCATTAGTTCATAATTTTAAGCGTATTTTAATCATGACTATACGTCGGTTCAGTGTTGGTTCGGGGTCATGATTAAATACGAAGTCGTTAGACGTAATTGTCGCATTTTCAAACTTAATTGCATAGTTTGATCAGGTATAAGCTATTGCATATTTTGCATGGCATATTTAGGTTGCAGCGAGCCTGGGAGCGATCCAATCCAGTTGGTAAAATATACAGGATATTTTCATTATGCCATTCAATTATATTACGTGCATGAAAATAGAAAATACTTATTTTTGAGATTTATGCGATATTGCTTGTGGTCAATTCACTATTATGGGAGCATTATTTTATACGATCGTCAGTGACCGATCAGTTCAGTTTGGTACCACCCGGTCGCCAGTGATCGGTCAGTTCAGTTCAGTTTGATACTCCCCGGTAGCCAGTTACCGATCAGTTCAGTTCAGTGCAGGGGCCACAGGCGTAGACCATAATCTCAACAGAAAATTATTATCAGTCATTTCAGTTTGAGATTTATGCGATATTGCTTGTGGTCAATTCACTATTATGGGAGCATTATTTTATACGATCGTCAGTGACCGATCAGTTCAGTTTGGTACCACCCGGTCGCCAGTGATCGGTCAGTTCAGTTCAGTTTGATACTCCCTGGTAGCCAGTTACCGATCAGTTCAGTTCAGTGCAGGGGCCACAGGCGTAGACCATAATCTCAACAGAAAATTATTATCAGTCATTTCAGTACAAGGCTCCAAGGAGCAAACATTTTAACTATGATATTTAATTCAGTCATGCACGTATTATAATTGCTCAGTACAAGTCATTTTCAGTATGCCTCATGACATGATATATTATCCCATGCAAATTTTACTTTAGTATTTACTCGTTACCTACGATATTTGCATGCTGAGTCTTTAGGCTCACTAGACTTGATTGTTGTAGATACCAATGAGCATGGGGCCGAGGGCGGGGACCAGTGAGCCAGCTTGGGTCGGCAGTAGTGGCACCCGAGGACCTCATTTGCAGCATATTACCATTTTATGCAAACATTTTTATCCGTTGTTGAATATTCTTAAATTGTTATTTTTGGCAAATTTTATTTTCTTCCGCTGCTATATTTTTAAACATTGAACTTGATTCATCAGTTGATTTTATGAATGAGGCAATTTAAGTTCTTTAAAAAGAAACTTTTTAATTTTCCTCAAAATTTTGGAGCAAGGATTTTCGGGCTTTTATAAATTCTTTGAACTTTTCAAAAGCTTCATATTTGTGTCTTATCAAGTAGACATACCCATACCTCGAATAGTCATCAGTAAAGATAATGAAATAGGATTGCCCATTTTTTGTGTTAACAATTAGCGGGCCACAAAAGTATGTGTGGATCAAATCCAGTATACCATGTGTACGTTCCACGTTTCCATTGAATGGAGTTTTGGTCATTTTTCCTCTTAGACAGGACTTACAAGTAGGTAAAGAATTTATGTCTGACAAGTCAAACATGCCTTCTCCAACTAGTTTGTGCATCCTTCTTTGGAAAATGTGACATAGTCTAGCGTGCCATATTTGTGTGGGATTTGGATCATCTAATTTTCTTTTGTTGTTGAAATCCTGTTTACTTGGACAATTCACTTATCATTTCCAGAACATTTCGGCCGCTTATAATTTCTTATTTCTGGACATCTTGCAGTGAAATAAATATGTTTTGACTTATCGGACTTTGTAGCCCTTCCAAGTGTCCATAGTTTGCCTCTTAATGGGTTAGTATTTCTTATGAGAGACAGAACATTTATTTCCCTTACTTTCTGGGTCATTTTTCGTCTGACGAGAGGCCCATTAGAAAAATAACAATTTCCTGTTTTATGATGATCTCATAAATCATAAGCGTATTGACTAGCTTTTCAAGGCTATCATCTATCTTATAATTGAAGTTCACCATAACCCTATCAAATGAGGAAGAGAAAGACAACAAATTGATGTAATCAAGTAACTCGTTAGGAATCACATATTTCAGGCCTACCGCATTCTCAATAAGTCTAGTCATATGTACACCACGCTCATGAGACAGAGCCCCATCTTGCATACGTGAAGTCATGAGCTCCTTGAAAGTAGTGTGCATCATTGTATGAGTTTCATGCACCATGCAACTCTTGCATGTGTATTTGAATATCAGCAGCATTCAACATTTCCTCAAACTATCCCTACAGTTCATTTGACATAGAAGCGAGCATGTTACACTTTATCTTGCATACTGTGGTCCTACCATCTTCCATGCTTTTTCAGTTCAGCAGGACTAACATTAGTGTGTATGCAACTTTCTCCGAATAAAGAACAATTTCCCAACAAGTTTTGAAAATTATATTCGGTTAGCTTGTTAATAACATGAATGTATTACGTGACGAAATCGAAAATATATTGATATGGAAACAAAAAATGGTTACTAATAATTTTAAAATAATTCTAAGATATAAAATATGGAATTTTATTTTACAAATTTTGTTAGACTTACTTTAATTGTGGTGATGAGAGTCAAAACGAGTAGGTGGTGATAGTAAAAACAGAGGAAAATATAAATAGCAGAAACACTCGTATCGCTAAAACAAAAGCATTACTTATCGAGTATTTCTTAGCTAAGCAGAACGTAGCCCAAGCAGAAACAGAAGTTAACGTCTTTTGTTTGATCGTTACAAGTCTTAATGTTACTGTTACCTTACATAGTACTAGTATTAATTGCACCATTTAATGCTGTAAGAAGACATTTAACACGCCTTGATAGTTTTGGTATAAAACAAAGACGGACTATTCTGAAGCTTTCTGCAGGACTCTTTTTCGGTAATAAAGATGATTCACTCAGAGTCAAAGAAGCCGTTTTGTTTATAGACGTTGGACTCAAAATTTTTATATATTTAAGGATCAATCTATAATATAGACAACAACGATTATTATAAACCATGAACAAATTCTCTGTCTATCACTTCAACGTTTTTTGAGCAATCAAGAACTACTCTTTATCTTCAAGCTCAATATACAGAAAAGAAGCACACTATTTATAGCAGATATCTGATCTTTTGAGATCATCTTGTGCTGTTGTTTCTTTATCTCTTCACAAGCTATTCATCTTATTACATCTTATTGAGAAGAGTTTGTAATTTGAAAAAGAGTCTTTTCCAAAACCTTGTTATCTTCATTATATTTTGTTGTGAAACTAAGAGTTTCAGTAGGCAAATGGTAAGTCCTATTGAAGTGGGTGTGTGCAAGAGTTGTACTGTAAAAACGAAAATATTTTAGTGATACCTTCAGGAAACAGAAGAAGGGGAGACGTAGAAGATTTCATCTTCGAACTTCCAGAAGTAACTACAGTCTACTGCCTACTGTTTTATTGTTTTCACCTCAAAGCATTAGATCGTTTCTGCACAATTTATTGTGATATGCTAGAAATAGATTCGAACAAGATAAGCTATAATCTCTAACAGGATTCTAGCACATTTGCAAAAACGTCAAAGAAAGGAACGAGTTTATTAACCCCCTCCTCTAAACTCTAAATCGATCCCCAACAAGTGGTATCAGAGCGGTTATTCTTGTTCTAAAATTCTACAGCAGAAATGGCACATTTCAGCAAAGTCCCTATGTTCTCAAAGGAGGACTTCGATGATTAGAAGATTATGATGCAAGCCCATCTTGCAGTCCAAGACGATGATATGTGGTTTGTCATCACAAATGGTCCCTTGAAAATTCTAAAGCCTAATACAACTATTGCTGTTACTGCAGGTGCACCACAAGTGGTTGAAAAGCAAAGAAGTGAATGGACAATTGAGACAAGAAGAAAGCAAATCTAGACAATGTTGCTCAGGATATTCTTTAAAAAAGACTTGACAAGAATACCTTCAGCAAAATAAAAATGTGTCATACAGCAAAAGAGATCTGGGAGAAACTCATCCAAATTTGTGAAGAAATGAATAAACAAAGGAAAACAAGCAGTCGGTGGCAATGCAAAATTTTGAAAATCTTGAGATGAAAGCTGGAGAAACTCTAAGCGAATTTGATGTGCAATTCAGCAGCTTAGTAAATGAACTAGCAGCTTTGGGAAAGGAACTTGTCAATAGAGAAGTGGCACTCAAAGTGATGAGAGATTTACCCAGGGAATGAGATGTTAAGACAATGGCTATGAGAGTCTCAAAAGATCTGAAAAATTTGGAGCTACATGCCTTGTTTGCAAATTTGAAAGCTTATGAGTTTGAATTGGAAGTAAGAAGTGGAGAAGAGCCCTTGTCGAATCCACCTACCAAGGCTCTTGCTGCTACTGCTACTGCTACTGCTACTACTGCAGTTGTTTAAACTGTATCACCTGCTGCTGATATTGAAAGTACATCTGACAAGAATGCTGAACAAATCAGCAATGATGCAATGTCCCTATTCGTGAAGAAAATTTCAAGATTCATGAAGCAGAATCACCGAGCATAACAAAGTAAAAACCGAAACTTCAAAAAGGAATCACCACCTGGTGATATGACATGCTTCAAATGTGGAAAAATTGAACATTTTATTGGTGACTATCCGAAACCTAAGAAGGATGACCAAAAGAAGAAGGGGTACAAGCGAAATGATAAGAAATCTAGAAGAGACCTTAAAGCAATGATTGCTGAAGAAAGAAAATCGAAATGGGCAGATTCTAGCTCTGAGTCTTCTGACTCAGATAGTCATTCCAGCGATAGTGATGAAGAAGAAACCAAGTTCTCATGGCGAACACTGAATCAGACTCCAAATCTGGAGATGTATTTGATTTTGATTTTGATGAATTTACACGAAATGATTTAGTTAAAGTATTGCATGATATGGTAGAAGAGTACTCAAGACTTTCTCAGTCATTCGAGGAAGTTAAAATTGAAAATCAAAACTTGAAAAATCAAATCAGTAAGTTCACATGCTTGCAAGAAAACAACTGCAGTGATCTAGAAGTTGAGATAAGTAAATTGAGAACTGAGAATGATAGAGTAAATACAGATTATCAGACGATGATGTCTGAAAATAGAAGCTATCGGTACTGGTGAATGCATGGAATAAGTCTTCTTTTCATTAGAAAAGATGCAAGAATTACGGAATCAATCTGGAGACAAGAGTGGTCTCAGATTCAGTATTGATGAAAGCACTTCTGAAACAAGTACAAAGCCAAAACTGGATATATGCAAAGAGAAATACATTCACTTAGTTAAATCCAGTATGGTACATAAACCAGAAGCACAAACTGTTCAAATTGAAATGTTTGTAGACCAGACGAACAGAAGTAAACATTATGGTCTGGGTTACGTTGAACCTAAGAGTATAGTCCATCAGATTGCTGGATCCAGTAGATGATTCAACTCAGGAGGACAACCCTCTGTGAAGGTTAGAAACTACCAGTACTATAATTGTAGACCAGTTCAGATGAGATACAGAGCAGACGATAAAAACAGAAGGGAAGAACAACATCCTAAAATGCATTTTGTTAGAAAAAAACATTAATAGAACTTCTGTTGCATGCACCTCTGGGTATACCCGAAGTACAAGATCACCTAAAATTGTAAAAATATGGGTTCCTAAAGGGCTGATAAGGCTTGGACCCAAATAGATTGGGTACCAGTTACTAAAACTTGTGTTTGCAGAAACAAGAGAGAAAAGCCAAGATAAGCAGCTCTACATGGTATCTGGACAGTGGATGTTCCAGACATATGACTTGGCAAAAAATCTACTTTCAGAAATAATGAGTAGTAATGGACCAAAGATAACTTTTGGGGACAACTCGAAAGGTAAAACCGTGGGTAAGGGTAATATTATCCACGGTAATATAACTATAAATGATGTGGTCTTGGTTGAAAATCTCTGTTACAATTTAATTAGTATTAGTCAACTATGCGATAATGGATACTCAGTAGTTTTTCAGAAGCACACATGCACAATTAAAGATGCTAATGAGTCTATAGTCTTAACCAGAAAGAGAGAAGGCAACACTTACAAAGTATCATGGAACAAAGATCGTGTTAATGTTCCTACATGTTTAGTTGCCTCCCTAAGTGATAAACATTGGTTATGGCACAAGAGATTGAATCATCTTAACTTCAAGTCAATCAATAACCTCAAGAAGCATAATATAGTTGATGGTTTACCCGATAAGAGTTTCATTAAGAATTATGTATGTTCTGCATGTCAACTTGGCAAACAAGTAAGATCTAGCTTTAAGAATAAAAGTAGTAAATCAACATCAAGATGTTTGGAATTATTGCATATGGACTTGTTTGGTCCAATCCCTATCATGAGCTTAGGGGGAATGAAATACACTCTTGTTGTTGTTGATGAATTTTCTAGATTTACTTGCGTAATCTTTCTTGCTGGAAAAGATCAAACCAGTGGCCTTCTGATCAAGCTTTTGAAAAAGATTCAAAATGTAAATCAGTTTCTGTCATTAAAATCTGAAGTGATCGGGGAACTTAATTTATAACAAAATTCTTGAGTTATATTTGGATGAACAAGGTATTCATCATGAATATTTAGCTGCCAGAATGCCTCAATAAAATGGAGTAGCTGAGAGGAGAAACAAAACTATTAAAGAAGCTGCTAGAACAATGCTAAAAAATACAAACATCTCTGAGCTCTTTTGGGCAAAAGCAATCAACACAACGTGTTATACACAAAACAGAACCATTATCAACAAGAGTCATAATCAGACTCCATACGAGATATGGAAAGGGAGTAAGCTTAATGTATCATATTTTCATGTGTTTGTTTGTAGATGTTTTGTGAATAATAATGGTAAAAATTATTTATCAGCATTTGATTCAAAATCAAATGTTGGACTTTTTCTTGGATATTCAACAATAAGCAAAGCATATAGAATTTTAAATAATAGAACTCTTAATGTTGAAGAATCTATTCATGTCGTCTTTGACGAAGATAGCAGTGCTCCTGAAATTTCTAACATGTCAAATCTAAGTAACATATTAGACAGAATTCAACTAGAACTGAATAGTGAAGATGATGCAGAACCAAGTGTCAAAGATGCTCAAAATACAGAATCAGACATTCCTATGGTAGAACCAGTTGTACAGACACAGGATGTACCAGAACCAGCAGCTGACATTCCAGAACCTACTACAGCTTTACCTGAGCATGATCCAAATCCATTAAATCATGAAGAAATCCCTCTAAACCCTTTTGTTTGGAGAAAATCATACACTTCATCTTTGGTTATTGGAAATCCAGTAGCTCTATTAAGAACCAGAAGGCAAATGATAAATGAATATATGCATGCTGCTTTTATTTCTCAGGATGAACCAAAGAAGATTGAAGAAGCTCTTCTGGATCCCAGTTGGATTGAAGCTATGCAAGAAGAGCTGAATCAATTTAAAAGAAATGAAATGTGGTTTCTTGTACCTAGACCATCTCACCAAGTAGTTATTGGAACTCGGTGGGTATTTATAAACAAGTTAAATGAAGAAGGTATTGTTGTTAGAAATAAAGCAAGACTGGTGGCTCAAGGCTTCAGACAAGAAGAATGAATAAATTATGATGTGACCTATGCACTAGTAGCAAGACTTGAAGCAATCAGAATATTCTTAGCCTTTGCTGCTTTCAGGAACTTCAAAGTTTATCAGATGGATGTAAAAAGTGTCTTCCTAAATGGTCTACTGCAAGAATAAGTTTATGTTGAACAACCCCCAGGTTTTATTAATCATTTCTTACCGCATCATGTCTTTAAATTACACAAAGCCTTGTATGGTTTGAAATAGGCACTTAGGGCTTGGTATGACACTCTTTCACAGTTTCTTGTCAATCATGATTTTACCATCAGCATCGTGGACAAGACTTTATTCACATTAGTTAAAAATACGCACATTTTTTTAGTACAGATTTATGTTGATGATATTATCTTTGGGTCAACTAACCCCAAATTGTGTGAAACGTTTGCTAAGATAATGCAGGAACAATTCGAAATGAGCATGATGGGAGAATTGACATTCTTCCTAGGACTTCATATTAAGCAACTCGACACAAGAATCTTCATAAATCAGGCTAAGTACACAAATGAGCTACTGAAAAAGTTTGGCAAGGAAACATGCTCTGCTGATTCCACTCCAATGTGTTCATCTACTAAACTTTATAAAGATAAAGGTTGAATTTCAGTAGAGGTAACTCAGTATCGTGGTCTTATTGGCTCATTGTTATATCTTACTGCCAGTAGATCTGATATTATGTTTGCTGTTTGTATTTGTGCGAGATTTCAGTCTAACCCTAAGCAATCACATTTTATTGCTGCTAAAAGAATTTTGAAATATTTAAAGGGTACTCAAAATGTCGGCCTATGGTATCCCAAGGATTCCTCTTTCAATCTTATTGGACATTCAGATGCTGACTATGCATGTTGCTAACTGGATAGAAAAAGCACCAGTGGTTTTTGTCAATTTCTTGGTGATAGGTTGATCTCCTGGTTCAGTAAAAAGCAGACTTCCATAGCCATGTCTACTGCAGAAGCAGAATATCTTGCTGCTGGAAGTTGCTGTTCTCAATTACTTTGGATGCAACAACAAAATAAGGACTATATTCTGTGACAATACTAGTGCTATAGAAATTACACACAATCCAGTACTTCATTTCAGAACGAAGCACATTGACATCAGACACCATTTTATTAGAAATCATGTGCAGAAGAAGGAAATTTGTCTGGAATATGTCCCTATTGATCAACAAGCAGCATATATCTTTACAAAACTCTTCCTGAGACTAAGTTTTCTTATTTTCGAAATGTTCTTTGTTTAATTGATTTGTCGTAACTACTGACTACTATCTTCTGATTTTTATGCATTAAGTAGAAACAGTAGATAACCTAAGTAAAAGTAGTACAAGAAGTATAGCAAAATGAACTGTTTCATTCATAAAATTATATGCGTTACAATATATAAGCAATTACAATTGTTGATATTAGCATTATTGAGATTTACAGTAGAAATCCTAACTAGAACCTACTGGAATCATCCCTCTCTCTTCTCATGATCATGGGTGAAATGGATGATTTCGCAGCTTCAATCTAATAATATAGAATAATCTCACTGATTATTCATACTACAGATCAAGAAGTTTGTTCCAAGTCTTCATCCTATTAAGAACGATGTCTTAAAACATCTTACGGGACGTCGTAAGTTGTCTTTGGAACTCCCTTGCTTTATCCGACTCCGCAGCAGACTCTGATGAACTGCTTGCATTATCCATTTGTTAAATGTTTAAAATGACTTAGTTTGTATCTTTGCAGGTATTTATAATTATCCTCGGGCTAGTTGAAGAGTCACTTGACTATTCACCTCCTGCGTGTTCCTATTGGAAGAATATCAAGAGTCATCTGTTATTTCCTTCGATCTTCAATCTTCGCATTTAATATTTGTTTATTTGCATTAATTTTGGGGGAAAATTGTTTAATTTTGACTAATATTTCCGTTTCAAGTCATAAGAAGATTTGTCTTTTCGATGAAACAATGTGTCTACTTGACTTTGTCAAAAGTGCTGGATATATTTCAGTACTTTATCACTTTCAGTAGGTATTATCATAAAACGAAAAATCCTCTTCTGAATTTTTAGTAACCTCTTTGGACAGCTCTCCTTTTATTGATTTTTAAAATTTTAAAATCATTGGTTCAACTGACACTCAACTTTTAACTTTTCAAATCTCACAGTAAACATATTCACACGTGTCCTTATGTTTTCACTGATGGCTGTACATTTTGAATATAACTGCCTCTTCTCTCTCTCATTTCACTTTTACGTTACAGATTGTTGCATACTTGCTAGTGCTTTCTCTTGAATTTCTTTCGACTACAAAATCTACTTCGAATCCTTCTCACTTACAGAAAAATGGCTGGAGTCTATATACTCAATGCTTATCAAGTCAACTTCGCATTGTTACTCACCATCAAGGATGAAAATCTCGTTAAAATGTTCATGGCCATTGAGAAATCTGGTCTTATAAAATTTATGGAATCACCCGCAATTATTTACAAGACCACCCTCCTGGACTTCTATGCAAAAGCAACCTTTGAGGATGGAAAGATCGTATACTCTCAGGGAGATGCGTCAATAAACATCGATCCTGCACTTCTGGGATCAACATTCTTTCTCCCATTCTCAGGTAACTTTGAACGTTCTGTTATTACTAAGGAGGAAATGTCTACTGCTCTTACCACCTTCTTGGCTTCTGGAGAGGAACTTTCTCCCTCCTCTTTTAAGAAGCTTCTGAAAATGAAGTACCAAGTACTCGCTGATATTGTTGAAATGTCTGCTTAATCGTTTTCTTAAAAAGTACTAGAATTTTTTTTAAAAAGCTCTCAAGATTTCGACCATTACATATACATATATAAATACGTTGAAAATACCTTGCACCATTTTAAAATAAAACATCCAACTATTAATCGAAAATCCAAAGGAAATTGTTAAAACATGAAATCGTTAATCATTTTACCAAACCTAAAAAGCAATAAATGTTGAAAAGTGTAGCACATACTAAACCTCTCAAAATCTCTCAAAACATAAATAAATAGTCGTAAAATCTTTAATGTAATTCATAAACTTCAATGCGGAAAGTAGAAACGCCGGTCCTCGGGTTATGTGCACCTTCAGTCCAGTCAGGTCATTCATCAAGACCTCCATCAAACTCACTTGCATCAAACACACCTAGTGAGTCTAAAGACTCAACACATCATATCCTTGATAACAAGTAATACGTAATACAGTTCACATACAACATTGAAAAATAATTGTACTTAAAATAACATTTTCATAACAATGCATAACTTTAAACTTAAACATTTTTATAAAAATTTCCGTATCAACATATTCGTATTCATATTAACATATTCATATTCATATTCGTGTTTGTTGAATTCAGATCGTGATTGTGACTCGTATTCTTAATCGTATTAGGCGATTGATCCATCTAGAGAAAACCATAGTACTGAGCGGCGGGGACACCAGCAACACTCTCACTGGTCAATTGGGCCTTGGCCAACATATTAACATATTAACGTATTCGTATTCGTATCCGTATCCAAGGAAACACGATCGTCGGGCTCCCATTAGGACCATAACCCTCACGATACTTCAAACATATCAACATATTTAGTCACAATCCCTTCACGTCCTTCAACATGTCGTATTTTCACCATTTAATAAAAACATGCATATAATATCATTTTATTTTTATACCAAGCATTCAACATATCTTTTAAATGTCCAATTTAAACCATAAAAATTCATGATCATTTAAAAATCATTATTTAACATATAAAAATTCAAAAACATATGAAATAATCATATTAGCATATAAAACAGCATTTAGAGCATTGCCATGACGTTTACTAATTTTCAGGTGTAAAAAGATCGTTTTACCCCTGGACGTACAATTTTACGTTTTTGACATTTTCTTAATTTCGTTGTCTCAAACATGTCCCAAATAATTATTTAAGCTTAAATTAAAATTCCCATAATTTTATTTAGCTTAAAAACTAGGCTTTTTAAATAATTCGTAATCAGTCGTTTTGATGGCGTTTTAATCCTGAAAAATCCCAAATTTTAATATAAAATTCATAAATTCAAAACTTAGTCTTTTTATATTATTTCAGCCCTCGTGAACCATGCCTCGATCCCCGTGAGCCGTGTTTCAATTTATTTAGTTTTGAAAACCCTAACTTGACCATTGAAAGTGCACCCCGAGCCATCTTTCGATTTTCTCGAGCCACCATCGAACCATGTTAATCCAAACCTTGACCAACCCCTTAGGCCACCCCCCTGGACTCTAGGAACTCGCGGACCTGACCTCTAGCCACATAACCGAAGCTAACCAGTTGTTGCATGAAGTGGCCGAGACTTCACCCTTGACAAGGATTATAATTACTCGCCCAGGACTTAACCCACCGAGCCAGCCCTTGAACCCGCACTCCAAGTACCCTCTTAGGACCCCTGTGGCTTGATCTAAGCCAGCCCAAGCCCCCTTGGACGAGCGCACAACCCCGCACAGACCACAGAACTTGCGCGCCCCCACTTGCATCTCTCGGTTAGGAGTCCTTGTTGGCTAGGACTCCTCCCAGCCCACTTAACTCGAGTCCTAGCCATGCTAGGACTCTACCCCTGACTCCCCCACAGCCTTGGCTAACCCCTGGTCCCAGCCAAAGCCCAGCCGAGCCATCAAGAATAAAAACCGAAACATTATACTCACATGACAGCAACTTGCTTTCCGATTGTTTTCCTGATCGTGTGTGGTGTTTAGGTGATGCTCTAGGACTCTAAATTCATGAAAAACAATACTTAATTGTGTCCTAATCATGGAAGCCCTCTTAAACACATAATAACATGAATTTGGAATCAAAAACCATGCTTGAAATTTCATGTGGTATACAAAAACGAAAATACACAAAAGTGTCACTTGTTTTCCATATTTTTCATGCATAAAAAAATCATATTATGGTGTAATGATGTTTTGAAGGAAAGAAATATGCGTGCCTTTGCGTATTTAACGCACGAAAAACCGTTGACGATTGCGAAGAACGGGGCAAGAACCTTGGCTTGAATTCCTTGAGCTTTTTCTAATTTTTCCTCTTCAATTTGTTTTGTGTGAGCCGTTTTTTTATGGAGTGTTTTGGTGTGCCAAAATTCTGAAAATTGACGCGTGTCTTTTTTGTGTAGAGTTTGGGGTGTTTTACATATTATATACCATTAAATTTCTTAATTAAGCTTTAGCCCATTAAGTCCCAAAATTAGGCCCACTAGTGCTTGATTAAAGTTTAATTAAAATATAAAAATAGTTTTGTTAAAATAAGCTTGTGAATTTATTGGCTGGGTTGCCCAAAAGTTCGTATTTTTTTTGAAAAACCAACACGATAAAATTTACGCGCCGACGTATAAAATCACCTCAAAACTCCTTATTTTCAAAATTATGAAAACATCAATCATATTTTAAACAATTAAAAATAATTATTAAATAAATTTTTTTTTACGTTTTTCAGCCTTCGGTCTCCGTTCTTCTATCGCAACTTGAATATCCCTTAAAAAAATCAATTTTATGCATAATGACAATTAAATCCTATTTAACATATAATCATGCATGTCACATAATCAATTAAGAAATTACATCAATTCATTACTTATTTTTTCTTATTTACTAGATTTGCATGAAGTTGAATTACGTCGTCTTAATTTTGGACCTTACAATTACTCCCCCGCTTAAATAAAATTACGTCCTCGAAATTAGTATTTACCGAATAATTCTGGATAGCGACTCTTCAAGTCCCTCTCGGTTTCCCAAGTAGCTTCTTCTTCCGAGTGATTCAGCCATTTGACCTTGACCATTGGAATGACTTTGTTTCGCAGTCTCCTTTCTTGTCTTGCCAAGATTTGGACAGGTCTTTCTTCATAAGTCATATTTTGAGTCAATTGTATAGGTTCATAATTTAGCACATGTGATGTGTTCGACATGTACTTCCGTAGCATTGAAATATGGAACACATTGTAACTCCGAAAAGCATTGGTGGCAATGCCACTCTATACGCTAGTGTCCCAATCCTTTCCAAAATCTCAAACGGACCAATAAATCTTGGACTAACCTTGACTTTCTTGCCAAAACGCATAACGCCTTTCATTGGTGGTATTTTCACAAATACATGATCTTCCACTGCAAACTTTAAGTCTCTTCGTCTTTTGTCCGCATAACTCTTTTGTCGACTTTGTACAGTCTTCATTCAATCATGAATTTTGACTACAAGCTCGGCAGTCTCTTCAATCACATCCGGACCGATCTCTCTTCTTTCACCAACCTCGTCCCAATGAATAGGAGATCTACATTTCCTTCCATAAAGTGCCTCAAAAGGAGCCATCCCGATTGATGATTGATAGCTATTATTGTAGGTGAACTCCACTAGAGGTAATCTTGGTTCCCAACTGCCTTGGAAATCAATAACACAAGCTCGTAGTAGATCTTCCAAAATTTGAATAACTCTTTCGGACTGACCATCGGTTTGAGGATGGAATGCTGTACTGAATAATAATTTGGTCCCCATCGCTGCATGTAGACTCTTCCAGAATGATGACGTAAATCTCGTATCTCTGTCAGAAACAATAGATATAGGAATCCCATGTAGATGAACTATCTCTCGAATATAAAACCCTGCATACTGAATCATGGTGAATGTCGTCTTAATAGGTAGAAAATACGCTGATTTCGTAACACGATCGACTATCACCCATATGGCATTAAATCCCTTAATTGTCTTCGGCAATCCCACAACAAAGTCCATAGTAATATTTTCTCATTTTCACTTGGGAATAGGAAGTGGCTTTAGTTTCCCCGTTGGTCTTTGATGCTCTGCTTTAACTTGCTGACAAGTCAAACACTCGGATACAAATCTCAAAATGTCTCTCTTCATACCTGACCACCAATATAACAATTGCAAATCTTTATACATCTTCATGCTTCCCGGATGAATTGAATAAGGTGTGTCATGAGCTTCCTTCATAATGAGAACTCTCAAAGAATCGTCACTAGGAACCCATAAACGATCTCGATATCGAACTATATCATCCACCACTGAATATAATTTCCGGCCCTTGGCTTCATCTCTAGCTCTCCATTTTTGTAATTGCTCATCGGTAGACTGTCCATCACAGATTCTATCTCTCAAAGTCGACTGTACTGATAATGTGGCAAGGTTAGGGACCTCGCCCCTAGCATAAACTGTGAGCTCAAACCGCTGTATCTCGGACTGCAACGGTATTTGAAGTGATAGATGAGTGATAACTACTGCTTTCCGACTCAATGCGTCTGCTACTATATTAGCTTTCCCCCGGATGATAGCTAATCTCACAGTCGTAGTCCTTTACTAACTCAAGCCATCTACGCTGTCTCATATTCAATTCCTTTTGGGTGAAAAAGTATTTCAGACTTTTATGATCGGTGAATATTTTGCACTTCTTCCCATAATGGTAGTTTCTCCAAAACTTCAATGCAAAAACTACTGCTGCAAGCTCAAGATCATGAGTAGGGTAATTTTTCCCGTGAATTTTCAACTGTCTCGACGAATAAGCTATAACTTGGTCAATTTGCTTCAGAACTGCGCCCAAACCAAGTTTAGAAGCGTCGGTAAAAAGAACATGCTCTCCTTGCCCCGATGGCATAGACAACACTGGCGCTGATATCAAGGCTTGCTTCAATTTATCAAAACTGTCTTGGCACTCGGACCCCCATATAAAGTTTGCATTTTTCTTAGTCAAGGATGTCAAAGTACTGCAATAGATGAGAATCCCTTGATGAATTTGCTATAATAGCCAGCTAGTCCCAAGAAACTGCGAATCTCGGCAACGCTCTTCGGTACTGGCCACTCTTTCACTCCCTCAACTTTACTTGGATCGACTTCCACTCCACTACTAGAAATGATGTGGCCTAAGAATGCCACTCTATCAAGCCAAAACTCGCACTTACTGAATTTTGCATATAACTTTCTATCTTGCAGTACTTGCGTTGATTTCCTCAAATGACGACTATGCTACTCTTTATTCCTCGAATAGATCAATATATCATCAATGAAGACTGTAATAAACTGATCCAGATACGGCTGAAATACGCGATTAATGAGATACATGAAGATCGCTGGCGCATTGGTCAGCCCGAATGGCATGACCATAAACTCATACTGCCCATATTTCATACGAAATGCTGCCTTGTGAACATCCGACTCTTTAACTTTCAACTGATGGTATCCAGAACGAAGATCAATCTTAGAAAATATCGATGTTCCTTGCAACTGATCAAATAAATCTTCAGTTCTTGGCAGTTGATATTTATTCTTGATAGTGACCCTATTAAGCTCACGATAATCAATGCAAAGACGCATACTACCATCTTTCTTCTTCACAAATATTACCGGTGCGCCCCATGAGAATAACTAGGGCGAATAAAACCCTTGTCTAGCAATTCTTGGATTTGGTCCTTTAGTTCTTTCATTTCGGCAGGTGCTAGATGATAAGGCGCTTTAGATATAGGAACAGTTCCCGGCATTAAATCAATGGAGAATTCCACTTAACGATCGGGTGGAATACCAAAAACGTCTTCGGGAAAGACGGTAGAAAAATCTCTGGCAATATCAACATCCTCCAATTTCTGACTGATAGGAGCATGTGTGATAGTGACACATGCTAGAAAATCTTGGCATCCATGCTTAACAAGTTTCCTCGTACATAGACAAGAGATAATGTGTGGCATTTACTTGTTCCTCGCCGCCTCAAAGTAGACGGTCGAATAGACACTGATCTCCGACGAAAATCAATCAAAGCTCCATTCGCTGATAACCAATCCATTCCAAGTGTAATATAAAATTCAGGCATAGGAAGCACAATAAGATCTGCCCGAACCACATCTTTGCATAAACGAAGCTCCAGATTCTTGACAATTTTAGACGTGAGAATTTGATCACCGGAAAGAATAGAAACTTTGAAACCCAAACCCATATCTTGAGGAGTAATATTCAGTCTTTTGATGAAGGTTTCAGATATGAAAGAATGTGTAGCTCCTGAATCTAACAATGCATAGGTAGCTACTCCTTGAATGATAATCCTCCCTGCGGCGAAAACGTCTTTTAAAATCTTTTCGTGTTGAAGCTTAAGGATTTACTATCATTAATTTCCCAAAATTATGTGTAGATTACACGTTGATCTTAAGCATATCTTGAAAAATTGCATTTTAGACCTTCATTTTTTTGAAATTTGCAATTTAGTCCCCAAATTTTCGAATTATTGCAATTTAACCCTTATATTTTTTTCGAAAATTCTTATTTTAATCCCTTAAATTTCGAAAATTGGATTTGTGGTCCTTAAGAATTCTGAAATTGCGCTAGGTCCTTTATCTTTCGGTTAATTAAATTTTGGTCCCTTAATTATCGAAAATTACCTTTGAGACCTTATAATTTTCTAAAATTGCACATTGACCCCTCTAAGAATTTTGAAACCCCTATCAACCCTTGATTATGATCTTCTTTAGATTTTTGGCCCTAGAACTTTTTATTTGGAATCATTTCATCCTTTGCATAAAATAAGGCTCAAAATAAATATCACTTCTAGGGTTTCTAAATTCATATCTCAAGTCCAACTATTGTAGAACATGCAACCCAATTTTCACTAGGTTAAATCTTGTCCCCACTTCAAATCTAATGACTAATTTAACATTTCATGCAAAATAAAAGCAATGTAAAAATTTTAAACGACTAAGTTACCCGTGATAAGCGTAGTGTCTGCCTCCTCCTCAGCTTCCTCACCATTCATAACATAAGCTCGTCCCATAGTAGGTGCATTCTTTTTTGAGCAATCAACGGCTTTAATTTGTGTCCTTCTTCCTTGCCTATGAAGCACTTAGTAGTACCTCACACACATGGTCCATAGTTTAGTCGATTGCACTTCTTGCATGGCTGTCCTTCTGCAGGTTTTGGTGCTGCAGGTGGAGGCTTTTGTGGTGCTTGTTTCTTGACTTGAACTTGGGGCTTTTGAGGCCCTTGAGGTCTAGGAGGACCCTCATATGGCTTGTTTTTTGGTTGATTATTATTCTGATGTTGCTCCCTTTTGCGCTGTCACTCAAACTCGATGTCCTTCAAGGATTGCTCAGACTGGAATGCATAAGTGGTAGCAGTAGCATAATCCAAAGGACGCATCATCATAACCTTATTCCTTATAGTGGGTCGTAGACCATCCATGAAGTGTCTCAGCTTCTCTTCAGCATCCCTGGCAATAAGGGGTACAAATTGACAACCCCTATCAAATCTCTTCACAAATTCAGCAACAGTAGCGTCTCCCTGACGGAGAGTCATAAATTCCCTCTTTAATCGCCATCTGACATCAGCAGTAAAATATTTCTCGTAAAATATCGTTTTGAATTGAACCCAAGTAAGTGTAGCAAGGTTAACACCCTGCTCGGCTCCTTCCCACCATAAAGAAGCGTCATCCCTAAACAGATAAGTAGTACACCTCACACGGTCGGCATATCTCATATCCATATAGCGAAACTGTACCTCGAGTGAACGAATCCAACTCTCAGCAGCAAAGTGATCGGTAGTGCCAGAAAATTCCTTCGGCCCTAGCCTCCGGAACTGATCATATATGTCGTGTTGTGGCCTAGGTTCCTGCTGCATCTGCTGTAACTGCTGTTGCAATTGCAACTACTGTAACTGTTGCTCGAAGAGACGAGCCATCCCTTCTAAAGCACGAGTAGCAACATCCCCTGGAGGAGGTGGTGGGGGTGCATTCCCTTGATGATTCACACTGTTCTCGGCTTGATTCTCATTAAGAGGGGCACGTCTAGGAGACATTTTATCTGAGCGTTTTCCAAATTCTAACGTAACAAACTTGCATTTAAATCTAAGTGCTCTAATCATATGACATATCCTTATTTATTTTAGCAATTTAAGCATGCAAAACATATATACTCAAGAAGCTAGTAAACATGTAGCGTAAACGTATTATCCATGTCATCATGCAGGTAACATTATATTAAATCATATAAAGCATGCAAAACTTACAAATTGAGGCTTGACGACTGATCTTTCCGGCGCTGATGGGCACAACCCTTTACAGGACCTTTGCTCTGATACCAACTGAAACGTCTGCTTAATAGTTTTCTTAAAAAGTACTAGAATTTTTTTTTTAAAGCTCTCAAGATTTCGACCATTACATATACATATATAAATACTTTGAAAATACCTTGCACCATTTTAAAATAAAACATCCAACTAGTAATCGAAAATCCAAAGGAAATAGTTAAAACATGAAATCGTTAATCGTTTTACCAAACCTAAACAATAAATGTTGAAAAGCGTAGCCCATACTAAACCTCTCAAAATCTCTCAAAACATAAATAAATAGTCGTAAAATCTTTAATGTAATTCATAAACATAAATGCAAAAAGTAAAAACGCCGGTCCTCGGGTTATGTGCACCTTCAATCCAGTCAGGTCATCCATCAAGACCTCCATCAAACTCACCTGCATCAAATACACCTAGTGAGTCTAAAGACTCAACACATCATATCCTTGATAACACGTAATACGTAATACAGTTCACATACAACACTGAAAAATACTTGTACTTAAAATAATATTTTAATAACAATGCATAACTTTAAATTTAAACATTTTCATAAACATTTCCATATCAATATATTCATATTAACATATTCATATTCATATTCATATTTGTGTTTGTTGAATTGTGATCGTGATTGTGACTCGTATTCTTAATCGTATTGAGCGATTGATCCATCTAGAGAAAACCACAGTACTGAGCGGCGGGGACACCAGCAACACTCTCACCGGTCAATTGGGCCTTGCCAACGTATTAACATATTAACGTATTCGTATTCGTATCCGTACCCAAGGAAACACGATCGTCGGGCTCCCACTGGGACCATAATCCTCACGATATTTCCAACATATCAACATATTTAGTCACAATCCCTTCACGTCCTTCAACATGTCGTATTTCCACCATTTAATAAAAACATGCATATAATATCATTTTATTTTGATACCAAGCATTCAACATATCTTTTAAATGTCCAATTTAAACAATAAAAATTAATGAACATTTAAAAATCATTATTTAACATATAAAAATTCAAAAACATATGAAATAATCATATTAGCATATAAAACAGCATTTAGAGCACTGCTATGACGTTTACTAATTTTCAGGTGTAAAAAGACTGTTTTACCCATGGACGTACAATTTTACGTTTTTGACATTTTCTTAATTCCGTTGTCTCAAACATGTCCCAAATAATTATTTAAGCTTGAATCATTATTCCAATAATTTTATTTAGCTTAAAAACTAGAATTTTTAATTAATTCGTAATTAGTCGTTTTGAAGGCGTTTTAATCACGAAAAATCCCAAACTTTAATATAAAATTCCTAAATTTAAAACTTAGTCTTTTTATATAATTTTAGACCTTGTAAACCACGACTCGACCCCCGTGAGCCGTCTTTCAATTTATTTAGTTTTGAAAACCCTAACTTGACCCTTGAAAGTGCACCCCGAGCCATCTTTCGATTTCTCGAGCCACCCTCGAACCATGTTGAACCAAACCTTGAACAAGCCCTTAGGCCACCCCTCTGGACCCTAGGAACTCACGGACCTGACCCCTAGCCGCAGAACCGAAGCTAACCAGTTGTTGCATGAAGTGGCCGAGACTTCACCCTTGACAAGGATTCTAGTTACTCGCCTAGGACTTAAACCACTGAGCCAGCCCTTGAACCCGCACTCCAAGTACCCTCTTAGGACCCCTGTTGCTTGACCTAAGCAAGCCCAAGCCCCCTTGGCCGAGCGCACAACCCCGCACAGACCACAGAACTTGCACGCCCCCACTTGCATCTCTCGGGTAGGAGTCCTTGTTGGCTAGGACTCCTCCCAGCCCACTTAACTCGAGTCCTAGCAATACTAGGACTCTACCCATGACTCCCCCACAGCCCTGGCTAACCCCTGGTCCCAGCCAACACCCAGCCGAGCCATCAAGAATAAAAAACGAACCCTTATACTCACATGACAACAACTTGCTTTCCGATTGTTTTCCTGATCGTGTGTGGTGTTTAGGTGATGCTCTAGGACTCTAAATTCATGAAAAACAATACTTAATTGTGTCCTAATCATGGAAGCTCTCTTAAACACATAATAACATGAATTTGGAATCAAAAAACATGCTAGAAATTTCATGTGGTATACAAAAACGAAAATACACAAAAGTGTCACTTGTTTCCCATATTTTTCATGCATAAAAAAAACATATTATGGTGTGATGATGTTTTGAAGGAAAGAAACATGCGTGCCTTTGCGTATTTAACACACGAAAAATCGTTGGCGATTGCGAAGAACGGGACAAGAACCTTGGCTTGAATTCCTTGAGCTTGTTCGAATTTTTCCTCTTCAATTTGTTGTGTGTGAGCCGTGTATTTATGGAGTGTTTTGGTATGCCAAAATTCTAAAAATTGAGGCGTGTCTTTTTTGTGTAGAGTTTGGGGTGTTTTACATATTATATACCATTAAATTTCTTAATTAAGCTTAAGCCTATTAAGCCCCAAAATTAGGCCCACTAGTGCTTGATTAAAGTTTAATTAAAATATAAAAATAGTTTTGTTAAAATAAGCTTGTGAATTTATTGGCCGGGTCGCCCAAAAGTTCGTATTTTTGTTGAAAAACCAATACCGATAAAATTTACGTCCCGGCGTATAAAATCACCTCAAAACTCCTTATTTTCAAAAATATGAAAACCATCAATCATATTTTAAACAATTAAAAATAATTATTAAATAAAAACATTTTACGTTTTTCAGCCATCGGTCTCCGTTCTTCGGTCGCAACTTGAATATCCCTTAAAAAAATACAATTTTATGCATAATGACAATTAAATCCTATTTAACATATAATCATGCATGTCACATAATCAATTAAGCAATTACATCAATTAATTACTTATTTTTCATATTTCCTAGATTTGCATGCAGTTGAATTACGTCGTCTTAATTTTGGACTTTACAATTGTTGTGAAGGCAATTCTGGTAAAAGCTGGAACTTTTGATAAATTGATTAAGGAAAAGGTCCAAGTGATGATGTTCATCACTTCTGAAGCAAAACTTGATTGGAGTCGCTTCTTATTTAAAATCATGAAGGACATGATTTTAAGAAAGGGTACTGGTTTTGCTGTCCAAATCAGCAAGTTGTTGAAGGATGCTGGTTTTCCGCTTACGTCGGAACAGGAAGGATCGTATGTTACCGTGGCTGATGCTAACAATGTGCTCGCATTAAGGCAAAAACCAACTGTGAAAGAATTTGTTGCCATCAAAAAGGAGATTGGTGATAATCAAGTTGAGGCTCAAGAACCTTAGAAGAAAGTCAAGCGGAAAAGAGTTGTTGTCTTGACTGATTCCGATAAAACCATATAAGAAGAATCCGCTGCCCCCACCAAAGCCTCACTCCCAGCCACTCCAACCAAAGAGAAACCACGAACCACAATCTGTATCAAGAAGACAGCAGCCCTTACTGATCTTGATACTGTTCCTTTCAGACAAGTTTTTCCAACCGTCACCTCATCCAAACCAGTCTCTATCCTTTCTTCAAACCCCACAACCATTCCTACTGCAACTACTTCAGCTTCATTTCAAACCCTCATAACCTCAACTGGAGTTGTAATTAGAGAATCCCTCGCAGGGTCTTTTGCTTTTCAACCAGTGCTACCTGTCTCCTCAGACAAAGGCAAAGGTAAACTCGTTGAAGAACCAAAAGATCATGGTGCCAAATCATCTGTTCAAACAGCTTTTGATCTTCACCTGGATGAAATCGAAAAATCTGCCAGTGAGGATATGATTTTCTTCTATGACTGGCTCAAGGTTCGAGTTTTTCACCCCATCACATATTTAAGAACTCCAGGTTCTTATGCCAAAATGGTGAAAAATGAGATGCAAGTCTTTGCTTCTGCTAAAACCAGAAATGTAATTGAAGTTATAAACAGAAGAAACTACATTCTTGATCAGCTCAAGCTTCAGAAGCTGGATTATGTTCTGAAGACTCGTAAGTCAAATTTTGATTCCACGGATCCTACTGCTGCTCACGATCAAGATGTCATCCAACTTTTGACTGCCCGGTTGAGATTCCTGAATGAGCAAGTTCTAGCTCAGGAACAATCTTTTGCACAGACTCTGCAATACAGAGTAGGTCATGTCCCAGTTATTCTCAAGATAAATCCAGTTGAGGAAAAGACTACAGCTCCTTCTGAAGCTAAAGTTTCCAGTACTCCTGCATCTACGATAATGCCAACTAAATCTTCATCATTAATTTCTGTTCATGACCTGGCGTTCGTTGATGAAGTGATTCAATCGATTGTTCCAACTCCTACTGTACCAGAAGCATATCTGGTTGTCGACTTGGTACTTCCAGAAGGAAACCCAGAAGCACAACCAACAGAACAATCCATGAAAGAATCAGATGCTGCTCCATCCTCTTCACTACCAGATTTGGACAAATTTTCTGATGAAAATCAAGCAGAAATGAAAGATCTGTTAAATGTTCCATCTGAACCAAATCCAGCTGTTGAGCCCTGGAAACCACCGAAACAGCTACAGATACAAACAAACCAGAAGACAGTGCAGCACTTGAACAACCTACTGCTCCTGAAGGAAATTCTGTAGCACCAGCAACAGCTCCATCTACTGCTCAACCAGAAGTTGTCCCCTCTACTGCATTGATTGTCCCTCCCTCTGGTTCAGCTGCTCACATTGCTCAAATTGCAGACATCATGCAGTGTCTTCAAGAGAAATCTCCATTCCCAGAAGAATAATATGCTCTTGAATTTGAGATAGATGTTCTGCGAAGAAATCTTAACAATCTCTCAGAGATAATAAAACAGTTGTCTCATGAACGTGCTAGTGAAGTAAGTGCTACTAAATTCTTCCGTGACCACATCTCTAAGGAAGTCACTCACATGGCAGAATCTTTGGCCAAGCTGAATGTTGAAACCAGCATCTTCAGGAACTCTGTTTTCACTAATCAAAGTAACATTTTTCTCGGTCAGGCTGAGATAACCAAAACTATCTCCGACCATGAATCCTTTATTCTCTCAGTATCCAACAACGTTGCAGCTATGGATTCGAAGCTCGAACTTATTGATGCCAAGATTGAGTCCCAATCTCAATATCTTCATGCTATTACTGAATGAGGTTCCAACCAAGCACCGTATCTGGAGATGCTAAATGATGGAATTCATACCCTTACTAGCCGGGTGGATGATTTGCTCACTCGAATTCAGGCTAGTGATGCCAAAAAGGGGGAATCATCTTTCAGAGATCAAGATCCTCATAACGAGGAAACTATTTTCAGAGACATTGGCACCGATTAAGCTCTTTTACATCGAATTATTTTTTTATTGTTTATTTGCTTATCGATTATCTTGTTATAAACTCTATCTGCTTATTAATATCTAGGTTTTGGCATCACCACAAAGGGGGAAATTGGTATACCTACTTTAATTGTGGTGATGAGAGTCAAAACCAGTAGGTGGTGATAGTAAAAACAGAGGAAAATATAAATAGCAGAAGCACTCGTAGTGCTAAAACATAAACAGTACTTATCGGTATCTCTTAGCTAAGCAGAACGTAGCCCAAGCAGAAGCAGAACTTAACGTTTTTTGTTTGATCGTTACAAGTCTTAATGTTACCGTTACCTTACATAGTACTAGTATTAATTGCATCATCTAATGATGCACGAAGACATTTAACACGCCTTACTAGTTTTGGTATAAAACAAAGACTAACTATTCTGAAGCTTTTTGCAGGACTCTTCTTCGGTGATAAAGCTGATTCACTCAGAGTCAAAGAAGTTGTTTTGTTTATAATCGTTGGATTCAAGATTTTCATATATTAAAGGATCAATCTAATATGGACAACAATGATTATTATCAACAACGAACACATTTTATGTCTATAATTCCAACGTTGTTTTGAGCAATCAAGAACTACTCTTTATCTTCAAGCTCAATATACAGAAAAGCAGCACACTCTTTATAGCAGATATCTGATCTTCTGAGATCGTCTTGCGCTGCTGTTTCTTTATCTCTGCACAAGCTATTCACCTTATTAAATCTTATTGAGAATAGTTTGTAATCTAGATAAGAGTCTTTTCTAGAACATTGTTGTATTCATTATATTGTGTTGTGAAACTAAGAGTTTCAGTAGACGAAGGGTAAATCCTACTGAAGTGGGTGTGTACAAGATTTGTACTATAAAAACCAAAGTCTTTTAGTGATACATTCTGGAAACAGAAGAAAAGGAGACATAGAAGATTTCATCTTCGAACTTCCAGAAACAACTACTGTCTACTGCCTACTATTTTATTATTTTCACCTTATACCATCAGAACGTTTCCGCACAAGTTATTTTGATCTGCTGGTGTTGGAAACTTAATTTCGGTGGTTTGACAAACTATCTGTTTAAATCTATTGGACTAACTGATAAAGAACTGACAAGTTGCCCAACTGAAGATTAATGCGCAGTTTATCGAAGGCAACTGAAACCAGCTGGACTAAAGTATCAAAGACAACTGACTGATCAGTTGGAAACTGCGTTTACTTATCAGCTGATCATTCAGCTGTACACTTCATCAGTTGAAAAGGACATTCAACCGACAACAGTACAAAGCAAACTGCAACTCGTAGTGGAACGCCGCATTTCAGAGCTTACAGTGTATGATTGTTAGAAGAATATTGACGTGACAATCAACGGATATATTGATTCAAATTATATTTAATGTTACCGTTGAAGAGAAGCCTATAAATAGGTGAGAAGAGCAGTTGAGCAAAAACCTAATCGATCTATCTATTCTCAAGCGTGTTGTTACCCTGCTGAAATCATAACTCTCACTCAAAGATCAAAAGCTCATGCTTATCTGATTTATTTGTAGCATTTGACGCTACCTTTCGAGCTTACAAGCACAAATCGTTGTATTGTTTATTTTGATCTTAACTAGATCAGTTGTGCTAAGTTCAGTCGAGAACTGTGAGATATTTAGAAAACTAAGAGTTTCAGTTTTGGCAGTGTTAAGTCCAAACTGAAGTGGGTCTGTACAAGTTTTGTATCGATCAAAGTCTTTTAGTGCATATCCTATCCTTGTGATAGAAGGGGTGACGTAGGAGTTATTTCATTCTCCGAACATCCATAAATCTTCGTGTTATTACTTCAGTTATTTATTCTATCTTTCAATCAGTTTATTTCCGCAACTGTTATCAGTTAAACTGATTGTCATTGACTGACAAGATTCCTAGTTTAAGTTTTGCACAGAACTGACACTTCATTCGAAAAGATTATAAAAATCGTGAGTGTTTATTCAACCCCCCTTTCTAAACATTTTTCAACCTATCAACCGATCCTATCAGCTGAAAATAGATTCGAACAAGATAAGCTATAATCTCTAACAAGAATCTAGCACCTTTGCAGAAACGTCAAAGAAAGGAATGAGTTTATTCACCCCCCTCTAAACTTTAAATCGATCCCCAACAAATTTCCCCCCCACTATTTTGACATTTCCACCGTCCTCTGACGAAAAAGGGAAATCATATTTCCTTAGTGGGCACGTAGAGCCCAATTAGAAAATTATAATCCCGAATAATATCATCCAATTATAATTTCTAAAAGGTAGAATCATATTGCATTCCTATGCAACCTCCGCGTGTTTTGCCTCACGTTTAATAAGGACCCAATAATATGACGCCGTTTATTTTCACGTGTCAAACCAACCCATCAATATTGAATTGTAGTAGACGGTCGCAATAAGTTTCCCCAATAATATGAGCCGAAGTTGTAAGGTCCAAAAATTAAGACGACGTAATCCAACTGCATGCAAATCTAAGAAATCTGAAAAATGGCAAATTAATTGATTTTAATTGTTTAATTAATTATGTGACATACATGATTATATGTAAAATATGATTTTATTGCCATTATGCATAAAACTGTATTTTTAAGGATTATTCGAGTTGAGATCGAGGAACGGAGACCGAGTGCTGAAAAATAGAAAATGTTTTTATTAAATAATTGTTTTTAATTATTTAAAATAGGATTGATGCTTTTTCATAAGTTTGAAAATAAGAAGTTTTGAGGTGATTTTACACGTCGGGACGTAACTTTTATCGGTGTTGGCTTTTCAACAAAAACTCCGTATTGACAACCCGGCTAATAAATTCACAAATTATAGTAAACAAAATTATTTTTAATAGCTTAATTAAGCACTATTGGGCAAAAATTACTTACTTATTGGGCCTAAGCTTTACTGGTAGTTTAATTAATATTTAAAGTTCAATTCTACCCCAAATCCTCCCCATAACCCCACGCCCCACTCTCCCAATACAATCCAAACTCTCCCCTCCCTCATAACACACGAGCACAACAAAATTCATAAAGAGGTGGCCACAGTTTCTTAAGGATTCCAGTCTAGGGTTTTTCATCGTCGTCGTTCTTCAATCACCATCGAATATTCATGCGTTTAAAACGCAAAAGCACGCCATACTTTTTTTTTATTTTTCACACCATAGTAATTATTTAAAATTGTTTTGTATGAAAAACAAGGAGCACTTGGCTATATTTTCGTTTTTCAAGCATATGTGATGTTTAAAGCATGGTTTATGGTCCAAAAACATGTATATTATGTGGTTAAGGGGCTGCCATGATTGGGAAGGGTAAGGGCACGGTTATTACATGACACAAGAAACCTAGGATGCACGACACCATGCTGCACACGAATTGGAAACAAGTTGGAACCACAATCGGGTATAAGGTGATCATAGGACTCGGTTTTTCATGTATTAGTGGCTGGCTTGGTCTTGGCTTGGGACTAGGGCTAGCCAGGGTCTGGTTGAGTCAAGGGAAGAGCCCTAGCCACGTTAGGGCTCGAGTCGAGAGGGCTGGGAGGAGTCCTAGCATGCTAGGACTCCCACCCGAGAGCTTCTGGAAAAACACGCAGGGTTCTGTGGCTTGCGCAGGGAAGGAGGCTCAGTCTGGGGTTCAGGGGCTGGGCTAGGGTGAGTCTTTAGGGTCCTAGGAAGGTGTTTCAAAGTCTGGTTCAGGGGCTGGGCTCGTTGGACAGGCCCTAGGCGCACAAACGTGAAGTCCATGCAATTAAGGACTCTCAGCCACAGCAAGCACATAGAAGAGTGGTTCGGTTTTGAGTCCTAGGTTGGTTCTTAAGGGTGCTAAGGGTCCAATAGGGTCTAGAAAAAGGGTTGCTCGAGTTTGGCTCAGGGTGGTTCGAGCCGGGCTCGAGAAAAATCAAAGTTGGATCGTGTGTTCCAAGTTGGGCTCGGCTAGGTTTTTCTTTTGGAAATAAAATCGAAACACCGTTAACGGGGGTCGAGTCGTGCTTCACGAGGGCTAAAATAATATAAAAAGTCTAATTTTTAAATTTAGGAATTTTATTTTAAAGTTTAGGATTTTTCGGGGTTAAAACGCCGTAAAAACGAATAATTAAAGATAAATTAAAAATTCTAGTATTAAGCTAAATAAAATTATGGAAAAATTAATATAAGCCTAAATAATTATTTGGGACATGTTAGAGTCAATGAAATTAAGAAAAAGTCAAAAACGTGAAATTTTACGTCTAGGGGTAAAACAGTCTTTTTGCACCTAAAAATTAGTAAACGTCATGGCAGTGCTCTGAATGCTGTTTTATATGCTATTCTGATTAATTTAAATGTTTAAAGATTTTTATATGCTAAAATGTTTATGTTAAAGGTTTATGGAATTTACGATGAAACGATAAAGTTAAAAGAACATGTTGCATGCTTGTTTTTAAAAGGAAAAAGGATATTGAATGAATGATTTTTTTAAGTGATGAAAATGTAAAACGTTGAAGGAAGTGAAGTAATTGTGATTATTCAGGATATGAGGATAAAAATGGGGATATAGTGAGGGAAAATGACCAGAGGGCGCCCATTCATGGGAGAAGGCCCCAGAGGGAGCCCGGCGATCGTATTTCCATTCGATGAGGATAGGCCAAGGCTCAGTTGACGAGAGAGTGTCGTTGATGTCCCCGCCGCCCAGTACTGTGGTTAATTAAGATGCATCCATCGACTTTATAAGGATGAGGAAAGTCAATTAACGATCTGAATTCAATAAAAAGGAAAAATATTTATGATCATGATGAATGAATATATGTTATGAAATGAGGAAAAAGAAAAGGTTGACGTTTATGTTATGCATGTCATGAAAATGTTATTTTTACGTAAAATTATTTTCATTGTTGCATGTGGTTTTATACGTATTATTTGTTATCAAGATTATGGGGTGTCGAGTCTTTAGACTCACTAGATGTGATGGATGCAGGTGATTATGATGTTAATGTTACTGAAGGTCTTGATGGTTGACCTGACTGGACTGAAGGTGCACATAACCCGAGGACTAGCTCTTCTACTTTTCCACACTTATGATTTAAGTTTACGATTTACGTTAAAATATTTTTAAGATCATTTATTTATGCTTTGAGTGGTTTTTGAGAGAATGATACTTTTCAAGTTTATTGCTTTTTAGGTTTGGTAAAACGTTGTCGATTTTACGATTTAAAATATTTTCCTCTGATTTTGAAATGTTAGTTGCTTGTTTATTTTTATAATGGTACAAGGTATTTTCAAAATATTTACATATATGTAAGGAAAAAATTTTGTAGTACTTTTTAAGCAAAAATATTAGCAGACGTTTCAGAAGTCATGGGAGTTCCACTCAATTCACATCATATGTTCAATGGAATTCACAGCTTTCCGGCGTCCAAACCTCCCCAATAATATGAGTCAGACACTGTCTGCGGGTAGCGTTTAACATGCAACCACAGTTGATGGAATGCAAAAATAAATTAAACTCTTTTAATTTTTACTTTTATAGTTTGATATAAATTTTGAATCCAGATCCAAAACCTAGGTGAATGCAGGGATGCAAATGCAACTTATTACAAAAGCTTTCAATATTTTACATTTCTTCATCTTGTGCATCGGGCCCACCATCTTCCAGTCTTGATCTCCCACTATTTCTAATAATTACATTTAAACAGCCATGTCACATAAGGGATACATCTCATGGGGTGGGAACGTGCCATAAACCAGACCCACTTTAATAATATCAAATATTAACAAAATAAATTAAAACTGTACAATATCCTAACATACACCTAACACATTGGTCAAGGTTCTCGATCATCCTTCATGCATTTAATATCAAATATTAACTTAGAGAATTTAATTAATTGATTAAAACATGCATATAATAATATTATCACTAACCACCACAATTATGAAAGAATTAATAAATTAAATAAACATATTTTATTTAATTTTCAATTTATTGATTTCTTGTAAAACTTACTTTTACCATAAATAATAAAAATCATATTCTAATTATTTATTTTACAAGAAAATTATTAATTTTCCAAAAATTAATTTTCAAAAGAAAAATTGAACTAATTTTCTTAAAATATAAATTTTGTTCAAAATTCTGAAAATCATAAAATTGCACCCTAGGCCCAAACAATTTAAGCCCATTACTCAGTACGGTACGCGAGATGTTCCCGGGAACCTGCCCGCGCTGTCCGATAGTATCGGGCAGTGGCGAGCGCAGCGCGCAGGCCGCACGCACGTTGCACGCAGGCCGCGTGCCCACTGCGCGGACATTACGCGCAGCTCCTACGCGCGCGCGCTGCTTGCTCGTTGCACGCACGGTCTGCCCAGAACAGTTCCGGGCAGATTCGAAAATATATATATAATTTTTTTTTCAAAAATCTGATAAAAATAAAATTTTTTATGGTGCATCAATTTTCTGAAAAATTTTCTTGTGTAATTTGAAATATTATTCAACATGATTTAAACCATATGATAAATAGAACTTGGCTCTGATACCACTGTTAGATATCAGTTTTCTTGTGTCCAAAACGCAGCGGAAGTTTAAAAATTTCTATTTTTGACATTCTAAATAATTTTTGGACAGTCGTATGGTTTAAATGATATAATCATACATAGGGAGTTTAAATGTTTATATCTTTAGTGAACAATTTTCACTTGGCTTCAACTACTCCGGTATAAGCGGATGAGCTCTTGTTGTATATCTCTACGAACTTTCTTCGATCTACTAACTCGGTCCACGATTGGAATATTTATTCCTATTCTAAATTGCAGTAGAAAAATAGAAGATATTTTTGCGTAGAGATAGAACACTAAAAATCGATACAACTCTCAAAATTGGACTGGCCGAATTTTTCTTGCAAAGGAGAAGGATTTTTGAGAGTATCGGTTTTGAAGTTTGGGAGGAGCCGAAATTTAATTCTTCTTGCCCAAGTTTTCTTTCGAATGCATGCTTATCAATAAGGATAAGAAATCCTCAATTTTATACTAATCATTCTTTTATTTAATTAATCCAATTAATTAAGTTAATGAAATATTCTTATGAAAAACTTTCGGATGCCGGCATATTTAAAATAAGAATCAAAATCATTATTTTATTTCTAATTCTCAATTTACTTAAATAATCTATTTAATTAAGTTAATTAAAAATTCTAAATACATGTCAACTTTTTGCCAATCTCGAATCAATACATATATTTTGAGAATATTATGCATTAATATTATATTCCTTTGTGGGCAAGTTTTTAAAATAATGGTATCCTGAATATTTTCATAAATCAATACCATATTTTATAAAAACTTAATGTGCTATATTTTAACTCAATTAAAATATAATTTAATTATTAAAGTCCATTTAAACTTTAATAAATTAGCATGATGAGCTTATATTCTTATAAGCTCATGATCAATGCTCCCATTATATTAATCTCATCATAATCCCGATCGACGATCCAATATCATCGATTTGACAATTTCAACTTGTTTGTTATTATGATGCACACTTTAATTTTGAGATCACCAATGTTTAAACAAGGTAGGTGTACTCCTTTGAATGTCTTTAGCAGTCATGCTCTCAAAATTTATATAAGCTTTTATAAACTTTATTTATAATCTTATCGATTGATCATATCAAATTGATTTCTTATAAATTCAACTCATTGAATTTATTATCTCAACGGGAACAAGTAAATCGGTGCTTCTGTGACCCTCAATGGTTCAGGGATACAACTAACCATGGGTTCACAACTGTCTTTTGTTTTTGTAATATTTCCTAAATTCATTACTCCCGCAATCATGTTGACGTTAAAATCTAACGAAAAAAGTAAATCTTCTTTAAAGCTTCAGATACCCTTCATATCCTTCCCATTTCGCCATATAGTTGAAGAACATCAAAGAAAATTTACATCATACCTGACATACTGATGAAGCTCCAAATTCTCAGCTTTCACAAAAATTTCACCGCATTCAGGGCGTCAAAATATAGTAGCTCTCAAAGAAGGATCCCAAGTCATTCCAAGAACATGTTCCACAACCATTCTGACTCATAGCATTAAGATAATCTTCTAAAACCCTTGTTTCTGAAGGACCCGGGAATGGAATTAGGAGAAGCCTCGATAGGAACATGAGTGAGTGAAGAAGAAGTCGAAGCATAATTAATTGAACCCACAACTGACCCGTAGTTAAGAGAACAAAGATTCAAGGCCCATAATCAAATTATCAAAGTCTGGTCCATAATCAAATGCTCAAAGCCTGGCCCATCAAGAAGATGCTAATGAATGCGCACTTACGAATCTAACAAATAGAATGATTGTCTGGCATATTAGTTGCAAGAACAAATCCATGTGTCATTCTTTCATTTGCTGTATGCTATAAATGTAAAGATCAACAGCAATGAATAACGTGTTTTAAATTCACAAATTTTGAGCTTTTCTATCTTGGTATCAGAGCTGGAAAAAGATGGCGGAGGCCAATTCCTCAACGTCCATTAACAGTGTTCCTTCTAATCCCAATCTCCTTATCTTCAACCCAGCAAATCTGATTACCTCAGAAAAGTTAAATGATGATAACTACCTGCTGTGGAACTTACAAGTTCTGGCTAGCATTCGAGGTTTGGGGCTGGAAATTTCATCCTCGACAACCCACCAATCCCTCCTTATCTTGTTTCTACCAACGGCGGGGAAGAAACAATCAATCCCCAGTACATCTCCTGGTGTCGAAAAGATCAACTACTCTTCTCATTTCTTCTTGCTTCCATGGCAGAAGCAGTGCAAAGCCAAATGGTGGGATGTGAAACTTCATCCCAACTTTGGGGAAGAGTCACCCGTTTGTTTGCCTCAAGAACAAAAGCACGAGTAATGCACTACAAACTTCAATTACAAACACTCAAGAAAGGAAAAATAACCATGAAATACTATCTCAGCAAGATGAAAAACTATATAGATACACTTGCTGTAACGCCCCAAATTCGACGACTGTCCTCACTGTACCAAGACGGATCTTTTCAGCATGCTTATGTCCTCACTCACACGCAGTATGGGAAATTTCCCAGAAGGTCACCCATCCCATAAATACCCCAAGTCAAGTACGCTTAACTTTGGAGTTCTTATGTGATGAGCTACCGAAAAGAAGATGCACCTTCTTGATATGAGTAGTACATATCAAATCTTTTAAGCCCTTTCAACTGTACAGTCCCACACCTGAAGAGTTTCGGAATCCCTCTACTTCCGGTGTAATATCGGTTCATTCATTTTCCCTCCGCCTAGAAGCCTGCCATGAGCCTCTCATTGTCCGTGCAACCTCATGGCACCGGCGATCACCCCCCGCCCTCTTCGGCCCCAGGCCTCACATGTCCACCAGCTTCCGCTTGGTTCGTCCCCGAACCACATCGTACTCGGAGAGGTCGGCTCTGATACCTACTGTAGTGCCCCAGATTCGACGACTATCCTCACTGTACCAAGACGGGTCTTTCCAGCGTGCTTATGTCCTCACTCACACGAACCCTGAGAAATTTCCCAGGAGCTCACCCATCCCAAAATTGCCTCAAGTCAAGAACGCTTAACTTTTGAGTTCTTATGTGATGAGCCTCTCCTTCTGGTGTAATATCGGTTCATTCATGTTCTCCCGCCTAGAAGCCTGCCAGGAGTTGCTCATTGTCCGTGCAACCTCATGGAGGAAGATCAGATTTTATACATCCTTGGAGGAGTAGGAATCTAGTATGATTCAATGGGAGTTTAGATCACCTAACGCACCGACTCTCTTAATTTTGCTGATGTCAGTGCATTACTCCTGTCACATGAAGGACGCATTGAGACCTAAAATCTCAATGGCAACAACCATGTTCCTGCTATTCATGCCTCAACTTTAGCATCCCCAAAGAAGCACGAGCACTTTCATCCCTCCAGAGGTTCTTATCAACGAGGACAAGGCCACCCTGTCTTTCAAATATGTGGTATCACTGGACATATAGCACAAATATGCTAATATTGTAGCATCTACCGTTTTAGAAGTGCGTAAATATATTTTTTTCAGCTTTCATTTTGAAAATAAACATTTAAATAAATCGCATGCATGCAGTCTTATTTAAAAATATCATTTAAAAATTATCATCAATAATTACAAATAAAATATAACGGAATAAAAACGAGTAAAAAAATCCGAACATCAAACAGTAAAATAAAACAGCGTATAAAATGCTCATATCCTCTCAAATCATAAAATCATGAGTGCGGAAAAACATAAGGTCCTCGGGTCATATTTCCCACCAGGTCTGCTGACTCAGAGTTCAGTACCTCCAGTCCCCTCGTCATCGAACTCACTTATATCACATACGCTTAGTGAGTCTAAAGACTCAACACACCTGTACCATAAATAACAAGTACATATACATAACACACATCAGTGAAAAATATCATATTCAACATACCCTTTCATGAACTTTAAAAGCGTAATGCCAACGTGTCATGTAAAATCGTGACGTGTCAAAACAACTCTTCGTTAATCATCATTCATCATTATCATTTATCATTCATCATTGGTGAATTCAGTTCATTAGAGGTGACTATCGTACATCATCATTTACGATGGATCCATCATACATTTAACCGCGGTACGCGGCGGCTGTCGGACATCAATGACATGATTATCCATCCACTTTGCCTAGGCCTCATCATCAGATACGTCTTAAACATTTACATATACATCGATAACCACAACTAATTTCGATCATTCAAAAGATCTTCATTTTCAACACTTATCAAAATCATGCACATATGCAATTTTCTTTAAAATCCAAGAAAACGTATAATTTCATAAAATCTTAAAATTCGTGATCATGATGCTTAAACAATTAATATATAGTAAATTTTTGCTCAGGGCGCTGCCAGGACCAAAATCTCACTCCGAGTGAAAAATGACTATTTTGCCCCTGGAAACCCAAAAATTACATTTTTACTCCTGGACATCTAAAATTGACCCAAAGCTTACCAAACTCCTTAAAATATCCCAAAACATTTTTATAATCATTCCTAGACGTAAACTCGAGCCCATTTTACAACTTGACTAATTCGTTTTAAAACTTGGACTCGGGTCCAAGTTTTAACCCGAATCGAACCAAAACTCAACCAAACTTCTACCAAATTTTATCCACACTTAATAAACATCTATAATTCCTTAAATTCATCAAGATTAGACACCTAAACCCCTCAGCCAGGACCCGGAAGGTGATGTACCCTTCACCATAGCCCCACTCGAACCCAAGCTCAACATCTCCTCCACGATTTCGCTCTTAGTCCACAACCAAGCGAACCAGATCTTGACTCACCTCTCCTAGACCACACTAGGACTCTACTGGACCCAAAGGAACCACGGCTACAACCACATGCAAGAAGCATAGCTCGCCCGATCGCCGATCACCTCAAGCGCACCATGCGACCAAACCTCCTACCCCTAGCTCGATATACTTCGCGGCTTGTCCCAGCAATGTCCGAGCCTTTCCAGGCCGTGGTTCAGACCCCTCAAAGTCTGGTCCATGACTTGGTACGGCGCCTGCAATGCTGGTCTCCCCCACTCCACCGATCTACCCTCTACGAGCCCCATATCCTCAAGAACTCGGCCGCACCTTACTCAACACTACAAGGCCTAACTTCTAGCTTATAAGCGCTCTCTTTTACGGTGATGGAAGTCCCTCAATGCACAGCACATCAGCGCCCTTAAAAAATTTCAGAAAAAAGTAAGTGGATGCAAAGCAAATGTACATTTCATGCTCAACCGAAGCATACACGTAAAAACGATGCATGAACTGAAAAAAAACATGAATGGAACACATATCAGCATGTATTATGGCGTAAAAGATGCAGAAATAATGTACATGTCGTGCCTTGATGTATTATACGCGAGGAGATCGAAGAACGAGTGCCGGTATGATTTTTTTTCTTTGGAGAAAAGCTCGACCGAAGCTTTCTTGGGGAAGTTCTTTTTGGAGCCTAGGTAATTATTAATTAGTTAATTAATAGGTAAAGGGCCCTACATGTCACTTAAAATTTTTTAAAAAAAGTTTAGGCCCAATAAGCTTAAAAGTAGGTCCATTAAGTCCAAACACAATCCCGAAAAATATTTCGTTTAGTTACGTTTTTTAAAATACTAGCCGAACGCTCAAAAAGTCCTCCGATTTAATAAAATTTACGTACCGCTGAAAAATATGCTCTGGAGGGTAAAGATATCCAACAAAGCCTATTTCTTGAAAATCACATTTAAAACATCTTATATTAATTAATACAAATTAATCATGTAATAAATAATTTCCTAATAATTCTCTGGTCTCTGTTCCTAGTTCGAGCGCGAAATACATCAAGAAACCCTAATGCATAAACTTTTAAAATTTCATGAAATAAACCCTAATGCCCAGGAAGTCGATCATACATGCTCGGACTAGGTCTTCTAGAATCTGAATCACCCTCTTTGACTGTCTGTCTGTCTGAGGATGAAATGCAGTACTGAACAGTAGTTTCGTACCTAAGGCCTGATGGAGACTCTTCCAGAATGCAGACGTGAACCTCGGATCCCTGTCTGACACGGTAGACACTGGAATCCCGTGCAGTCTGACTATCACTCTGATGTACAGCTCTGCGTACTGAGTCATGGCGAATGTCTTCCTGATCGGTAAGAAATGAGCTGACTTAGTGAGCCGATCAACAATCAACCAGATGACATTGAATCCTCCAGTAGTCCTCGGAAGTCCTGTCGCAAAATCCGTAGTAATGTTCTCCTATTTCCACTCGGGAATAAGGAGTGGTCTCAACTTCCCTGCAGGTCTCTGATGCTCTGCTTTAAGCTGCTGACAAGTCAAACACTCGGAGACGAATAGCAGAATATCTCGCTTCATGTCAGGCCGCCAATATAGAGTCTGTAGATCCTTATACATCTTTGTACTCCCTGGATGGATGGAGTACGGGGTGCTGTAGGCCTCACTCAAGATATCTGCTCGAAGGGAATAACTATCAGGAACCCGTAGGCGGTCCATATATCTGACTATGCCGTCCACAATTGTATACAGTCTCTGGCCCTTAGCATCGTCCCTCTGCCTCCACTTTTGTAACTTCTCATCAGAAGTCTTCTCTGTCCGGATTCTGTCTCTCAAATTCGACTATACTGTCAGAGTAGCAAGATTCAGGGCCTCGCCCCTGGCATAAACTGCAAGCTCAAATCTCTGAATCTTAGTCTGTAGCGTTGTCTGCTCTGAGAGGTTAGCAATCACTGCATGCTTCCTATTCAGAGCGTCTGCAACAACATTAGCCTTACCTGGATGTTAGCTAATGTCACAATCATAATCCTTCACCAGCACAAGCCACCTCCTCTGTCGCATATTCAGTTCCTTCTGTGTGAAGAAGTACTTCAGGCTCTTATGATCTGTGAAAATCCTGCACTTCTCCCCATACAGGTAATGTCTCCAGATCTTCAGGGCGAATACCACTGCTGCTAGCTCGAGGTCATGAGTCGGATAATTCTTCTCATGTACCTTCAGCTGTCTGGACGCGTAGGCTATCACTCTATCCTGCTACATCAAAACCTCGCCCAAACCAAGCTTTGATGCACCTGTATAGACCACAAACTCTCCCTGCCCTGATGGCATAGCTAGCACTGGTGCCGTGGTCAAGGCCTGCTTCACTCTGTCAAAGCTCCACTGACACTCAGGTCCCCAAATAAACTGGCACTCTTCTTCGTCAAGGCGGTCATAGGCACCGCAATAGAGGAGAAGTTCTGGATGAACTTCCTGTAATAGCTTGCTAATCCCAAGAAACTATGGATCTCTGTCACACTCTTAGGAACTGGCCAATCTCTGACTGCCTCTACCTTGCTGGGGTCGACCTCTATGTCATCCTGAGATACAATGTAGCCCAAGAATGCCACTCTGTCAAGCCAGAACTCACATTTGCTGAACTTGACATACAGTCGTCTATCTTGTAAAGTCCGCAATACTGTCCTCAGATCCTGAATGTGGTCCTCCCTGCTCTTTGAATAGATCAGAATATTGTCAGTGAAGACTATGATGAACTGATCTAAATATGGTTGAAACACGTGATTCATGAGATCCATGAAGATCGCTGGCGCGTTCATCAAACTGAAGGGCATCACCAAGAACTCATAGTGTCCGTAACGCGTCCGAAAGGCTGTCTTATGCACATCTGACTCCCTAACTTTCAGCTGATGATATCCGGATCGAAGGTCTATCTTGGAGAACACTGATGCTCCCTAAAGCTGATCAAATAAGTCCTCGCTCCTCGGTAGCGGATAATTATTCTTAACTGTGACTCTGTTCAGCTCTTGGTAGTCAATACACAGTCGCATGCTGCCATCCTTCTTCTTAACAAATAGCACTAGAGCGGTCCAAGGAGAAAAACTAGGGCGAATGAAATCCTTATCTAGCAGATCTTGAATCTGATCCTTGAGCTCCTTCATCTCAGCAGGCAATAAATGGTAGGGTGCCTTAGATATCGACACTGTCCCGGGCATAAGCTCAATAGAGAAATCAACTTCTCTGTCTGGTGGGATGCCTGAAACATCGTCAAGGAACAGACTAAAGAACTCCCTGACCACACCCACATCCTCCAGTCTCTCACTGACTAGCTCTGTCACTGATACTATGCTGGCTAAGAATGCCTGGCAGCCTCTCTTGATAAGCTTCCTCGCACACATGCAGGAAATGACGTGCGGGAACTGCTGGTGTCTGGCTGCCTCAATAATAAATGGCTTTCCAGTGGGTGGTCTGACTGAAAGGGATCGATTTTGGGTGACCGAAAGCGCAACGGAAGCAACAAAAATTCGGAAATCATATTTTCTAGCATGAAATTTTCGGCCACCTTGTGTACTAGGGTGTAGCATATACAAAAAACACAAACTATGACATACATAGGGTGTTTTAAAGATTTACCTATCAATCTTAAAAGATTGATGATGGCTCCAACTAAGGTGTAAACACCTTAGCTCTTGAATGGCAAGACAATCTTCAAGCTTCCCTTTGAGCCCACCTTGCTCAAATATTAAGCCCACCACCAACAAGTTAGAACAACTCTAATTTTGCACTAGAAAAATTAGAGCATTTTTCTTTGAGAAGTGTTTTTTTTCCTCAACTATTGAAGAAGAAAAATGAGAGAAAAACTTGGAGAATCCTCTATGCAAGTTTCGGCCATGCCCCTTCAAAAATAGGAGGAGAGAAGACTAGTCTCGGTTGTGGGAAAAAGGTGTGAATTCCAAAGGCATGCCATGCCTTGGATGTTGCAAAAGTTGTCTCCCAACTTTTCACCTCCCCTGCATGCAAGTCTTATTTGATTTTTATCAATTAAAAATCCATGGACTTATTTTAATTATCTCAAACATATTTGAGACTAATTAAACATTACTTGAATTCACTCAAGTTACTAGTTGAATAATTATTTCTAATTGGGCTCTACAAGGCCCAATATTGTTTAACTAATCCAACACTTGAATTAATTTAATTATTTAGACTCTACTAGGTCCACTAGTGTTAAATTAATTCAACACTTGAATTAATTTAATTTAGTCCATAATAATGTTTATGAAAATCACAATGTTCAAATACAGTATTTATTTGGCCAACTTTTAATCTAGGAACACTTCCACAAATTAAAAGTCACATTTCTCTCATAGAAGTCATACTTCTATTTTATTTATGCTTATAAACTCATTTACAAGCCGTCCAACACATTGAACAATTTTACTTCTCAATGGGATCTAGAAAGCTAGTACTTGTGTGGCCTTCAATGGTTCATTGATACAACTAGCCGTGGGTTCACATCTCCATGTGATTCGGACTAAACATGTCCTTATATGAGCATACCCCAATTGCTCCATTCTTAATTATCAACTCTTTGATAATAAGAATGTCAGAACTCAAGTCTGATAGTACCCAACGAATCATGTTAAACGCCTAGCAGCATCGCTTACATGATTCCCTAGATATCAAATGATAGTGCCTGCAAGAACCATTCAATTATGGTTAGCGTACAGTACGGTCCCTTCAACTCATATATCCCGATCGATTCGACAACCATTGGTTTATCGAGAGTTGTCAATGAATCGATACTATGTGTGATGTCGTAGTTGCATCGATGGTGTAATCTATGAAACCCCTTTCATAATTACCACCATACTCTGATCAGAGATTTCAACCTATATACACAAGAGAACACATAGGATATCCATACCCGAAGGTAAGCGGTGAATCCTTGACTACAATGCATCGACTCCTATATGTTTCGACATAACACCCAACCTTGCCACCTGATGACCCCATGAGAGTCGGTAAACAAGTCAAAGTGTAATTCTAGCACATAGAATCTCAATGTTGTCCCGGGTCATAAGGACTAATGGTGTACAACCATAAACTAGGACGTTTCCACTCGATAAGTAAGAACCACTTGGAAAGTCCTTTATAGAGGGTTATTCAGTGCATTCTACCAGGAGCACCTATCTGCATGCTCGGACATCACAATATCCCCTACCAATGTGTAAGGCCTGAGATTAATTAGTCTTCATTGATGCGATATTCAAAGATATGAGAATGCATGACATGTAATGAGAAGCAATAAATGAGATGGGGGAAGGAGAGACATGAAAAATTAGAATTTTGAATGAAGGGCACACCGCACCCGCGGTCCAAGAAAGAGTGCACCCGCGGTTGATGGACAGAGAGTTGGAAATTATTTACAGAAATGACACAGCACCCGCGGTTCAAACGTAACCGCACCCGCGTTGATGTCACCGCACCAGCGGTCTTATATGTAGCGCACCCGCGGTCGTCGATTTTGGAAAATGAATAGACTGCCGAAGCTTGAGCGCACCTGCGGTCTAGATGGAGGCACCCGCGGTGCTGCATGCGAGAAAGCAACCTTTGTTTCTTATGATGACACATGGCATATATATATATATAGAATTGTGCTGAGTCTTCATTTTTAACACTTCCATCAGCTGAGAAACGAAGGAGAAAAGGGTTCCAAGCTTTCTTCCATCTTTACTATTTGATTGTGTAAGATTTACTTATCCAAAAGTTAATCCAAGCTTAAATTCTTGTTCCTCACTTCAAAGGCTACAAGAGGATGTAAGTTTCATTCATTTCCTGCATGATTTGAGATATTGATGTTGGGGAAACTTGGATATGCTTGTAAATATATGTTCTTATAATTATAAGCAACGGTTATTCGCAACCGGATCGAAGAAATGGTACCGTATGTAATTGTTATGAATTCCAGCATATGTATGATTTAACATGTTCAGATTTCAGAGTTAATGTGTATTATGAAGAGAATGGTGAATTGTTGATATTGATTACATTGTGTTGATTTATGAGTTGATCGGTATATCGAGAATCCGCCGTTATGCCGTCGAATTGTATTAAGATTGAAGATTGAGTCTTATATGTATTGATAGAATGCACTTTGATCATGCCAATTCAGATTCTATTGGCAACTTTGATAGCGAGACTTCGACTACGACAGATTGTTCGATGAAAGGTATAATTCATGTTTTGTTTGGGGAAGACACAACTCAAATGAGATTCAATTTGAGTTTCCCAACCAAATCACATACTAGAATTGTTGTCTATCTTTTGATATGATTTGTTTATGGACTTATATTCTAATCCCTTGATAGGATGATGCCTTGTTTATAGATTTATATTCAAGCATTTGAGATAGGAGAGTCATTGGTAGACTTGCCAAACTAGACGTTCGGTGGTATCGACGCTTCGGATCAGATTCAATCCGATTGTAGACATTCGATACAGACAGGGCCGAAGTCTAGGAATAAGACGTATAGTTACCTCGATTGGGAGGGTAGGTGACAGACAGTGACGTCTTATTCACACCGGGATCCCTAGAGTAGAGTCGAGTCGAGTCAAGACATGATTTGATTTGAATTGCATGCTCATATAGATTGGTTTCATAGACTATGGAACCCATTGTTATTGTTTTCATGCATGATTTATGATTATGTATTAGCATGCATACGTGTTTTATACTGGGATTTGTTCTCACCGGAGTTTTCGGCTGTTGTTATGTCTGTATGTGTGCATAACAACAGGTGGGGCAAGATCTGGATCACGACAGAGATGAGTTCGAGATAGCGTGGTGACTTTGGGCGTAGAAGATTACTAGTTGTTCTTACTAGACTTGTACTACTTGTGGTTGTAGTTGTATTAAACACTGGTTTGTATGAATGTATTAGAACAAGACATGTAATTATGTTTATTGAAATAAAATGAAGAACTATCTTGTGCTTGTTTATATAAATTTGAATTAATGTTAAAAAGAAAAATTTTGACCCACATTTTTTAATAAAGATCCGATCAATCACGAAAAGAATTGAGTTAGAGCCCGGGTCCCCACAATAGGTGGTATCAGAGCAGTAGGTTCTGTAGACTGAGATAGAATAGAATGAGCGGGGTAGATCGAGTCTCCTTCCTTGCTTTTGATGTGCTAGCATGATTTATTGCTTTCCCTATTACATGTTGTATTGTTATCTGAATTGAGTTACAGGATGTACCTTTAAAGACTGAATCAGAACCGATTCTGGATCAGAGGTATATGATCAGAGAAGGACTGAGACAAATTGTATAGACTGTGTACTAATCTGTTTGATAATCAGATTATGCCGCCTAGAAGGATACCACAACCAGCTGCAGGTCAAGTGCTAGAACAAGGTAGTACGTCAGGTACTCAGATGGATGTTACTGCGACAACAATGGAGACTTTGTTGAAGAGGTTTCAATCATTCCATCCACCTACCTTGAAGGGCACAGAAAATGCAGTGGATTGTGAGAGCTGGTTAGACGATATAGAGATGTTGTTTGAATCTCTGGCTTATACAGACGAACAGAGAGTGAAGTTGATTGGGCATCAATTACACGAGGTGGCAAAAAGTTGGTGGCTTACAACGAAACGAGCCCTGGATCATAGAGGTATCGATATTACTTGGAAAGTATTTAAAGATGAATTTTATCAACGTTTCTTTCCAGTGTCGTATCAAAAAGACAAAGGGGCCGAATTTGCCAATTTGAGAGAGGGGCAGTGGAACATAGAAGAGTATGTTGCCAAGTTTTCTTCCTTGCTCCGATTTGCGCCACACGTGGCAGGAAATGACGAAGCGGTCGCGGACCAGTTCATCAATGGTTTGAACCCGGATATTTTTACTTTGGTGAACACGGGACGACCTAACACCTTTTCTGATGCACTGAACCGAGCAAAGGGAGCAGAAGCTGGCTTGATCAGGCAGCGAGGAGCTTCTTATAGTGCATAGAGTCAGAGACCGCCACAGCCTGCCGCTCAGTTTCCACCACCTCCTCCTTGATTTGATAGTGGAAGCAGTAGTAGTGGCAAGAAAGATTCTTTGAAAGTTAAGGGTAAACAGTTTAAGAGATCAGGGAGCAGTTCGTCGAGCTCCAGTGGGTCACGACAGAGAGGTCCTGGCCAGAGTGCAGAGTATACTGGTGTTTATTGCAGTTCTTGTGGTGGCAGGCAAGCCACTGAGGAGTGTCAAGGAGTCATGGGCCGATGCAATATTTGTAGACAGCAGGGACACTTTGCCAGAGTCTGTCCACAGAGAGGTGCACAGCAAGCTCAGAGTATTGGGGCGTCTGGTTCAGTATCTCAGCCGGAGCAGCAAGCATCATCTGTTCATTCCTTCCAGCCGCCACCTGCACCGTCCCAGTCTCGAGCCAGAGGTGGCCAGAAAGTGAGCCAACCTCCCAGACAGCAGGCTCGAGTGTTCGCACTGACAGAGGAGCAGGCCCAGGATGCGCCAGATGATGTGATTGCAGGTAACTGTTTTCTTTGCGGTTATCCTGCATATGTGTTGATAGACACAGGTGCATCCCATACATTCATTTCTGAACATTTTGCATTGACACATGCACTGCATGTCGAGTCATTGTCTACTGTACTGTCTATTTCGTCTCCGTTGGGAAGTGGTTTGATATCTGTGACTTCAGTTAGACATTGCATGCTACAGTTTGAAGGTCACGAGATTAAGCTAGATTGTGTTGTACTTGGTTTATCTGATTTTGATTGTATTGTTGGGATTGACATGTTAACCAGGTACAGAGCCACTGTAGATTGTTTCCAGAAGATTGTCAGGTTCAGACCAGAGATTGCTGACGAATGGAACTTCTACGGTAAGGGTTCCAGATCTCGGATTCCCTTATTGTCTATTCTGACTATGAGTAGATTGTTGCAGAAAGGAGCAGAGGGATTCCTTGTCTATTCTGTAGATCTACAGAAATCGAGCCCGGCATTGACAGATTTGTCAGTAGTACGGGAGTTTGCAGATGTATTTCCTGACGAGATTCCAGGGTTACCCCCAGCCCGAGAGGTAGATTTCAGCATAGATCTTGTTCCAGGTACCGTTCCTATTTCGAGAACTCCGTATAGAATGGCACCTATTGAGTTGAAAGAATTGAAAGCACAGTTAGAAGATTTGCTAGCCAAGAGATATATCAGACCCATTGTATCTCCTTGGGGCGCACCAGTGCTATTTGTGCGAAAGAAAGATGGTTCGATGCGATTGTGTATCGATTACAGGCAACTGAACAAGGCAACGATAAATAACAAGTATCCTTTGCCTCGCATTGATGACTTATTTGATCAGTTGCAGGGATCATTTGTTTATTCTAAGATTGATTTGAGATCGGGATATCACCAGCTGAGAGTTAGAGATGTTGACATACCGAATACAGCATTCCGAACCAGGTATGGACATTATGAGTTTGTTGTCATGCCTTTTGGTTTAACGAATGCTCCAGCGGTATTTATGGGATTGATGAACCGTGTCTTTCAGAGGTATTTGGATGAGTTTGTGATTGTTTTTATTGATGATATCTTGGTTTATTCTAAGAATCTGAATGAACATGCCAATCATTTGAGAATTATGTTGCAAACATTGAGAAATGAAAGATTATTTGCTAAACTGTCAAAGTGTGAGTTTTGGCTGAGACTGGTTGTCTTCTTGGGTCATATAATATCTGGAGACGGTATTTCTGTAGATCCGAGTAAAGTTGAAGCGGTGATCAGTTGGCCGAGACCGACTTCTGTGCCAGAGATACGCAGTTTCATGGGTCTGGCAGGGTACTATCGACGATTCATTAAAGATTTCTCCAGCATTGCGAAGCCGATTACCCAGTTGACACAGAAGAATGTACCGTTTGTGTGGTCTGAGGATTGTGAGTCTAACTTCATAGAGTTGAAGAAGAGGCTGACCAGTGCACCTGTCTTGATGATTCCTTCAGGTACTGGTGATTTCGTTGTGTATTGTGATGCATCTCACAGAGGGTTAGGATGTGTTCTTATGCAGCGAGGACATGTGATCGCATATGCCTCTAGACAGCTGAAGCCACACGAGACCTGATATCCAATTCATGATCTTGAATTGGCGGCTATTGTTTTTGCATTGAAGATCTGGCGTCACTATCTTTATGGCGAGAAATTTGAGATCTACTCTGATCACAAGAGCCTGAAGTATCTGTTTTCTCAATCAGAATTGAATATGAGACAACGTAGATGGCTCGATTTATTGAAAGATTTTGATTGCGAAATTAAATATTACCTAGGGAAGTCAAATGCAGCAGCAGATGCCTTGAGTCGAAAGGTATGTGCCCTATCCTTATTGACGATAGGTGTTTCGAATTTAGTTGAGGATTGCTGTTTGTCTGGTTTAACATTTGACACAGATAGTAGACCGCTGAGACTTGCTTCGATTCAAGTTGAACCAGATTTGATTATGAGGATTAAAGAGGCACAAATAACTGATCAGAATGTGCAGAAGTCGATTCAGATGGTCAGATCAGGACATCAGTCTGAATATCAGGTACATAATTTCAATCTGTATGTAAATAACCGTCTTGTAGTGCCAGATGTTTCAGACTTGAAACAACAGATTATGTCAGAAGCGCACTGTAGTCGGTTTAGTATTCATCCTGGAGGCCGTAAAATGTACAACGATCTGAAGACACAATTCTGGTGGAAACAGATGAAGTCAGATATTTCAGAATTTGTGTCTAAGTGCTTAAATTGCCAACAGGTGAAGGCTGAAAGAAAGAAGCCCGGAGGTTTACTTCAGAGCCTATCTATTCCAGAATGAAAATGGGATCACATTTTCATGGATTTCGTGACAAAGTTACCTCGATCATCCCGGGGATGTGACGCGATTTGGGTCATTATTGACAGATTGACCAAATCGGCTTGTTTTATTCCATACAGAATGACATACAGATACGATCAGATGGCCGAGACCTATATCAGAGAAGTAGTCAGATTGCATGGTGTGTCGAAGTCTATCGTATCAGATCGTGATCCCCGATTCACTTCACACTTTTGGCACAGTTTGCAGCAGGCCTTAGGTACGACATTGCACCTGAGTACTGCCTATCATCCCCAGACAGATGGAAAGTCAGAGCGGACTATCCAGACTTTAGAGGACGTGTTGAGAGCTGTAGTGCTAGATTTTGGCACTAGTTGGCAAGATTCACTACCGTTGTGTGAATTCTCGTACAACTACAGCTATCAAATGAGCATAGAGATGGCACCGTTTGAAGCATTGTATGGCAAGAAGTGCAGATCTCCTCTATACTGGGATGATATATCTGAGGTACCAGAACTTGGGCCTGATATGATTCGTGAAATGACTGAGAAAGTAAAGATAATTCAGAAGAGGATGAAGACGGCACAGGATAGGCAAGCCAAGTATACTAATATCAGACGTAGACCGCTAGTATTTGAACAAAGAGACATAGTGTTTTTGAAGATTTCTCCTTTCAGAGGCGTTGTCAGATTTGGAAAACGCGGGAAGTTGTCTCCTAGATACATCGGTCCTTATGAGATACTTGAAAAGATTGGCGATCGAGCCTATCGACTAGTTCTTCCTCCTTCTTTATCTGAAATACATGACATATTTCATGTATCAATGCTGCGTAGATATATGCCTGATGCTTCTCATGTCATTCAGCCTGACGAAGCTGAGCTTGATCAGACTTTGAGTTATACTGAGCAACCGATACAGATTCTTTATCGGAAAGAAAAACAGCTCAGAACGAAGACTATTCCGCTAGTGAAAGTCCAGTGGAGTCGTCATGGCACTGAAGAAGCGACTTGGGAGACAGAAGCAGATATGAGACAAAAATATCCCGAGTTGTTTACATGATGTAAGTATTTATTCAGCTTTTGATTATATTGTTTTTTCATTTATGATATGATTGATGGTCTGCGATTTCGAGGACGAAATCATTTCTTTGAGGGGGAGAAATGTAAGGCCTGAGATTTATTAGTCTTCATTGATGCGATATTCAAAGATATGAGAATGCATGACATGTAATGAGAAGCCATAAATGAGATGCGGGAAGGAGAGACATGAAAAATTAGAATTTTGAATGAAGGACAGACCGCACCCACGGTCCAAGAAAGAGTGCACCCGCGGTTGATGGACAGAGAGTTGGAAATTATTTACAGAAATGACACCGCACCCGCGGTTCAAACGTAACCGCACCCGCGTTGATGTCACCGCACCAGCGGTCTTATATGTAGCGCACCCGCGGTCATCGATTTTGGAAAATGAATAGAGTGCCGAAGCTTGAGCGCACCTGCGGTCTAGATGGAGCGCACCCGCGGTGCTGCATGCGAGAAAGCCACCTTTGTTTCTTATGATGACACATGGCATATATATATAGAATTGTGCCGAGTCTTCATTTTTAACACTTCCATCAGCTGAGAAACGAAGGAGAAAAGGGTTCCAAGCTTTCTTCCATCTTTACTATTTGATTGTGTAAGATTTACTTATCCAAAAGTTAATCCAAGCTTAAATTCTTGTTCCTCACTTCAAAGGCTACAAGAGGATGTAAGTTTCATTCATTTCCTGCCTGATTTGAGATATTGATGTTGGGGAAACTTGGATATGCTTGTAGATATATGTTCTTATGATTATAAGCAACGGTTATTCGCAACCGGATCGAAGAAATGGTACCGTATGTAATTGTTATGAATTCTAGCATATGTATGATTTAACATGTTCGGATTTCAGAGTTAATGTGTATTATGAAGGGAATGGTGAATTGTTGATATTGATTACATTGTGTTGATTTATGAGTTGATCGGTATATCGAGAGTCCTCCGTTATGCCGTCGAATTGTATTCAGATTGAAGATTGAGTCCTATATGTATTGATAGAATGCACTTTGATCATGCCATTTCAGATTCTATTGGCAACTTTGATAGCGAGACTTCGACTACGACAGATTGTTCGTTGAAAGGTATAATTCATGTTTTGTTTGGGGAAGACACAACTCAAATGAGATTCAATTTGAGTTTCCCAACCAAATCACATACTAGAATTGTTGTCTATCTTTTGATATGATTTTGATTTGTTTATGGACTTATATTCTAATCCCTTGATAGGATGATGCCTTGTTTATAGATTTATATTCAAGCATTTGAGATAGAAGAGTCATTGGTAGACTTTCCAAACTAGACGTTCGGTGGTATCGACGCTTCGGATCAGATTCAATCCGATTGTAGACATTAGATACAGACAGGGCCGAAGTCTAGGAATAAGACGTACAGTTACCCCGATTGGGAGGGTAGGTGACAGACAGTGACGTCTTATTCACACCGGGATCCCTAGAGTAGAGTCGAGTCGAGTCAAGACATGATTTGATTTGAATTGCATGCTCATATAGATTGGTTTCATAGACTATGGTACCCATTGTTATTGCTTTCATGCATGATTTATGATTATGTATTAGCATGCATACATGTTTTATACTGGGATTTGTTCTCACCGGAGTTTCCGGCTGTTGTTATGTCTGTATGTGTGCATAACAAAAGGTGGGGCAGGATCTGAGTCACGACAGAGATGAGTTCGAGATAGCGTGGTGACTTCGGGCGCAGAAGATTACTAGTTGTTTCTTACTAGACTTGTACTACTTGTGGTTGTAGTTGTATTAAACACTGGTTTGTATGAATGTATTAGAACAAGACATGTAATTGTGTTTATTGAAATAAAATGAAGAACTATCTTGTGCTTGTTTATATACATTTGAATTAATATTAAAAACAAAATTTTGACCCACATTTTTGAATAAAGATCCGATCAATCCCGAAAAGAATTGATTTAGAGCCCGGGTCCCCACACAATGAAACATGGTACTCACATCACAGATACTAGTCTCTAACTCGAGCGGCATATATCCTTCTTAGCGGCGGCTGAATCGACTAGGAACTGTTTAGAATATACAGTATTCCAAATATGAGTTTCATGATACTCATCTTATGAGCATCTCATATTCTTTCTACTATTTGTATATTCAAGGGCTTTATCTATGCAACTAGCATGGGTATACAGATAAAGATGTGCCAAAACAATAATTTCGAATATTATTAAAAAGATTGCTTATACATAGAGTTTCATTGTGAACACTCGGCCAACACTTGGCTCGACGGACACCTACTCTAACAATCTCCCACTTGCACTAGAGCCAACTACCCATATGCTTCAAACCCATTGATTCGCGATGCATCTCGAATAATGGTCTAGGTAAAGGCTTAGCTAGTGGATAAACAACATAATCTGCGGAGCCGACTTTGTCAATCGACACTTCTCCTCTTTCCACAATCTCTCAGAGGATGTGGTACTTTCTCAATATGTGTTTGGATTTTTGATGAGACCTTGGCTCCTTTGCTTGAGCTATAGCTCTCGTGTTGTCATACAACACCGGGACAGGAGCAACTCTATTAAGAATGACGCCCAACTCTTGGACAAAATTCCTTATCCAAACAGCCTCCTTTTTCTGCATCTGATGCAGCAATGTATTCGACCTCAGTGGTGGAATCCGCAGTATTGTCTTGCTTGGAACTCTTCCAGGAGACAGCAGCACCATTAAGCATGAATACGAACCCAGAGGTTGACTTCGAATCATCGATATCGCTTTGGAAGCTAGAGTCGGTATAGCCTTCCAATTTCAGTTCTCCACCCCCATAGACCAAGAACAACTTATTGGTCCTTCTCAAATACTTGAGGATGTCTTTCACAGCTTTCCAATGTGGAAGACCAGGGTTCGATTGATATCTACTCATTACACTTAGTGCGAAAGCCACGTCAAGACATGTAGATATCATCCCATACATGATGCTACCAATCGCAGATGCATAAGGAATGCTTGTCATCGCCGCTATCTCTGCATCAGTCTTGGGAGACATAGACTTGGATAGGGACACGCCATGACACATTGGTAGATGTCCTCTCTTGGACTCATCCATCGAGAACCTCTTCACGATGGTATCAATGTATGTGGACTGGGTGATACCAAGGAATCTTCTTGATCTATCTCTATAGATATGTATTCCCAATACAAAAGATGATTCACCCAAGTCCTGCATCGAGAACTTACTCGCTAACCATATCTTAGTTGATTGCAACATTCCTACATCATTCCCAATGATTAGAATGTCATCAACATAAAACACCAGTAATGTCACAACACTCCCACTGACCTTCTTATACACAGGGTTCCTCAGGATTCTTAGCAAAACCAAACAATTTGATTGTACTATCGAATCTGAGGTTCCAACTCCTAGATGCCTGCTTTAGACGATAAATAGATCTCTGAAGTTTGCATACCATATGCTCACTTCCGATAGATGTAAACCCTTCAGGTTGAGACATGTAAATCTCTTTCTTAATATCCCCATTAAGAAAGGCTGTCTTGACATCCATCTGGCATATCTCATAGTCATACCATGCAGCTATGGCTAGCAATATCCTTATAGAATTGAACATTGCAACTGGAGAAAAGGTTTCCTCAAAGTCAACTCCTTGTCTTTGAGTATATCCTTTTGCAACCAATTGCGCCTTGAAGGTCAATACCTTCTCATCCGCCCCAAGTTTCCTCTTGTAAATCCATTTACACCCTATGGGAACAGTTCCCTCAGGTGGATCCACGAGATTCCACACTTGGTTCGAATGCATGGAATTCATCTCAGATTCCATTGCTTCAAGCCACTTGGATGAATCGGCATCAGATAACGCTTCCTTGAAGGTCCTTGGATCACATCCATGGTTAGGCTCATCATGGCCCTCTTCAAGAAGCAGACCATACCTCATACGTGGTCTCGAGACTCTCTCGGATCTTCTAGGAGCTTGTATCTCATCTCTTGGGTCTTCGGGTGTGGGTTCTATAATTGTGGGTGTCTCTCGAACCTCTTCAGGTTCTATCATCTCCCCTTTTCTATCCAATAAAAATTCCTTTTCCAAAAAAGTTGCATTCCTAGAAACAAACACCTTTGTTTCTTGGGGATGATAGAAATTATATCCAACTGAATTCTTTGGATATCCCACAAAGTAACATAAAATGGATCGACTATCCAATTTATCTCCCACTACCTGCTTCACATAAGCAGGGCACCCCCATATTCTAAGATAAGAATATTTGCGTGGCTTACCCATCCATATCTCATATGGAGTCTTGTAAACTGCTTTTGAATGGACATTGTTCAACAACAGTGCCGCTGTCTCAAACGCATATCCCCAAAAGGATGGCAGCAACTCCGTGAACCCCATCATAGACCGAACCATGTCCATCAAAGTCCGGTTACGACGTTCCGAAACACCATTCAACTGTGGTGTAGCTGGCGGAGTCCACTGTGAGAGAATCCCTGTGAGGGGCCTAAAACTCCTTTCTTGAAAATTTGCGGAAAATTAAAAATTTTCTTTTTAAAAGAACTTAAATGGCCTCATTCATAAAATCACTGGTGAATCAAGTTCCATATTTCAAAATATTGCAGCGGAAGAAAATTAAAGTTTGCCAAAAATCACAATTTAAAAATATCCAACAACTGATAAAAATTGTTTGCGGAATAATATAACAACTGCTGCACTGAGGTCCTCGGGTGCCACTACTGCCGACCCAAGCTGGCTCACTGGTCCCCGCCCTCGGCCCTGGCCTCATCAGTACCTACAACAATCAAGTCTAGTGAGCCTAAAGACTCAGCATGCATATATCGCAGGTAACGAGAAAAATCTGAATTTAAAATATGCATGAGTTAACATATCCTGTCCTGAGGCATACTGAAAATAATCTGTACTGAGCAATTATAATACGTGCATAATTGAACTGGAAATCACTGTAAAAATATTTGCTCCTTGGAGCCTGTACTGAAATATCTGGTAAAATTTTCTGTTGAGATTATGTTTTACGCCTGTGGCCACTGCACTAAGCTGAATTGATCGGTAACTGGCTACCGGGGAGGCTGAAACTGAACTGAGCTGGCCGGTCACTGGCGACCGGGTGGTACCATACTGAACTGATCGGTCACTGGCGACCGTATAAAATAACACTCCCACATAGTGAATGAACCACAAGCCATATCGCATAAATCTCAAAAATAATCATTGTCTATTTAATGCACGTAAAATAATTAACTGGCGTAATGAAAATTCCTGTAATTTTACCAACTGGATTGGATTGGATCGTTCCCAGGCTCGCTGCAACCTAACTGTGCCATGAAAAATATGTAATAGCTTAAACTTGACCAACTATGCAATTTACGTTCAAAAGATGCGACTATGACGCCTAATGACTTCGCATTTAATCATGACTCCGAGCCAACCTGAACCGACACTGAACCGACGTATAGTCATGATTAAAATACGCTGAAAAATCATAAAATAATGCTCCTAAAATGATAGGGTCGAAATCTAGGTGGAATGGAGGCCAAAACACGAAACGCTCTTTCGAGAGTCAATTTGGCACATCGCACCGTAAATTCTCGTACGACCTCGAAAATGATCCGAATCACAAACGGTCAAAAACATGACCTTCCCACCTCAATGAGGCACTGTCCAGTCCAAGGCCATGGGCTAAAAGCCAACCAAGAACTCGAACGAGCGTCTGAACCGACACAGCAACTTGCTGTAATTTCCAGCAGCTGGGCAACTACAAGACTTGCGTTGGTTTCGAGACTATCGGCCATTAGGGGCGTGAACCACCAACCAGAGACTCTTACCAACATCCCAAGGAATGATTTGAACCATGGCTAAGGGCCCTAGGCCAGCCACAATCCGCATCATACCAAAACTCAACCGAAGGGTCCAACCGAGAGCAACGTGCATGCGTGTGTAGTGTTTATGCTATGATCGATGTCTTGCGTCGTTCCAGTGGCCATTTGATTGACCATGGCACGATCTAGAAATATAGGAGCATGATATGAACCGTGGCTAAGGGCCATAGGCCAACCAAGATCCACACCAAGCAAACACAAACCGAAACCAAAAGCTGTCCAACCGAAGTAGCCGAAGGGGTATAGGGGCTGTTGTGATGTTTTTATTAAAAACCGATGAACCATGGACCAAGCCACCAAAAGGGAAACTTAGTCACGTCTTAGACATGCTAGGAAAGTGATCCAACCATGGCTATAGGCCCTTGGGGCAGCCTAGATCAGATCCTTCCTCCATGACAAGAAACTGAATTTTCGAACAACATTTTCTGCACCTATGGGGACTTGCTGTCATTCTGAATTTACAGCAAGCATGGGGCTGGTTTGAATAGACCAACCTGGAGTCGATCCAATACCTGAAACTCACAAACCAAAAGAAATCGTGAAGCTTGCCAAGGAAATCGAAAATTCTGCATGTGTTGTTCCAAAATGTTTTGACATGTATTTTGGTTTTTACTTGAATAAACATGATCATGTACTGAAAAATAAATGATAATATGACTTGATTGAGGTTTGAAAGAAATCTAGACATGCCTGGTTTCGTTTCGAAAGAAAACGAACGAAACGACGACGACGCGGCACGGAGGAGATGGAGCGCTTCTCTTTTCTACCTTACCTTGCTCTCGATTTTCCTCTCTTCTTTTTGGCTAGGTACCTCACGATTTTTCTACTGAAAATGAGTGTGAATTCACTCTGAATTTTCGAAAAGGAGAGGGGGGGAAAAATGGTTATGAGGGGTGAGGAGAAGGGTGCACAATATAAGGAAGAATCAAGACCAAGTCCACTCCCCTTTGAATTTTAAATTTTGAATTGATATCAAATGAGTTGGTGGATGCTTCTAGGAGGTAGTGGCCGAAATTTCTCTTGTTCTAGACTAGGATATGTCCATTTATTTAATTAAATTGTGCTCCCAAAAATCCTAGAATTATCCTACTAATTACATGCAAAGAATTGGTCAAAGTTGATGAGTTGGAAAATGAATCTTCTAGCACTAAGGGTGGCCGAAAAATGCATAATAAAATAAAGGGGAATGTTGATTATCTAGTCAACTAATAATCCTTGAAAGCCTTACTAATCCTTTAAATAATTTAGTGAGCTAACCCCTTAATTAAATAACTTAAATGAGTTCATTTCTTAATCACCTCAAATAATTAAATTTAATCCTCAAACCTCCCTTTCTAACTTAAATGAACTTACTTGCTAGCTAAATTAACTTTTGGAAATATTTCTCGAATCTTAAATTCTATCTCAAAACTCCAAATCCGGTCCGGCCTCACTGAAAATACTGAAATGCTAAAAATCAATCTACTGAACTGAAATAATAAATAATTAACTTCAAATAAATGCATCATGCAATGAAGTCAATTAAATTTAAGAAAACCTAGAATTATGCATGGCTTATACGTCTACTGATTTACGGGTTCTACAATCCTCCCCCCCTTAAATAAATTTTGTCCTCGAAATTAGAACTCACCGAATAACTCAGGGTATCGACTTCTCATCTCCGGCTCAGACTCCCACGTAGCTTCCTCCTCTGAATGGTTGAGCCATTTGACTTTGACTCGCTTAACCAACTTGTTCCGTAGTTTCTTCTCCTGTCTGTCTAGGATCTGCACGGGTCTCTCCTCATAAGATGAGTTCGGAGTAAGCTGCAACGGCTCGAAATTCAGCACATGCGAAGGATTTGCCATATACTTCCTCAGCATGGAGACGTGAAAGACATTGTGTACTCCGGCCAGATTCGGCGGAAGAGCCACACGATAAGCAAGCGTCCCAACTCTGTCAAGGATCTCAAACGGTCCAATGTATCTCGGACTGAGCTTCCCTTTCTTCCCAAATCTCATGACACCCTTCATAGGTGCCACTTTCACGAAAACATGATCGCCCACTGCAAACTCTAAGTCTCTTCTCCGCTGATCGGCATAACTCTTCTGTCGGCTCTGAGCAGTCCTCATCCTATCACGGATCTTGACTACTACATCTGCTGCCTGCTGAACAATCTCTGGACCCAACTCTGCTCTCTCTCCTACTTCATCCCAATGAACAGGAGATCTACACTTGCGGCCATACAGTGCTTCATACGGAGCCATACCTATAGACGACTGGAAACTGTTGTTATAGGTGAACTCTACCAATGGTAAGTTCGACTCCCAACTCCCAGAGAAATCAATGACGCAAGCACGGAGAAGATCCTCTAAGATCTGAATAACTCGCTCCGACTGTCCATCTGTCTGCGGATGGAAAGCTGTGCTAAACAGCAACTTCGTACCCATAGTCGAATGCAAACTCTTCCAAAACGAGGAAGTGAATCTGGGATCTCTGTCGGATACGATAGAAACTGGAATACCATGGAGTCGGACTATCTCTCGGATATATAGCTCTGCATACTGAACCATGGTGAAAGTCGTCTTAATAGGCAAGAAGTGCGCCGATTTGGTAAGACGATCTACAATCACCCAAATGGCATTCGATCCTCTGGCTGACCTCGGCAATCCGGTCACAAAGTCCATGGTAACATTCTCCCACTTCCACTCGGGAATAGGGAGAGGCTTGAGCAAACCTGCTGGTCTCTGATGCTCGGCCTTCACTAACTGGCAAGTCAGGCACTCGGATACAAAACGCCTGATGTCCTTCTTCATCCCTGGCCACCAATACAATAGCTGCAGATCTTTGTACATCTTCGTACTCCCAGGGTGAATGGAGTACGGGGACGTATGGGTCTCTGATAAGATGTCTGCTCGGATAGAATCACTGCTAGGAACCCATATCCTATCTTGGTATCTCACAATACCGTCGCTGATTGAATACAAAACACTGCCCTTGGCTTCATCTCTCTTCTTCCACTGTGCCAACTGCTCATCTGCGGTCTGACCACTACGAATACGGTCCAAAAGGGAAGACTGAATGGTCAAGGTAGATAGACGAGGAACTCTGCCTCGAGGATAAGTCTCAAGATCAAACCCCTGCATCTCAATCTGAAGAGGTTTCTGAATCGTCAAATGAGCCATCACTGCGACTTTCCTGCTCAAAGCATCCGCAACTACATTAGCTTTACCCGGGTGGTAGCTAATGTCACAATCGTAGTCTTTCACAAGCTCCAACCAACGCCTCTGACGCATATTCAGCTCCTTCTGCGTAAAGAAATACTTGAGGCTCTTATGGTCGGTAAAGATCTGACACTTCTCCCCATACAGATAGTGCCTCCAAATCTTCAAAGCAAAAACTACGGCCGCTAACTCCAGATCATGGGTAGGGTAATTCTTCTCGTGGATTTTCAGCTGTCGAGAAGCATACGCTATCACTCTCCCATGCTGCATCAAAACTGCACCTAAACCAAGCTTCGAAGCATCGGTATAAAGGACAAACTCACCAGATCCTGACGGCACAGCCAAAACGGGTGCTGAGATAAGACCTTGCTTCAAAGTATCGAAGCTCTTCTGACACTCCTCGCTCCACACAAACTTCACATTTTTCTTTGTCAGTGCTGTGAGTGGAACGGCGATAGAGGAAAATCCTTGGATGAATTTTCTGTAATATCCTGCTAGCCCAAGAAAACTGCGGATCTCTGATGCATTCTGAGGCACAACCCACTCTCTAACTGCTACAACTTTCGCCGGGTCTACCTCAATGCCACTGCTAGAAACAATGTGGCCCAAGAACGCCACCTTCTCTAACCAGAATTCGCACTTACTGAACTTTGCGAATAGTTTATGTTTCTGCAATGTCTGCAACACTGTGGTCAGATGCCTGCTGTGCTCCTCCCGACTCTTGGAGTAGACGAGAATGTCATCTATGAACACTATCACTAACTGGTCGAGGTACGGCTGAAATACATGATTCATGAGATCTATGAAGATCGCTGGCGCATTCGTCAGACCGAACGGCATCACAAGGAACTCGTAGTGGCCATAACGAGTCCTGAAAGCTGTCTTCGAAACATCAGCACCTCTCACCCTCAACTGGTGATAACCAGAACGCAGATCTATCTTGGAGAAAATCGAAGCTCCCTGCAACTGGTCAAACAGATCCTCAATCCTCGGCAGTGGGTATTTATTCTTCACTGTAACCCTGTTCAACTCCCTGTAGTCAATGCAAAGCCTCATCGAGCCATCCTTCTTTTTCACAAATAAGACTGGCGCGCCCCATGGAGAAAAGCTCGGGCGAATGAACTCCTTGTCGACAAGTTCCTGAATCTGCTTCTTAAGCTCTGCCATCTCTGTCGGTGCTAGTCGGTACGGAGCTTTGGATATCGGAGCCGTACCTGGCATAAGCTCAATGAAAAACTCCACCTCTCTCGCTGGTGGCATACCAGAGACGTCTTCGGGAAAAACGTCTAAGAAATCTCTGACAATCGGAACATCTGAGGCTGACTGGCTGGGTTCCTCGGGGACAGATAAAAAGGTTGCTAGAAATGCCCGACACCCTCTATGCATGAGCTTCCTAGCCTGAACATAAGGAATAATGCGCGGTAAAGAAAAGTACCTGTCCGGCTCAAATAAGAACTGCTCCATTCCAGGCGGTCGGACCAGAACGGATCTCCGCTGGAAGTCTATCAACACTCTGTTCCTCAATAGCCAGTCCATCCCTAGGATGATGTCAAATTCCGGCATCGGTAGCACAATCAGATCCGCATAAACAAGATTACCGTGCAACTCAAGG